>NW_026652279.1:64579199-64989856 GCF_009828535.3 Hylobates moloch | reverse complement strand
CTATTGTTTCCTGACTTTTTAATAATCGCCATTCTGACTGGCATGAGATGGTATCTCACTCTGGTTTTGATTTGCATTTCTCTAATGACTAGTGATGATGCATCAAATTTTTCAAGATGAAATAGTCTCAAAGGGGCTAACTGACTCATGTAAGTTTGTTAAGGTAAATAGTTGAGGAATTTTAGACCCTTTAGCCACACTTCTCCCCTCTAGCTGTGAGATTTTTCTTTTTGATATATAATTTAAATTAGAAGTAAACAAAGGTATTTTTATATATCTTATTTCAGTATGTTTGCAAATAAAATGATTTTAAATATGTTTTTGCCGAGGACATTATCTTTTATTAGCCTCCAGTTGTGAAAAAGTCATGCATATTCATAAAATTATTGCTAACAAGTGAAAACATAACATTCAAATGTTTCTTCCAATAAAATTATCTTCTGTTTATCATAGTCCAAAAATAATAATAAAATTTATTTCTTACAGATATTTATTTCTTACAGATATATTACTATAGATATAAAAATATAAGCCATTTGTTTTATAGGATAATTTTTATTGTTCCCTAATAAAAATTGAAAAAGCTGAAATTTGGAGCATAAATCCTTCAGAGTAACTCTTGATTCTTATTCACATCTATTTGAACTTTTTTATGTCAACTTTCCTTGTTTGTTTTATTTTATATGTTGCCTTAAACAGACTCTCAGTGTGTGATGAGAACTTTATTCTCTGTTTAAACTGGAAAGAAAAATGTTCCTTTATATAATAAATGAGATCTACTGTTAAGCTATGTTTGCTATAATCTTGGGTATGACTAGAGCTTACCAATTGTTTGATGGCCTAGCTTGACTCATATATCATAGCCTAACTGTTAGAACACAGGTGAGGGATAAATTATAAAAAATAACTTAGCTATGTTTTTATATGGGCCTAGTTTATTTTAGATAAAATTCTCCTCCCTTTTAAATTAAACTGTACAATTTAAAATTTAATCTTTAAGACTAGAGGCAGCTCTTATAGGTAACAATATAAAATGATTCCCTCAGCATTAAGAATTAATTTTTATGTATCCCCTTTAATTCTACTTATTTTTTGTAGGGATTTCTCTTATTCTTCTTCAATGGCTCATTCTTCTATGTGACGAAGGAAAGTTCACATAGTCACCTCAGCTCCACAGTGATCAAATTTCCTTGTTATATTATCTTTACCTTTGGAATGAATAGCTTTTTTTTTTTTTTTTTTTTTTTTTTTACTAATTTTTCACCTACACCTGCTTATATTAAGTTAGCTCACGGAATACAAAAAGTTTAAGAAAGAAAGGTAACAAGTCTGTAATACTACTGTACTAAGAAATCTACAACTAACATTTCAGTGACAAACAATTCATATATATATAATACATATATATAATTCATATATAATGTGTATATATATTTTATATATACATATATGTATATGAATTGTCACTGAAATGTTAATTGTAGATTTCTTAGTACAGTAGTATATGTATGTGTATATATATATATATATAGAGAGAGAGAGAGAGAGAGAGAGAGAGAGAGTGTGTGTGTGTGTGTGTCTGAGTTTCGCTCCTGTTGCCCAGGCTGGAGTGCACTGGTATGATCTGTGCTCACTGCAACCCCCGCCGCCCAGGTTCAAGTGATTTTCCTGCCTCAGCCTCCCGAGTAGCTGAGATTACAGGTGCTGGCCACCACACCGGGCTAATTTTTTGTATTTTTAGTAGACACGGGGTTTCGCTACATTGGCCAGGCTGGTCTCAAACTCCTGACCTCAGATGATCCACCCTCCTTGGTCTCCCAAGTGCTGGGATTACACTGCACCCGGCCCATATATTTTTAATGTATGTGAGCATGAGCATGTGCACGGTTGTGTGTTTAAATATTTAAATCTGAAGCAACTCTACTTATATTGTGGTAATATGTATATGCCTCTATGCATTTTCGTCACTTTTTACTTTACAAAAATAAGGTCATGTTTGCATTTTGGCACTATGCAGCCATTATTGGCTGTATAATATTTTACTAAGTGAAAGAATCAGAATTTATTCAAGCATCTGTCAATGGGTAAAGCATTCACTGTGTTTCCAGATTTTGCCTTAATCAATAAAACTGCAAGACTCATTGTTTGGTATATATTATTATGACTTGTTGTTTATGAATGTATGAAAGAGCTCATAAGTGTGTTTTTTGGATCAAAATTTTAAGGATTTATAATTTAATTTATATTGTGCTAATAATGTATAAATCTATTATTTTTTGTTATTCCATTCAGCGTTAAATAATTTAATTTTATTTATTAATTTTTGCACCAAAGTTCTTAATTTATTTATAATTTTTGCTAATCTATTAAGTGAAAAATAGCATCTCATTTTTTCTTTAATGTGCAATTCCTTGAATATTGTTGATCTTACTGAAATGCTTATTGATATATTTTCCCATGTTTCCACTACTTACTGTGTTTTTCTAATTAATTTTTGTGGGTTTGTTGTAAAGCATAGGTATTATCCCTTTAGTTTTTGTATTTGCTGAAAATATTTTACATATTTTCTGAATAACTTCATAATATATATTTATAAATAATTCAAACTTTTATCAAATTTTTCTTTCTAAATTATATGTATTAAATTATCACTGCTAAAATGTTAAGATGTTTATTTTATACTAAATCATTTAATTAAATTTGAAAATTAAAAGTGTTTGTGTAAAATTTTAATTTTATTGGTGGTTGATTGTAGAAGTAATATCTTTCCCTGTAACTAACCATTAATTATGGCCCCATTTATTGCTAAACATACTTTACCACACTCAATTGAAATGCCAATTTGGTCATGTATTAAATTCCTATTTATAAACAAACCAAATAGTGGGCTCTTTTTAATATTTCTAGCTTATTTTTCTCTCCATAAGGCAATACATTCATGTTTTCATTACGGCATATTTCATGTAATATATAATATTTGTAAACCTCCCACACTTCAACTTTTTCATTAGGTTATTAGATATTAGGTATTTCCCCTTCCATGTAAAATATATTATTTTATTAAAATGTAAAAGAAGTCATTTATTATTTTTGAAATAAAATATAATTATTACATGTAATTTAGAAGTATTCACAATTTGCTTGTCATTCCATCTAAAAATGTTTATAGACTTTATTTATTTGTAAGTTCCATACAGAAAGTATATGGCTATTGCTACTATAAGTGAAGTGGTTTTTTTTTTTTTTTTTTTTGACACAGAGCCTCGTTCTGTCGCCCAGGCTGGAGTGCAGAGGCTGATCTCCGCTCACTGCAAGCTCCGCCTCCCGGGTTCACGCCATTCTCCTGCCTCAGCCTCAAGAGTGGCGGGGACTACAGGAACCTGCAACCTCGCCCAGCTAATTTTTTGTATTTTTAGTAGAGACAGGAGTTTCACTGTGTTAGCCAAGATGGTCTGGATCTCCTGACCTCGTGATCCGCCCGCCTCGGCCTCCCAAAGTGCTGGGCTTACAGGTGTGAGCCACCTCGCCCGACCTGTAAGTGAAGTTTTTAAGAGTATATACTCCTGAGTTCTATTGTGCAACTTCACATTGATACAACTTCTGAAAACATCCAAGGTTATGAGTCAGCTCAGCCCTATGCAATGTGAATCACCACGTTTCAAATATCACGTTAGAAATATTCTAAAGATGGAAGAAACTGTTCCTCAGGAAACTGTGGGTCTGAAATGTGATAATGAATGATTCAGTAATGGTAAAATAAAAATCATCCCGTGTGCTCATGAATACATAGGTTGGCATCTACATACTGAACATTTGTAGTAAGTAAATAAGCATTTCACTGGTAACTCAGAATTTCCCTAAGAAAGCAGTTATTTTCTCAAATATTTTGTGGGGATTATACTAAATTTATTTTAGTGGGTAGAATAAGAGATCTAATTCAAGGTTTCTGCTGTACAATTAGTCCAATATTTGTTGGATCTTTGGCGCAAACTCAGATCAGGATTGACTAAAAAGACTTTATATATTTTTAAACTTTCTGTGTGTCTCATTTGGATAAATTAGAACAGTTATTCATTAACTAATTTTTTACACTTTGATAATCTGTATTCATAGAAATATTCCATTGATTCCCTACCTTAATATCTAAAGATATTGGTAAGGTTTTAATTTTTTTTTCATTTCCTCCTCACTAAAAAACTGGTGAAAATCTTAAAACTTCACAAGGCTTGTGAAGAGTCACTGGTCTAATCAAATCGAGATTTTTCTTCACTTTCATAATACACGTTTTGGAAAATATCTGTTTTTGTGTCCCAGAAAATATTTATTACTTGACTTTAAATTAAAATGGTCTGTAATTTTTTTTATAAAGAAGAACATTTCTGGATTAGTGAATGTTCCATTCCATTGTGGTTTAAGTTTATATTAACAAGCTAGTTACTGAGGTGTAAAATATATTTTTAAAATTTTTAATTTTTGGCTCAGGGGTACAAGTGCAGGTTTCTTATATAGGTAAATTGTATGTCACAGGGTTCTGGTGTACAGATTACTTTGTCCTCCAGGTAATAAGCATAGTGGCCAACAGGTAGTTTTTTGATCCACACACTTCCACCCTCCACTGTCCACTAGGCCCTGATGTCTGTTGTTCCCTTTCTTTGTGTCCATGTGTATCCAGTGTTTAGCTCCCACTTATAAGTGAGGGCATCTGATATTTGGTTTTCTGTTCCTGTATTAGTTCAGTTATTTAATGGACTCCAGCTCCACCCATGTTACAGAAAATGATATGATCTTATTATTTGTGTAATATCCCATGGTGTATATGGTGTATATGTACTTATGATCTTATGATATGTGTAACATCCCATGGTGTACATGTACTGCATTTTATTTATCCAGTGTGTTATTGATGGGCATTTAAGGTGATTCCATATCTTTGCTGTTGTAAATAGTACTGTGATGAACATACATGTGTATCTGTCTTTATGACAGACTAATTTATATTCCTTTGGGTGTATACCCAATAATAGGATTGCTGGGTTGAATGGTAGTTTTAAGTTCTTTGAGAAATTGCCACACTGCTTTCCACGATAGCTGAACTAATGTATATTCTTACTTGCACCATAGAAGTATTTCTTTTTCTCCACACTCTCACCAGCCCCTGTTATTTTTTGACTATTAATAATAGCCACTCTGACTGGTGAGATGTATCTCATTGTGGTTCTGATTTGTATTTGTCTAATGTTTAGTGATGTTGAGCTTTTATAAATGTTTGTTGGCCATATGCATGTTTTCTTTTGAAAAGTGTCTGTTCATGTCCTTTCCCATTTTGTAATGAGCTTGTTTGTTTTTTCCCTGTTCATTTGTTTAAGGTCTGTATAGATTCTGGAAGTTAGATCTTTGTTGGATGTTTAAATTGCAAATATTTTCTCCCATTCTGTAGGTTGTCTGTTTACTCTGTTGATAGTTTCTTTTACTGTGCAGAAGCTCTTTAGTTTAATTAGATCTCATTTGTCAATTTTTTATTTTGTTGCAACTACTTTTGGCATCATTGTCACAAAATCTTTGCCAGGGTCTACGTCCAGAATGGAATTTCCTAGATTTTCTTCAGGATATTTTAAATGGTTTTAGGTTTTACATTTAAGTCTTTAATCCATCTTGAGTTGATTTGTATATGGCGTAAGCAAGGCATTCAGTTTCAATCTTCTGTATATGTCTAGCCAGTTATCTCAGCACCGTATATTGAATAGGGAATCCTTTCCCCATTGTTTGTTTTTGCTGATGTTGTCAAAGATCAGATAGTTGTAGATGTGTGGCTTTATGTCTTGGCTCTCTATTCTGTTTCATTGGATTATGTGTCTGTTTTTGTACTAGCACCATGATGGTTTGATTACTGTAGCCTTGTAATGTAGTTCGAAGTAGGGTACTGTGATGCCTCCAGCTCTGTTCCTTTTAAGATTGCTTTGGCGATTTAGACTCTTTTTTTGGCTTCATATTAATTTTACAATAGTTTTTTTTCTAGTTCTATGAAGAATATCATTGGTAGTTTGATAGGAATAGGATTGAATGTGTAAATTGCTTTGGGCAGTATGACCATTTTAATGATGTTGATTCTTCCTATCCATGAGCATGGAATGTTGTTCCATTTATTTGTGTTATCTCTGATTTCTTTGAGCGATGTTTGGTAATTTTCATTGTAAAGATCTTTCACCTCCATGGTTAGCTATATTTCCAGGTATTTTATTCCCTTTGTGGTCATTGTGAATAGGACTGTGTTCTTAATTTGGCTCTTAGCTTGGATGTTATTGGTGTATAGAAACACTACTGATTTTGTATATTTATTTTGTATCCTGAAACTTTGCTGAAGTTGTTTATCATATCTAGCAGCTTTAGGGCACAGACTAGGGGATATTTTAGGTATATAATTATATCATCTGCAAACAGGGATGGTTTGACTTCCTCTCTTTCTATTTGTATGCACTTTATTTCTTTCTTTTCCTTGATTTCTCTGGCTAGGGCTTTGAGCACTATTTTGAATAGGAGTGGTGAAAGTGGGCATCCTTTTCTTGTTCCGCTTGTCAGGTGGAATGCTTCCACCTTTCACCTATTCAGTATGATGTTGCATGTGGTTTTGTCAAAGATAGCTCCTACTATTTTGAGATATGTTCCTTGAATGCCTGGATTGCTGTGGGATTTTAACATGAAATAATATTGAATTTTATCAAAACCATTTCATGCATCTATTGAGATTATCAAGTGGTTTCTGTTTATGTGATTAATCACGTATATATTGATTTGTATATGTTTAACCAACTTTGCCTCTCAGGTATAAAGCCTGCTAGATTGTGGTGGATTAACTTCTTCTGTGCTGCTGGATTCTGTGTGCTAGTATTTTGTTGATGATTTTTACCTCTGTGTTCATCAAGGATATTGGCCAAAAGTTTTCCTTTTTTATTCTGTCTCTGCCGGGTTTGGGATCGGAATGATGCTGGCCTCTTACAATGAGTTAGGGAGGAGTCTCTCCTCCTCATTTTTTTGGAATAGTTTCAGTAGGAATAATACCAGCTTTTTTATATACATCTTGCGGAATTTAATTGTGAGTCCATCTGGGCCAGTGCTTACTCTGATTCATAAGCTTTTTATTACTGATTCAATTTCAGAACTTGTTATTGGTCTGTTCAGAGCTTCAATTTCTTCCTGGTTCAATCTCAGGAGGTTGTATGTTTCCAGGAATCTATTCATTTCTCCTAAGTTTTCTAGTTTGTGTGCATGGGGTGTTCATAATAGTCTCTGAGGATTTTTGTATCACTGTGGGGTCAATGATAATGTCCCCTTTGTCATTTCTAATTGTGTTTATTTTGATCTTCTTTCTTTTTCTTTACTAGTCTACTTGGTGGTTTATCAATCTTATTTATTCTTTCCAGAAAACTCACTTCTGGTTTTATTCATCTTTTGTATGATTTTTATGTCCCAATTTCTTTCAGTTAAGCCTAATTTTGGTTATTTATTGTCTTTTGTTAGCTTTGGGGTTGATTTGGTCTTGTTTTTCTAGTTCCCCTTGGTGCGATGTTAAGTTGTTAACTTGAAACCTTTCTAACTTTTTGATGTAGGTGTTCAGCACTATATACTTTCCTCTTAACACCATTTTAGCTGTTTCCCAGGGATCCTTCTGTTTTGTATTAGTTTCAAAGAATTTCATGTTTTATGCTTTGATTTCATTGTTTACCCAAAAGTCATTCAGTACCAGGTTTTATAATTTTCATGTAATCATACAGTTTTGAGTGATATTCTTAGTTTCTATTTTTAATGCACTGTGGTCTGACAGTGTGGTTGGTATGGTTTTGCTTTTTTTAAATTTGATGAGAATTTTTTATGGCTGATTGTGTGGTCAACTTTAAAGTATGTGCCTTGTGTAGATGAGAAGAATGTATATTCTATTGTTTTTGGGTGGAGAGTTCTGGAAATATCTGTTAGGTTAATTTAGTCAAGTGCCAAGTTCAGGTCCCAAATATCTTTGTTAGTTTTTACCTTGATGACCTGTCTAATACTCTCAGTGGGGTGTTGAAATCTCTCAATACTATCATGTGGTTATCTAAATCTCTTCTTAGGTCTCTAAGAACTTGTTTTATAAATATGGGTGCTCCTGTGTTGTGTGCATATATATTTCAAATAGTTACATCTTCTTTATGAATTGAACCCTTTACCATTATGTAATGCCCTTCTTTGTCTTTTGATCATTGTTTAAAGTCTGTTTTGTCTGAAATTGGAATAGCAACCTCTGCTTTTTTTTCTGTTTTCCATTGGCTTGGTAGATTTTTCTCCATCCCTTTATTTTGAGTCTATGGATGACATTGCATGTGAGATGGGTCTATTGAAGACAGTATAGCATTGGATCTGGCTCCTTTATCCAACTTTCCACTCTGTGCCTTTTAATTGGAATCACTTAATTGGGAAGACTTGTTTATCTTTTTTGCTTTATATTGATATGTACAGATTTGAGTCTGTCATTGTGTTTTTAGCTAGTTATTATGCAGACTTGATGGTGTATCACTTGCTTTATAGTGTAAGCGATCTATATATTTAAGTGTGTTTTTGTGGTGGCCAGTAGCAGTCTTTCATTTCCATATTTAGCACTTCCTTAAAGACTTCTTGCAAGGCAGGTCTGGTGGTAACAAATTCAGTCAGCATTTGTGTGTCTAAAAGGGATCTTACTCTCCTTTGCTTGTAAGCTTAGTTTGGCTGGATGTGAAGTTTTGTTTGGAATTCCTTTTCTTTAAGAATGCTGAATATAGGCCCTCCAATCTCTTCTGGCTTATACTGCTTCTGCCAAATAT
This sequence comes from Hylobates moloch, assembly GCF_009828535.3. Classification (NCBI taxonomy): domain Eukaryota; kingdom Metazoa; phylum Chordata; class Mammalia; order Primates; family Hylobatidae; genus Hylobates; species Hylobates moloch. The sequence goes on along the minus strand of NW_026652279.1, from coordinate 64,981,028 downwards.
TCATGATTAGCCTGATGGGGTTCCTTTTATTGGTAACCAACCCCTTGTCTCTAACTGCCTTTAATATTTTTATCTCCTTTCAAACTTGGAAAATTCAATGACTATGAGTGTTGGGGATAGTCATCTTGTATAGTATCTTGGAGGGGTTCTTCACATTTTCTGAATTTGAATGTTGGCCTTTCTAGTGAGGCTTGAGAAATTTTCATGGACAATATCCTCAAATGTTTTCCAAGTTGCTTGCTTGTTTTCCCTCTCTTTCAGGGCTGCCAGTGAGTCATAGCTTTGATCTCTTTCCATAATTCTATATTTCTCAGATTTTGTTTATTTTTTTTTCTACATATTTGCCTGAGTTAACTCAGAGAATTGGTTTTCAAACTCTGAGATTCCTTCCTCAGCTTTGCTATTCTGCTGTTAATACTTACAATTGTATTACAAAATTTTTCTAGTGAGTTTTTCAGCTTTATCAGTTTGATTCTTTCTTCAAATGGCCATTTTGTCTTTTAGCTCCTGTTATCATTTTATTGTATTTTTTAGACCTTTGGATTAGATTTTGACTCTTTCCTGAGTCTAGACAATGTTTGTTCCTACTCATATTCTGAACTCTACTATCATTTCAGCCATTTTAGGCTGGTGATGAAGCATTGCTGGGGAAGTAGTGCAGTCATTTGGATGCAAGAAGACCCTCTGGCTTTTTGTGTTGCCAGAGGTCTTGCACTGGTTCTTTCTCATCTGTGTGGGCTGACGTTCCTTTCTTTGAAATTGCTGTCCTTTGGATGAGTTGTTTTGCTTTTATTTTCCTTGATGCCCTTGGGTGTTTGATGGTTGTTTCTGTCGACTGGCTTCATTTTTTTTTAGGATTTTATGGGGCCAGTGCTCAGCTAAGCCCTCTTGGGCTGCATGCTCTATCTCTGGGTGGCTGGTACTGGGCCCCCAGCTTTATTCCCTAACTCCTCGAGGTCAGGAACTTGCTGCACTGGAGGGCCAAGGTGTTTCCAGTCCATTGTCCATGACTGTCTGATGGGGGATGCCAATTGAAGCACTTCTTTGGAGTGGTGGCAGCATGATCAGTGCTCACTTGTGCATGTCAGCAGCTACAGTAGCACTACAAACTGCATGCATGTTAGCCAGGGTGACACACCCACAGGAGCAGGCTGCAGCATTTCTGCATGGGCTTCTGCAAGCAGTGTTCCTATTTATGGCTGTACCAATGGCTGGCAGTGGCACAGCAAGGTCAAGGTGCTGGCAGGGGTAGGATTGCCAGTAACCATGCTCACACTCACACCAGCAGCAGCAGCATGACGAGGCAATTATGTGTCAGCAAGGGTAGGGGGGCAGGGTACACTCATGCTGGCAGCGGTGGAATGGTGGGCTGCACATAGGTGCACACACAAACACACACACACACACACACACACCCTGGCAGGGAAGGAGAGGCAAGGCCCCCCCATGTGTGTTCCAGCAAAGCATGGCTGGTGCCATGGGTAAGATCATGCTGGTAAAGCGGCAGGGTCTCAGGGAGGATACTGTGGTGGGGGAGGCTACAAGTGGGCTGGTACACATTGGCGGGGCCAGTCTGCTGGAACTTTAACAGTCAGGCATGGTCGGCCAGCAAAGAAGCTATGAAAAGGTCCCCCAGGAATTACTCTGATTGGGCATTGGAGGTGGCATTGCAAGTGGGTGCAGCCAGACTGGGGCCCAGGAGTATCTGGAAGACAGGGGGCTCTCAGAGCCAACTGGCGCCATATCATAGGCAAGACTGCCCTCCTCCATCCAGGTCTGTCAGTCACCAAAATGCTAAAACCTTTTTGGAGGAGCATGGCAAAGCCTTGGGGCATAGGTGTATCTGGCTGTGCTCCACTACAGCCATTTCCGCGTCAAATCCTCTGGGCTCTGCAATCTGGAGTTCGGTCCCTGCTCTAAGCAGCTTTCCCTGCCAGCTCAAGTGCCTGTGGGAATCTGGTGTCTCATGCTTCTAGGATCCTGGAGGTCCCTGGTAAGAGCAGGCCACTCCTCACTTTTTAAACTCACCCCTTTTCTAGTAGTCACTGGGGACCACAATCCAGTCTTGTGCTCAGCAGCCCATGCAGGGCTTCCAGCTCCCTCCTCCTTCAGCCCTGCCTCTGTGTCCTCCCTCTGTTTATTCTCAATGCCTTCCTTCCAAAGATCTGCTCAGAGTGTTCCAGTCTTCCTGATATCCCAGTCACTCCTTGAGAGATCTTCCCCTTGGCTGAGTCTAGTCAGCCGTATTGGCTCAGAATCCTGAGATGTAAATTTTAAAGCCACAATTAAATAATTCCAAAAACTGTCCATTTGTGAGAGATTATGCTCTGAAGCTAGACTGGGTTCTAGTTCATGCTCCTCAGTTTACAAGCCATTTGCCAGCAGGCAAATTAATTACACTTGGAGCCTTTGGTTTCTATCAAACTCATTATGTTGTTCTGATGATTAAATGAATTAACACAGGCAAATTCCTTATAAGAGTGTGAAGTGAATGCTCAAAATATCAGTTATGATTTTTTTTATGACTTGGAAATTTCTAATCGTTAATTTTGGGTTGCATTTACAAATACACTTATATATAGGCACAGTGATACATATCCATCCAGTCATTTTATATTATCAAACCAGTTTTTCTTGGTTTTTTTTTTTTCCATTTCAATTTCATACACTGCTACAGACAAGTTTTGTTTGCTTATGTGATATATTTAAAATACAGAAGGAAAAAGTTCAAGCTCTTAAGAATATGAGGTTGGGGATGTAGCTATGAGTTGTAATAAAAAAATACAATTTCATCCTGATTTAACTTACTCTCTTCTGGTTCTCTACCTGTACTCGCATATTTGAAAATCGCTGGGAAAAATATGATCATGTTGACACATCACACTTTAAAACTATGACATAAACTTCAAGTAGACCTTAAATGATACTGGGCCATTGGACTACATTAGTCTAATCTATCTACCCTCCTCCTGTCTTGCAACATTACCTATTACTGTATATACTCCTTTCTCTTCAAAATTCAATCATCTCCTCCTCATACTCAATCTAAGGTGGCAGGACCTTGTATGCTATTTTCTTTTGATTTTATTTTCTCAGTAAAATCTTAAACAATTCGACGAGGCCAGGCATGGTGGCTCATGCCTGTAATCCCAGAACGGTGGGAGGCTGAGGTGGGTGGATCATGAGGTCAGGAGATCGAGACCATCCTGTGCAATATGATGAAACTCTGTCACTACTAAAAATACAACAATTAGCCGGGCATGGTGGCACATGCCTGTATCCCAGCTACTCAGGAGGCTGAGGCAGGAAAATCGCTTGAACCAGGGAGTCAGAGCTTGCAGTGAGCCGAGATTGCACCACAGCACTCCAGCCTGGCGATAGAGTGAGACTCTGTCTCAAAAAAAACAAAACAAAACAAAACAAAAAAACAAAAAAAAACAGAAAAACAGAATTCGACTGAGATTGTTCTTAATGTCACCAGTAACCTTTTTTTCCTAAATCCAATGTCCAAATCTCAATCATCGACTTATTTCAAGTACCAACAATGTTTAAGAAAACTGGTCACTTTTTCTTCCTCGAAATACTTTCTTCACTTGGATTCTCCCACAGAGACTTATTTTTCATATTCCTTGCTAATCTTCACCTTATTCCTAGACCCTTGAACTTTTCTCTTCTCTTTTAGACCCACTTCATTACAGACCTCATTAATTTAAAATATCTCTATAGTCTGATAGCTCTCAAATATTTACCCCTAACCCTGGTTCTTTGGACTCACACATGCAAATGCCTTCTCTACTGCTACACTGGGATGCCTAAATAGAAATCCCTTACTCAATACTGTTAAATTTTAGCATCAAATCCCTCCACAAAACTGCTACATCATCAGTCTCCCTATTCTTCGGTAAAAAGAGCTCCATCTTCCAATGATTCAAGATAAACATCTCCAAATCATCCTTGACATGTTTCTTGCTCCTATATTCTGCAAAACATCCATTAAGCTATTGTATTAGGTCAGACTTCAAAAAATATTAAGAATTCAATTGCTCACATCTGTTCTACTGCTATCACCTTAATCAAATCTCTTGCTTGGATTACAGCAATACCTAATCTCCTATTCGTTCTCCTTTTTTTTCACTGCCTTCTCCTTACAATTTATTCTCAATATAGCTTCCAGACTGTTCCTTTAAAAATGAAATTTGGATCAAGTGCTGATGTGCTTAAACCCCCAAAGAATTTTCATTTTTTTCATTCACAGTAAAAGCCATGAAAAGCCTCATCCCTATAGATCCCCATGATTTGGACTTTGTTGCATCTTTGACCTTGTTTCATATGACTTACTTCTTCTCTCACTCCACTCTTGCTACACTGACCTTGGCTCTGCTCTTTGAGCAAGTCAGTTATCCTTCTATTTATAGGCATTTGCATTTACTGTATCATCTACCTGTAATTATCTGTCCTCAGATATAAGTCTTGTATGCTTTCTAACCTACTTCATTTCCTAAATGTCACCTTTTCATTGAGACCGAGCTCATGGTTCTAATTAAAATTTTGCCCCTTAGGCCTATTCTTTTCTTCACCCAGCTTTAAAATTCTTCCTGGAACTTATAAATTACTGCTATATGATACAACAACAAAAACTGTTATCATTTACTGCCTTTCTTCTCCAAATTGAATCTATTTTTTAACCTCTGTTACTTCCATATCATTAAGCCTGAAACATAATAATGCTTAAATGACTTATTGGATTAATTAATAATTGCTATTTGTTAACAATGTATCCACTGTAAATATATTGTGAATAATTATCATGCTTGCTGCTCTCTGAGCTTACTGGATCTATATTTTAGTGTCTGCCATTTACGTTGGAAAGTTCTTAGCCATTATTTCTTCAAATATTTTTTCTACTTATTATTCATTTTTCTATGTAATTTCAGTTACACATAGATTGTACCTTATGAAACAGCATCACAGTTCTTGTATATCCTATTCCTTTTTTAAATTGCTGTTTCTCTATGCTTTCAGTTTGGGAAGTATCTACTATCTACTTAGACATCTTCAAGTTCACTGATTCTTTCCTTGGCCATGTCTAGTCTACTGATAAGCAAATATTTTCTTCATTTCTTTCTCAGTGTTTTTATTTTTAGTATCTTTTTAAAAATACTTTATTAGAGTTTCTCTCTGTTTGCATTACCTATCAATTATTATGTCTATTTTTTCCTTTTAGACCCCTTAACACCATATCATAGTCATTTTAGAATTTCCTGATAATTCCAGTGCTTGCATTATATCTGAGTCTGGTTTTATGCTTGCTTCATCTGTTTAAAATCTATCTATCTATCTATCATCTATCTATCTATCATCTATCTATCTATCTATCTATCTATCATCTATCTATCTATCTATCTATTTATCTATCCATCTATCTATCGCCTTTTAGCACACCTTGTAACTCTTTGTTTGTAACTTTTCGTAGTTGCCTTGTAACTTTTTGTTGAAAGTTAGATGTGTGGTACCAGGTAATAGGAACTGAGGTCAATAGGCATTTAGTGTGAGGTTTGATCTCAATCTGGCTAGGAATTGGGCTATGTTTAATGTTTGCCGTAACAGTAGAGAGCAGAGGCTTCAAATTCTTCTTATGTTCTTGTTTTTATCTTCCCCATGTTTGGAGGCTCCTGTAGGATCTCCTCCCAAGAGACAGTCTGTGTCTTACAGCTCTTTCAGCTGTAGTGCTGTTATACTGGAAAACTCTTGTAGTGGGAAGGTATGTAAAATAAAGTTTCTTTTATAGCTTTCTGATGAAATCTCAATCATTCGAGGGGCCTGTATCACAGGACTGTGATTTTTACAAGTGTTTCTCCAGTAGTAGTGATTCCCTGTGTACCTTTATATGTTACAGAAATACTAAAGTATATGAATGTGAGGCATGCCCTTCTTCATCTAGGATGAAAGTCTGGTAAAATCTTATTTCCTAGAGAATGGACCTTTATTTTGAATACTCTGGGCTTATTTCAAAGCAATTACATTTTGTTTATCATCACAAGAGCCATGAAAGAATCTTCCTTGCATACTCACTATGAGAATATGAAGAGTTTCAGAAAGTAAAATCCATGGAAGTTTGGGCTTCCCTTGAGACTATTTTCCCCAGGATTTTTTCACTCTCAAGCTAGTCCATCTTCAGCCTCCAGAAATTGACCAAAATTACTGGTTTATAGATCCAGCGGCTTCTGTTCCAGGTAACCAAATATTGGCTGTGACCCTCTCAGTGTGCCTCTCTCTCCAGATTTTGGGGGAGGAGAGTTGGAGGAAGAAATGTTTGCCGTGAAATTTCAGTTCTCTGATAATTCCAAGAAAAGTCATTGATTTTCAGGTTTTTCAGCTTTCTGTTGTTGTAAGAATGGACATGACAACATCCAAGTTTTTGTTTTTTCATGTTGGAATGGAAACCAGAACAACACAATTGATCCTTATCACTTAATTACTTCCTCTCTTTTCCACCTCATGGCCCAGTCAAGTTGATACATACAATTAGTCATCACAATGGTCTTGGTGAAAAATTATGTAATGACAAACGCATAATTGGAGATTATAACTACCTTTAGCTAAAATAGCATTTAAAAGTTATTTCTATGTATTTTTGTATTTTTATTAGTACTTGCCAAAAGTCTGGAGGTAATTATAAATTAGCAGGGGAAAAATGTGTCTTTTCTGAGCCGGATAGGTCAATATTGTATGATATAGAAAGACCAGGAGATCCTAGCCCATTTATTTATTATATTTTGAAATATTCATATACAATAATAATTTTTTTTATTTAAGTCGCAATCCATAGTCTCAAAATTGAGTAAATTTATACTTCCTATAAAAAGGTTTTGGCTGGGCACAGTGGATCACACCTATAATTGCCGAACTTTGAGAGGCCGACACAGACAGATCACTTGAGGCCAAGAGTTTGAGACCAGCCTGATCAAGATGGTGAAACTCCTTCTCTACTAAAAATACAAAAATTATCTGGGTGTGGTAGTGGGCTCCTCTAATCCCAGCTACTCAGGAGTTTAAGGTGGGAGAATCACTTGAACCCGGGAGCCGGAGGCTGCAGTGAGCCGAGATGGCACCACTACACTCCAGCCTGGGTGACAGAATGAGACTCTGTGTCAAAAAAAAAAAAAAAGAAAGAAAAAAAAAGTTGTTATGAGTTGATTAGTTGCTGAGGTCTTTCTCACATCTGCTCACCCTTGAATCTGGGTTACCAGTGGAAGTGATTGTTTAATCACAATACTGTATGAAATATTCCCAAAGTGCTTTGAAAAGAAAATTTATTTTGTTGCCTTTAAACCTGATTTAGAATCTTGGCTCTGCCCCTGGCTGTTTGAGTAACTGCAAACAAATTTTGATTATACCTACACATTTTAATTTTCTGCACTAGTAGAAGGAATACCTGTTGAACAACTCTAATCAGAAAATCTGAAATTCAAAATGCATCAATGTCTGAAACTTTTTAAACGCTGACATGACACCACAAGTAGAAATTTTCCACAGGTGTCCTTCCTATGATGGGTTATGTTCAAGACACAGGTGCACAACATATAGTTAATTCAGTGTCCCCAAGAGAAAAAGGGTCCTCCCACCCCAGTTCATCTGTGATATATCTTTTCCATGCACACCCATACTCCTGCATGCTAGTATATCCACAAAGGGCAACAGAATGGCATGTGTCCAGGCTAAATAAACCAATAGTAGTTTCCTCACCATGCTCCACCTGGGACCAAGAACGATGTGCATTATTCTCTGTGGTTTTTGCTTATTCTCTGCTTTGTGATTCAAAGATTTTACTGAAAAATGTCCAAAAAAGCCTGCAGATTCCCCTATGAATAACAGTGATAAGAAAACAAGTAAGCACTTATGTTTATCTGTAGCACAGTAAGTCAACTTGGAGAAAATGGACAGCAGTGCAAATGTGAAATGTCTTTTGTAAGAGTAAGACGTTTGGAGTAAAATAAGATGGTTGAAGTTACCACCATGTATCACCTGAAGAAACAGAAGGATAAACTGTTGAAGCACTATGCTGAAAGTGATTAACAGAAGTTAGTGAAAATTTTTTAAATGGTGTATAAAACTAAAAATGAAGATTTCAATTATGTACTGAAAGAGTGGATCCATCAACATCACAAGTGAATATATGCTACTTAATGGTATGCTGATTATGAAACAAGCAAAGATCTATCATGATGAAATGAAAATGGAAGGGAACTGTGAATATTCAACAGACTTGTAGAAATGTAAGAAAACACCCATGACATTACATTTTTAAAGATTTGTGGTGACAAAGCATCGGCTGATTATGAAGCAGTGGAGAAGTTCTTTGATGAGTTTGCCAAGGTCATCGCTAATGAAAATCAGATGCCAGGACAAATCTATAATTTCAATGCATGAAACGTCACTGTTTTGGTATTGTTGTCCCAGCAAGACACTCATGAGATAGCGCTTACAGGAATTAAGGATGTCAAGGACAGGATAAGTGTGCTGAGATGTGCTAATGCAGCAGACACACATAAGTGTAAAGTTTTTGTGATAAGCAAAAGCTTGAGTCCTCACTTTTTTTGGAGGAAACTTCTTACCAGTTAATTATTATGCTAACAAAAAGATATGGCTCATCAGGGACATCTTTTCCTGATTTGTCTCTTAAACATTTTGTCCCAACAGATCATGCTCACTGCAGGGAAACTGGACTGGATGACAAATGCAAGATTTTCTTATTCCTTGACAACTGTTCTGCCCCTTCTCCAGCTGAAATTCTCCTCAAAAATAATGTTTATGCCATGTACTTTTCCCTAAATGTGACTTCATTAATTCAACATGTGACCAGAGTATCCTTAGGTAAATGAAGAGTAAATTAGAGATACTTTTTTGAACATCATGCTAGCAGCAGGGAACAGAGGCATGAGTATGGAAGGTTTTCAAAAGGAGTTTAGTATGAAGGATGTCATATATGCTGTTGCCAACAGTTGCAACACAATGACTAAAGACACAGTTGTGCATGCCTGGACCCAACATCTGGCCTACAACTATGTTCAGTGATGGTGACGAACAAGGTGCTGACTTTGAAGGATGTCAAGTGTGTGATGGGCTTCTTGGAGGGCTACAGCAGTGTTCATTCACAACAGAACAAGAAATCAGGTAAGTTTATAAAGTCAAAAAGACTTCTAAGAAAGAAAAAAGCACACTGTTGATTAGGCAGATGCCTCTAGGAGAAACATCTTTAAAAACCATCCAGTGGAATGCTTCCTCTTCCCTAGGGAACTCACTTCCTGTTCCTTCAATTGCCTGTGATGTTTCAACTCACCTAAAAAAAAATGTTAACCAAAACACAGCCTTTTAGGTGAAGACTGAAAGCCTGCTGTTGCTTATGGTTGCTATTGTTTAACAGCTGATATAGGTATTCTGTTGATGCTATTGTACTTAATTACCCTGAACACATTTTTTTCTTTCACTGTATTTACTATATTATAATATTTTTTCTTGTTATGTACTTATGTGTGAATAAGTGTAAGAAAATGATTGTTTATCAGTAGTGTATAAATTCAGAGTCAGAAATAATGATGATGTCAAACAACTAGATTGTCTACATGGGGGCCTTAGATTGTGACAACACCACCTTTGCTTTCTGATGTCTCAGTTACACAAACTGTGTTTTATTAACAAAATTATTTGAAATATTGTATAAAATTGCATTGAGTCTATGTGTATAAGGTATATGCGGAACATAAATGAATTTTGTATTTTTACTTGGGTTCTATCCCCAAGATGTCTCATTATGTATATGCAAATATTCCAAAAATAAAAATAAATCTGAAATCCAAAACACCTCTAGTCCCAATCATTTCAGATAAGGGGTACTAAATTTGTAGCAATATTTGCCTTACGTGTTGGTTGTGAGTAATGTCTGGTACACAGTAGGTGCTCGATACTATATAGTATTTATACAATTTTTCCTCTTGACGGCAGCACATGATGCTTATTTACATCTTAGCCAGCTGTGGTTTGGAGAGGTGGGTTTTTTGTTTTGTTTTGTTTTGTTTTGTTTTGTTTTTGTGGGGAGAAAAACTGTTTATTCTGTCTTTGTTTTAAAGAGGGTTTGCTGAAATTCCATAAATTTGACTTTAATCTGGTATCCAGTTTCCAAATGTAATTTTATTAAATGATTCTGTTTCATCATTGAATATTAGGCTCAAGAGATAAAACAGAATCATAGAAAAGCCTACTGTTAAACAACATTGTAAATTACTAGTTTACTACGACAAACCAAAATGGGTTACCTTAGAACTAAAGAAAAGTGTTCAAGGATGGGAAGTAAAGTCATAATCAGAAGGTTTATTGTTAACCTTAGAATAAATTTGAAAAGGTTGATTATGTCTCTATCTCCATTTCATCTATAAATGTGGACTACCTTCCTAGATGCTATAGCTTCTTGAGTAGAGCTTGGGAAAGCTTTTTATGTTACTCTTTTTCTTGACTCTAAGCCGATTAGCTACATTTAGAAAACTTATTTTGTTTTTCAAATATTGTTTAGAGGATGACTTTTTTTTTCCTTTTTCAGATATAGGTCTCACTCCGTTGCCCAGACTGGAGTGCAATAGTGTGATCATGGCCTTGACCTCCTGGGTTCAAGAAATCCTCCTGCCACAGCCACCCAAGTAGCTAGGACTACAGGCCTGTGCCACCACACCTGGCTAATTTTGTTTTATTTTTGGTAGAGATAGGGTCTCGCTATGTCACCGTGTTACTCAAGCTGGTCTAAAACTCCTGGTCTCAAGTAATCCTCCTGGCTTAGCCTACCAAAGTACCAAAAGTGGGAAGCCACCACTCACAGCTGGTTGTCATTTTTAAGTTCATTTTCATTTAGAGGAAATACAAAGCTACAATATTGCAAATCATCAGTTTAGGGTCAGTTATGCATACAAATGAGCAGTTTTTTTTTTATCATATGCAGTTTAAAATAACTTCACAAGCAATGAAAATCACAACTCCAATATCTAGAAGTGAACCATAGACACCCTAGGTCTTCATTTGATTATGTGTACTTACGCATACTACAATGATTAATTTAAGAAACTGGTCATTGGGAGACCTGCTGGTACCAATAATTTAGGCAATGACTATTCTTTATAGAAAAGATTTTTTAAAAATTTAAATCCATTATATATTATATCATGTTAAGCATTGTTTCTGTGTATACATTTCAAGTGTGCTGTTTTGGTCCCTTACCCTGTATTTACTCCCAATTCTTTCCAGGCACTCACTCTTTGATTCCATCCAATTAGTAGCCTCATAATTATTATTTCTGTTATCATTCTCTGGTCCTTAGCTTCACTCTCCTGCCTTCATTCAGTCTTACATTAATCTTTCATAAGGGCAATTTTAATATCATCCCAATTAATTTATTTTGCCCATTTTTATAATAATTTGTTCACAAACTGTTGGAGTCATCATTTTGAAACCCCAAAATCTCCATTATTCATTTTAAGCTGCCATTTGGCTGATTTGCAGCTCCAAGTAAGAACCATGCATTTTCAGAATCATGTAACATTCTTCCGCCTAATACTCTTCCATTTTAATCTTAAATAATGTAAGGTCCAGTTCAAGTGTGACTTCCTAATACAAGCATTCTCTGATTCTCAGGGAGACTTTTTTTCCACTGTCACAGAGTGTAGTGATTTGACTGAACTTAGTCAATTTACTTAAACTCTTGACTTGAGTTCCTCTCTCTGAAGAAAAATTTGTAATATATGTAGATACGTTACACAGTGTCTGAAACTTAGTAAGAACTATATAACACTAGCTATTATTATTATTACTACTCTAACATAGTTTTGTTAATACGTATTTCCCACTGAACTGAAATACTCCTAACATCAGGGAAATCATATAAGAAATCCTTTTCACCTGCAAAACCAATCACAATACCTGCATTCATTCAGTAGATGTCCATAAATATATGAACATTAATAAAGAAAAAAATAATGAGCTAACACCTACTAAGAACTTATACAGGGAGGAACTTGGAGAAACCTGAGTAAAGGATATCAATCAGTGACTCGGTTTCATACTTCAAAACTTGGAGAAATTGCTTAAAGGAAGGGGAAGTGGTGAAAGGAGGAGTGTGATTTTGAAGATGGACTCAGTACAATTGGATGAATTCATACTGGGTACTGCACAGTCTAGCTATCACCAAAAGAATTGCTCTTGCTAAGGAAGTAAACCCTTGAGTTCTCCTTTATGCAGTTCAATGCCACACTTATGTTCAATGCTTACTATAATGGTAGCATTGTTGACAGACAGACAGTTAGTGGAATATACTAGAATTATTGTTGGCAAAATCTCTCAAGTTTTTTTTCCCATTGGTCAAATAGAATTCTCAGGCTCTGAGTAGAAAGCACATGGGAGAAGCATAGACTAACAGTAATAATAGATTGACTTAATGTAACTAATCTATTCAGCCTGTTTTGCATTAAAACCAAATGATTGTGGTATAGAGGAAATCCATGGTGTGGAGGAAATCCACTAGAGTAACGGGTCTTAGTAGTTAGAAAGTGACTTTCAGTTAAGGAAGGCCTATATGTACCTGTAGCTTCAGCGTAATACAAAACACAGACTTTGAGAGCAGAAGAAAGGAAAATTAGGAGAGAAAATCAGCGAGGTAACATGATTTCATATTTTTGTCACAGAAATACAGAATTCTGTAGGCCATTTGAAACAAGCAGAATGTACAATTGTATGGCAACTAGACAGCATAGAAAATCAAGGAAATAGGCAGAAACAAGGAACAAGTGTCCTAAACACAATGCTCATTTAAAAGTAAATAATAGTTATTAAATTCTAGGTCTGTAATATAACAGTAATGTAATCTAAATATCCTATATAGGTTGCAGTATAACCAATGTATAACTGAATATTTCCAGAAGACAATGAAAGTGCTAAAAGCTGTCCATTTCAAACAGATCTTTTAGCATACACCTTGAATAGCCTTTATTTTCCTAGGTGACTTTGAAACTGGGCTTGCATTTGCTTATAAAAACATTTTTTAAAGTTTTAAAAGCCAGATACTTTATTGTTCCTATTTTGTCATCATTATCATCTGCCAAGCACTAGTGACTTCCAATCTTTCTTCCACACCCCTTTCTAGTACTCCATCTAAAGTTTTAAACTTTTTCTAAAAATTCAAGCTATCTCATTTGAACAAATCATTTTTCTTTCTGTTCTCTCATTTAAAAACAAGATGAAATCATGAGAAGGTCACAGGCTTTATAATAAGACATAAATAGCTTTGAATCCTTAACTACATACTGTTATTTAATTTATTATTCTAGTTCTATGATACTGTTTTTCGGGTGTAGGTACAAAAACCCTCAATCCCCAATTTCACTCAGTGTTTCAAAAGTATAATTAGATCCTTTATGTGTTCAAAGTGCAGAGAATTCAGGCCTCTCTCCCTCTTCAGGATATTACTTCTTTATTTGGTGGAAGTCATCCAGGCGTTTATCTAAATGAAAAATGCCATTTATTTCGGTCTCATTATTTGAGCCAGATTTTTGAAAAACCACTCCTGAAAATTTGCAAGTTCGTAACTACTTCTGGAAGTAGGTGGCTTCGAGTATCATGCTGCATTGCTTGATACAGTCACAAAGCTGGAGGTATCCAGAATGTTCACTAGCTAGAGAAATTCTTCCCAAGTGCTGCCATTGTCCTTACTCTGGTGGAATGAGGTCATCCAGAATGCCCCTGCCCACGAGCCAGCACTGGTTGCTTCTGCTATAACATAGGAGTGAGAACTTAGCTCTGCCCCTTTCTGTTGGTAGACTCCTCAACTACAAACAAATTCTTCATGCTGCTGTGGCTGTTACAAAAGGCAGCAATGCTGAAAATGGGGTATTTAGATGAGATTTTTCATTTTACACTGAGGGTTTTGAGCAATGAACAAGTTGCCTTCACTGTTATCAGTTTCTTGTACAGACCTCATTATAGCTCAAAATAAATAAGTGTTCCATAATACAATTTACTTAGACTTTCAGAGTTTTAATTCTTTGTCCTCACTTTGAATTATTTCCCCAAAGCACATTCCTACTCAGAGAAGAGGTTGATCAGGCAAAGCTTGGAGGTCTGCTTAATTCTCCAGTGAATTTGTCTGGTGGTCATTTGGTTTCACATATATAGTTTTTTTCCACTGCCTTTGCCCTAACTGAAAGGTTTCTATAACTATAAATTTCAGAAAGCAGTGATTATATACTAAGACCATTCCTGCTCATAGATTACTTGCAGGTTTTACAGAATTTTTATTATTTTTCTCCAAAAAGCTTGAAAATTTGTATGCTTAAAGTTTCTTAAAAGTTTTTTGCTTCATCAACAATCTTTCTAATTATCATGTTTAGATTTTTCATCATCACCTTCATCAATAGCAGCCACAGTAGCAGCTCTCAATTATGCCCGCAAGTGGTTAAAATGGATATTTTTATGATCGCTTTTAACTCTAACAGTCTACAAACTTTGTCCAAGACTTCAATATTATTATATTCATCAAAGAATGGACTTTCTAATATGAAATTACTATTTCCTAATTAAAGAAGATTTTAAAGAATACAAATGAATTAAATAGTAATAATTACTAATAAGTCATAAATCAGTTTATTTTTTACCTGTGTTTTAATTCATTTAACATTCACTTTTAATTCATGCTTTCAATATTATTTCCCTTCTAATTGTTTCATTTATAGAGTTTTTTTAAATTTTTGTTTTTAGTTCTGGGTACGTGTGTGGGATGAGCAAGTTTCTTACACAGGTAAACATGTGCCATCATGGTTTGGCTCCACCTATCAACCCATCACCTAGGTAGTGGTTTATTCTTTATAGTAGTCGTGGTTCAACAACTCATATTTTAACATCATAATAATATTATGCCAATAAACAAGATCGTAAGGCCTTTTACTCATGTAGCAGAGTACCATACAGATCTTTTATGTGTATATGTATATGTGTATGTGAAGGGGATAAAAATCTGTATAAACTTCCTGTGCATTGTAGAAATTATTTTAGTAATCATTATTCAAGATTTTAAAATGTTTCTTTTTGTTGATCTTGTATAATTTCTAGAACAAAATAGTTTTTCCCCCAATATGTCATTGGTGACTCATCATTTCAAGTGCTCTAATGTAATAGACAATGGAATTACTTAAAAGCATAAAGAATAAATGTTTGGGGTTTCTGGCTTTTATTTTCTCTTCACACCAAATGGCTTTTGGAAGTCAAGACCTTTAAAACTAGATGAAAATATTCTGTTAGAAAAAAATATGATAGTAACCTGTTTCTCCTTCTAACAATATAATGTGTATAAAAAGACACTATCAACTGTCATTTTATGTTACCAAACTATAAAAAAAAATTGTAGGTAAGCCATCTATAAATGCGAACATGGCAGGAAATTCGAACAGTTTTCGCTCTACAAATATTTTAGTTCATTTCTTGTATTTAAAAATACCTAGTCTTGCATAAATACACCTTGTGCATATCACAAAATTGACTTTTATTGATTGTGAAAGATTTATCTCATTGTGTGAAAGAGAGCTCTGCTTTTAAGTGAGGCTTTCCATTTTAGAGAGGACACATATGAATTTTGGAAAAACACTAAATACACTAAATTGTACCTGTGCACATTTTACAAAACAAAAGAGATGCATTCTGTAATGAGTTAATGTGTGCTCCAGCTGCTATGAAAATATGAGGAAGAAAAATTATTGTGATTTTTTCCTATCGCTGTATAGTGTAAATAATTCATTCTCAACATGCATAAATGCTTCAGTCGCATAAACAGTGTCATTTTTCTGGGTTAAGTGTTTTAAAAGAAGAATATACATTCTATTTTATTTTTGAAATCTTGTTTAGATTTCTGGGATCCCCTCTCATAAGCTCAGTAATACACAATAAGAGGAAACAGTAAGAAAGTAAGCTTCTCACGAAAGCACTTCAATTTTGATACATGATTTTTTTTAAGATTCCAGACTTTTTGAGAATATGATTAAAAATCTATGAACATCTCTACATTAAAAAATACACTTAATTCCACAAGTTTAACATTCTACATGTTTGACTGAAGTATATATAGTGTTTATTTATTTGAGTGGAACATATATTTTAAACATACATATCTCCCACAATAATTTTATTGTGTGAAAAGTCAAGGTCAACTATCTGAAAATGAATTAAAAAGAATATAAGTTTGGCAAAAAAGTCTATTTTCGAATGTTAGTTCAACTTGAAGACTTCTTTGGATATGAATTGAAAACTAGAATGCTGAAGGAGATCTTTGACATGTAATTATACATAGTTTTTTCACATGTAATTAATTTTTAACATTTTTAGTAATGCTTTAAATTCACATTAGGAGTATAAATTATATCAAAGTTCCAAAATCACCATATGACAGTTGTCATAGGAATGGCCTATAATGATAAAGACAAGATTTTTCCAAGCTGAGTTAAATTCATATAACTTTACTTCGTTTTGCTTGTGTAGATTAAATTATCTTCAGGAAAATATGCATTACTGACCCTGGTTATGTCAGCAAGGAAAGGATTTTCCAACAATATTTAAATAATGCCATATGTAGAAACCTAAACGTCTATTCATTTCTCATTGTTTCCAAGACTGTGCAGTTATTCTTGCAAATAAATTGACCAGAATTCCTTATCCCTAACTCATTGCTCCAGAAATTATTCTTCTATCGTTCTTACATCTACATCCAGATTTTTTTGCCAAAATCATGACTTGGCTAAAGAATACAGAGTTTTTAAACCATGTCAGAAACAGTCATTGCAAAACTCTCAGTTAAAAGATTTGTCTCATTGATGTCTAAAAATACCTGAAAATTAAATAAAGTTATAAATATCTTTGTTTCCAAATGATGTGAGATTCTTTTGTTGTTCAAAAACAAAACTCTTTATAATATAATCAAATAAATCAAGACCAAACATCTAGAAAGCCAGTATATATATATAGGTTTTACGGAATAATAGTCCAGTTATCCTCCATTTCGTGACAAATGTTCTTGAAAAAGTAGTGATGATTTTGAAATTATGGAAAAGAAGATGAAGTAAGTCAAAATGCAAGATTTTGTTGAGAATTTTTGTATTATTTTGTTGTCAACCCCAATTTAGAAAGCATTGGAATATTATGGCATAGGAACCTCCTTTCAAAACCAAAGAGGGAAAATAAAATTAATCTATTGTCCAAAATAAAAAATCCTCTCCACCCCTGCAGAGAAACCCAGGGTATTTTCTTCTATATTTTTTGTTTGTTTTACTAACAGATAAACTTTATTTCTTGTCACCATTTCAAAGATTTGAAGTTGCTAAATTTTTAAAAAATCCTGAAACCACCAAGCAATCTATCTTTTCTGTATTACAAACAGAACAGCTCAGAAAATTGTAAAAAAACCAAATTGAATTAAATCAAGAAACAGTGAAAAAATTAAAATGTGATTACTGGTTGATATGGTCTGGCTCTGTGTCCTCAGTGAAATCTAATCTTGAATTGTAATCTGAATTGCAATCCCTGTGTGTTGGGGGGGGAATCTTATGGGGGATGATTTGATCATGGGGGTGATTCACCTGTGTTGTTCTAGTGATAGTGAGTGAGTTCTCACAGTATCTGATGGTTTCATAAGGGACTTTCCCGCTTTGCTCTGCACTCATTCTCTCTCCTGCCACCCTCTGAAGAGATACCTTCTGCCCTAATTGTAAGTTTCCTGAGGCCGCCTCCCCAGCCATGCAAAACTGAGTCAATTAAACATCTTTAGAAATTACCCGGTCTCAGGTATTTCTTCACAGCAGCATGAGAGCAGACTAATACACTGCTCATATGAAACTACCTATTTAATGAATAACTATTTTAGGCTGAGCATGGTGGCTCATGGCTGTAATCCCAGCACTTTGGCAGGCCGAGGCAGGCCTTTCACCTGAGGTCAGGAGTTCAAGATCAGCCTAGCCAACGTGGTAAAACCCCATCTCTACTAAAATTACAAAAATTAGCAAGGCATGGTGGCATATGCCTATAGTCCCAGCTACTTAGGAGGCTGAGGCACAAGAATTGCTTGAACCTGGGAGGCAGAGGTTGCAGTGAGCAGAAATTTTTCCACTGCCTGGGTGACAAAGTGAGACTCCATCTCAAAAAAAAAAATAAAAAATATCAGGTATTGGTATCAGGATGATGCTGGCCTCATAAAATGAATTAGGGAGGATTCCCTCTTTTTCTATTGATTGGAATAGTTTCAGAAGCAATGATACCAGTTCCTCCTTGTACCTCTGGTAGAATTCAGCTGTGACTCCATCTGGTCCTGGACTCTTTTTGGTTGGTAAGCTATTGATTATTGCCACAATTTCAGAGCCTGTTATTGGTCTATTCAGAGATTCAACTTCTTCCTGGTTTAGTCTTGGGAGGGTGCATGTGTTGAGGAATTTATCAATTTCTTCTAGATTTTCTAGTTTATTTGCGTAGAGGTGTTTGTAGTATTCTCTGATGGTAGTTTGTATTTCTGTGGGATCGGTGGTGATATCCCCTTTATCATTTTTTATTGTGTCTATTTGATTCTTCTCTCTTTTCTTCTTTATTAGTCTTGCTAGCAGTCTATCAATTTTGTTGATCTTTTCAAAAAGCCAGCTCCTGGATTCATTAATTTTTTGAAGGGTTTTTTGTGTTTCTATTTCCTTCAGTTCTGCTCTGATTTTAGTTATTTCTTGCCTTCTGCAAAGACTTGGAACCAACCCAAATGTCCAACAACGATAGACTGGATTAAGAAAATGTGGCACATATACACCATGGAATACTATGCAGTCATAAAAAATGATGAGTTCATGTCCTTTATAGGGACATGGATGAAACTGGAAATCATCATTCTCAGTAAACTATCGCAAAGACAAAAAACCAAACACCGCATGTTCTCACTGATATGTGGGAACTGAACAATGAGAACACATGGACACAGGAAAGGGAACATCACACTCCGGGGACTGTTGTGGGGTGGGGGGAGGGGGGAGGGATAGCATTAGGAGATATACCTAATGCTAAATGACGAGTTAATGGGTGCAGCACACCAACATGGCACATGTATACATATGTAACAAACCTGCACATTGTGCACATGTACCCTAAAACTTAAAGTATAATAATGATAAAATAAAATAAATAAAAAATAAAAAAATAGGAGCTGAATAATTAGGGTCATTAATAGGAACGGATTATTTAGTTTATGATGGCTTAAACACAAATAAGACTCAGCAGTTTTCTGGTTTCTAATGAAAACGCAGAGGGCAGAGCAAAGCTTACTTAAAGGGAACCCCTCATTATGCTCTGGGAATGGCCATCGTTCTTCATCATCCTGTTTTAGGGTAGCCCATTCACCAAAGCATTTGCATCGGGCTGGTACAAGTAACCTGCGCTCCTGTGAGGGGTGGAGAAAATGTGCTCTGCCTGGGGCCAAGCTAGGCAAACCAGGGGCAGACTGGATTCAGCCTTCCCCAGGGCCCTGGGAGGACCATTTGTTCTCTGCCTGAACTGCACAGGGTAGGTGGCCACCCTCCCTGGGCAGAGGCATCCGGCAACCGACTCTTTGTCATCTCTCTGCTGTGGTTACTGTGTGGATTTTTCTGAGGCCACAGGAAATCTATTGATGCATCTCCCGGATCACCCACAGTCTATGACTGCCTGCTCTTAAATAAACAGTTTATGTACATGAAAAAAATAAAAAAAAATAAAGAACTGTAGTCTTTAGTCAAGAAGGCCAAGTATCAATATAAAAATCAAGGATCCTACTAGATTAATTCTTTTACTATGATTTTCCATTTATTTCCCAATTGAATAAACTTCATCTTTTGCAAGATTCCTCTGTACGAGTTGGAGAATATAACAATTCTTGTGCTCTTGCTTGTGAAAAAACTAATCTTCTGAGGATTTGCTGATTGAGGATATCTTACATGGCTAGTAAATTGTTGACTTACATTTTGTCTCCTTGAGTTTGTTGAAAATGCATCTCCAGTTTGTGCAGTCTCATATGTTGCTTTCAAAGTTCTGATGCCATCCTAATTTACTTTACCATTAAAGTTTCTAAAACTTTGTGCTTTGAAAACCACAGGATTAAAGTTTTACCTTTAAGTCCCAAAGGTTTCACTTCTATATCTTGAAGTAGACTATCCCAGGTCAAATTTCCCAGGTACAAGAAGGGTTGTTATAAAAACCTAGATTCAGATCTTCTATTGTTTCTCAAAATTTTTCTTATACCTTACCTAGACAATTAGAATCTTTAAACTCTTGTTTTAATTCTTCACAAACTCCAAGATACACATGTTGAATACTCTTACGTTGTCACTATATCTACAATTTTCTCTGAGTCATTTTACCTCCCAAATTTTTAAAAATTTCTACTCTGTTAGCTATTTTGATTAATTTTCTCAATTCTTCTAAGTAATTTTTCAATAAAGTCTATTTTCATTTGGTGACATTGAAATTTAGTATTCAATTTTAAATGATTTTGTCTTTTTCATCCATTCAGTTCTTTTAAGTTCAGTCAACTATCATTTTGTATCTTCCTGCTTTTGTTAAATTTGTGGTGAGTTTTTCACGTGAGATTTGTTTAGGCTTTTGATTTAAGTATGAATGCTTGTTTGAGGATATTTGATTCATGTTTCAAAATTGTTGTTTTGTTTTAAAAAGAAGAGTTTTTCTCTATTTTGAGTACTTTTTGGAATTTTAGTGGCCGAAGTGTTTTGATTCTTTTTTTCTAAGTAGGGGGGTTTGGGGTAAGTGGAATGTGGGTGAAAATAATCAATAAACTTCCTGGTGAGGCTTTTAAAATTATTTTGTTTCCTCCTCCTTTCTAACTTCCTTATCTTTTAGCAAAATCAAAGGATTCTTCTGAGATCCAGAAACCCAGGAATGGTAAAGCCTCCAGATTAAAGGTCTGAAGTGAATATGTGGTGAAAAAACAACAACAACAACAACAACAACAAAACGCACACACACACTCATTCCACCTGCTGCTTACCTTTTTACTGTGTTGCAAATTAATAGTAAACCTGATTTAAAACCTGATTCCCAGTCTCTTTCTTACTACCTAACTCTTCCCTGGTTTTTAAATTTAACAAACACAGATATAGGGTTTACTATGCACTGCGGATACTTTGAAAGCTCAAATAATAACTAATTAAAAAATACAGTTGGTTAAATATATATCATGTAGCTGGAAGTGGCACAAGTCAAGTTTGGCCATATTGATTTGCTTTCAAACATGATAGTTATACTGTCTCTCCACTGAACTCTTTTCTCCAGAGCTTCTGTATCATTTATATTATTTTATTATATTGCATATTAATACACATGAGGAAACAGAAATTTAATTTTGCACTGTAAATTTTCAATCAAAAAAGACTCTTTTAATATTACTTTGAGAATTTATGCTGCTTCCTTCAATTTTAATAACCCATTTCCATCTTTTATTTGGGTTTAAATGTACTAAGATCTATCATTTATCTGCAATTTCATATATAATTTTAATAGAATGCTTAATGTGTGCTTGAACAATGTAGGTAACTAATGAGAAATAATTTTGATCCCTATAAAGTATAATTATAACCTTATTTGGAACATTATAAAAATAATTTGTAGATAAGAAGTAACTGAAATAAGCTGTACTGTGTAAAATATATTTTTATTTCCCAGTACAAAATCTTTACCTTTTCGAGTTTTTTGTTTTGTTTCATTGGGGCTTTCTGTTTTTGTTTGTTTGTTTGTTTTGAGGGAAGGTGAGATATTCTGATCTTCAAAGTTGAGGGTGGAGCAAGATAGAGAAATAGAAAGCTCCACCAATTGTCCCACTGGCAGGGACATCAAGTTAATAACTATCTATACAGAAAAACACTTTCAAAAGAACAAAAAATTAGGTGAGCACTCACAGTACCTGGCTTTAATTTTATGTCTCTGAGAGAGGCACTGAAGAGATAAGGAAAAGAGTCCTGAATCTCAGATACCACCACTCCCCTATCCCCAGCTGCAACTGCCTAGTACAGAGAGTTTCTCTGGGTACTGCAGGAGGAAGAGCGCAGCAATTGTGAGGCACTGAACTCAGCGCTGTTCTGTTAAATCAGAATAGAAAACCCGGCTAAACTCAGCTCATGTCCACCCACGGAGGGAGCATTTAAACCATCCCTAGCCAGAAGGGATTGCCAATCCCAGTTGTTAGAGTCTTTGCAAACCTCACCACCGATGGGCACAGCACTCTGCATCTCCAAGTAAACTTGAAAAGCAGTCTAGGCCATAAGGACTCTAACTCTTAGGAAAGTCCTAGTGCTGAACTAGGCCCAAGGGCAGTGGATTGAGGGGGCACTGAACATACAGCTGGGGCAACCAAGAAAGTGCTGGCATCACCCTTCCCCTAATACCAGACTGCACAGCTCAGGGATCCAAAAGAGACTCTTTCCTTTTGCTTGAGGAGAAGGAAGAGTGGGGGCAAACATTGTCTTGTGTCTAGGATACCAGTTCAGCCACGGCAGAATAGAGCACATGTCAGAGTCATGAGACGCCTGTTCCAGGCCCTAGATGATATTTCTAGACACGCCCTGGTCCAGAAATGAACCCACTGCCTTAAAGGAAAGGACCCAGTCCTGACAGTATTAATCAACTGCTAACTGAAGAGCTTTTGGGGCAGGAATAACCAGCAATAATACCCAGTTACTACCCTGAGGGCCCTGAATGAGCCTCTGAAACTTGCTGACTTCAGGTGAGACTCAGTGCATCATCAGCTGTTGTGGTCATGGGTCAAAACTCCTTTTGCTTGAGAAAAGCAGGGGGAAAAGTCAAGGGGGCTTTGTGTTGCATGTTAAGTACCAGCACAGCCACAAGGGGTTAAAGTACCAAGTGGGTTCTTGGGGTCCCCAGTTCCAGGACTTGAATCTTGGATGGCATTTCTGGACCTGCTCTGTGCCAGAGGGGGAGTTTATTGCCCTGAAGGGTGAGTCCCAGGCCAGGCAGCTTTCATGACAAGCTGACTTAAGAGACCTTGGGCCTTAATGGAAGATCAGAGGTAGCCTGGCAGGAGGCTATAGGATGAGGCTCCTCTGCCTTTTAAAAGGGGAGGGAAGAGTGGGAAGTTGTGTGTTTAGTTTATGTGTTTGAGTACCAGGTTATTTGCTAGATCCTGCAGGTGTGCTATGTTTTTTTTTTTTCTTTTGTCTCTTTTGACTGTGTATTTTCAAGTAATCTGTCTCCAAGCTCACTAATTCTTTCTTCAGCTCAATCCATTCTGCTATTAAGGGCTCTGATGCATTCTTCAGTATGCCAATTGCATTTTTCAGCTCTAGAATTTCTACTTGTTTCTTTTTAATTCTTTCAATCTTTTTGTTAAATTTCACTGGCAGAATTTTGAATTCCTTTTATGTGTTATCTTGAGTTTCTTTGAGTTTCCACAACACAGTATGGATCAAACAGAAGAAATAATTAGTGAGCTTGAAGACAGGTTATTTGAAAATACACAGTCAGAGAAGAAAAAAGAACAAAAAAATGAAGCACACCTACAGGATCTAACAAATAACATCAAATGGGAAAATCTGAGTTATTGGCCTTAACGAGGAGGTAGAGAAAGAGATAGGGGTAGAAAGTTTATTCAAAGTGATAATAACAGAGAACATCCCAAACTTAGAAAAAGAAATCAATATCTAAGTTCAAGAAAATTAGAAAACACCAAGCATATTTAACTCAAAGAAGACTACCTCTAGGCATTTAATAGTCAAACTCCCAAAGGTCCAGGATGAAGAAAAGATCATAAAAGTAGCAAGAGAGAAAAGAAAACAAATTACATATATTGGAGCTACCACACATTTGGCAGCAGACTTTTCAGTGGAAACCTTACAGGCCAGGAGAGAGTGGCATGACATATTTAAAGCACTAAAGAAAAATAACTTTTACACTAGAATAGTGTATCCAGAGACAATATCCTTCACACATTAGGAGAAATAAGGATGTCTCCAGTAAACAAAAGCTGAAGGATTTCATCAATGCCAAAACTGTCCTACGAGAAATGCTAAAGGGAGGACTTCAATTAGAAACAAAAGCATATTAATGAGCAATAAATAATAACTTGAAGGTACAAAACTCACTGGTCATAGTAAGTAACAAGAAAGCACAGAATATTGTAACACTGTAACTGTGGCGTGTAAACTACTCTTATCCTAAGTAGAAAGAGTAAACCAATCAAAATAATAACTACAACAAATTTTACCTCAACAGTAAACCATTCAAAAATAATAACTACAACTACTTTTCAAGATATAGTCAGTACAATAAGATATAAATAGAAACAACAAAAAGTTAAAAATCAGGGGGATTAATTTAAGGTGTAGAGTTTTTATTAGTTTTCTTTTCGCTTTTTAATTAGTTTATGCAAATATTGTTGTTATCAGATTAAAATAATTGGTTATACGATAGCATTTGCACGTCTTATGGTAACTTCAAACCAAAAAAACATACAATAGACACACAAAAAATAACAAGCAACAGAATAAATCATATCATCAGATAAAATCATCTTCCCTAGAGGAAGCCAGAAAGGAAAGAAAGAAGGAAGAGAAAAATGGAAAACAACCAAATAATAACAAAATGGCAGAATTAAGCCCTTATTTATCCGTAAAAACATTAAATGTAAATGCACTAAACTCTCAATCAAAAGATATAGGCTGGCTGAATGGTTGAAAAAACAAGACCCATTGATCTATTGCCTATAAGAAACCCAAGTCATCTATAAAGACACACATAGACTGAAAAGAAAGGGATGGAAAATGATATTCCATGCCAATGAAAATAGAAAAAAAAGTCATTATAAAAGACAATAACTAAAAGAAGAGACAAAGAAGGTCACTATATAATGACAGAGACCAATTCAGCAAGAGGACATAATAGTTGTAAATATATATGCACCCAACATTGGAGGACCTAGATATATAGAGGAAATATTATTAGAGCTAAAGAGAGAGATATGCCCCAATACAATATTAGATGGAAACTTCCATACCTCCTTTCATCACTGGACAGATATCCCAGACAAAAAAACAAACAAAGAAACATCAGACTTAATTTGCATTATAGATCAAATGAATGTAATAGATATTTGCAGAAAATTTCATCCACAAGCTGCAGAATACACTTTCTTTTCCTCAGCTCACAGATCATTCTCAAGAACAGACCTCGTGTTAGGTCACAAAACAAGTGTTAAAACATTCAAAAAATTGAAATAATATCAAGCATGTTCTCCAACGACAATGGAATAAAACTAGAAATTAATACAAGGGGAATTTTAGGAACTATACAAATACATGGAAATTAAACAATATGCTTCTGAATGGCCAGTGGGTAAATGAAGAAATTAATAAGGAAATTGAAAAATTTTTGAAACAAATGATAATGGAAACACAATGTACCAAAACCTAAGGGATACAGCAAAAGCAGTACTAAGAAGAAAGTTTATAGCTATAAGTGCCTACATCAAAAAAAGAGAAAACACTTCAAGTAGTCAATCTAATGATGCATCTTAAAGAACTAGAAAAGCAAGAGCAAACCAAACCAAAAATTAGAGGATAAAAAGAGATAACAAAGATCAGAAAATGAATAAATAAAATTGAATTAAAAAATATATAAAAGATCAACAAAACAAAAAGTTGGTGTTTTGAAAAGTTAAGCAAAATTGACAAACATTAGCCGGACTAATTAAGAGAAAAGAGAGAAGATTCTAATAAATATAATCAGAAATGAAAAAGGAGACATTATAACTGATACTGCAGAAATTAAAAGAATCATTAGTGGCTAGTGTGAACTATAAAAGGCCAATAAGTTCAAAAGTCTAGAAAAAAAAATGGACAAATTCCTAGATATATACAACCTACCAAGATTGAACCACAACGAAATCCAAAACTGGAACAGACTAATAACAAGTAATGAGATCAAAGCCATAATAAAAAGTCTCCCACTAAATAAAAGGGCAGCACCTGATGGTTTCACTGTGAATTTCGCCAAACATTTAAAGAAGAATTAACACCAATTCTCCTCAAACTATTCTGAAAAATAGAGGAGGAGGAAATGCTTCCAAAGTCATTCTACAAGGCTAATTTTATCCTGACACAAAAACACAACAAGAAAGAAAGAAAACTACAGGCTAATATCTCTAATGAATATTCATGTAAAAATCCTCAATGAAATACTAGAAAAAAGAATTCAGCAATAGATTAGAAAGATCATCCATCATGACCAAGTGGGATTTACCCTTGGGATGCAAAAATGGTTCAACATGCACAAATCAATCAATGTGATAGATCATATAAACAAAATTAAGGATAAAAACTATATATTCATTTCGATTGAGGTGAAGTGCATTTGATAATATTCAACATCCCTTCATGATAAAAATTCTCAAAACCTGGGGATAGGAGGAACATATTTTAACATAATAAAAGCCATATATGATAAAGCCACAGCTAGTATCATATTGAATGGGGAAAAACCTGAAGGCCTTTTCTCTAAGATCTAGAACACAACAAGGATGTCCACTATCACCACTGTTCTTCACCATAATACTGGAAGTCCCAGATAGAGGCATCAGAAAATAAAAAGGTATAAAGGGCATACAGTTTGAAAAAGAAGAAGTCAAAGTATCCTTGTTTGCAGGTGATACAAGATTACATTTGTAAAAACCTAAAGACTCCACAGGAAAACTATTAGAACAGTTAAATTCAGTAAAGTTGCAGGATGTAATATCAACATACAAAAATCAGCAGCATTTTTATATGACAACAGTGAACAATTTGAAAAATAAATTTAAAAAGTAATCCCATTTACAAAAGCCACACATGAAATTCAATACCTCAGAATTAACTTAACCAGAGAAACGATATAACGAAAACTATAAAATACTGATGAAAGCAATTTAAAAGGACATCAAAAAATGGAAAAATAATCCATGTTCATGAATTAGAAGTATCAATATTGTTAAAATGACCACACTACGCAAAGCAATCTACTGACTCAGTGCCACCCCTATCACAATACCAATGATATTCTGCATAGAAATAGAAAAAACAATCCTAAAATATATCTGGAACCACAGAAAAACTCAGAATAGCCAAAGCTACCCTAAATGAAAATAACAAAACTAGAGGAGTCACATTACTTGATTTTATACGACAGAGCTATAGTAACTAAAACAGTAGGGTACTGGCATAAAAACAGACACATAGACTAATGGAACATAGAAAAAAAACCCAGAAACAAATCCGCACACATACAGTGAATTCTTCTTTTTTTTACAAAGGTAGCAAGAACATACATTGGGGAAAGCACAGGGCTTGAAGAAATGGTGCTGAGAAAACTGGATATCCATATGCAGAAGAACGAAACTAGACCCCTATCACTCACCATATACAAAAATAAAATTGAATTGGATTAAAGGAAAATCTAAGACCTCAAACTATTAAGCTACTACAAAAACCACTGGGGAAAAACTCCAGGATATTTGTCTGAGCAAAATTTATTGAGTGATACCCCACAAGCACAGGCCACCAAAGCAAACAAGCACAAATGGGATCACATCAAGTTAAAACACTTCTACACAGCAAAGGACACAATCAACAAATGAACAGACAAATCACAGAATAGGAGAAAATATCTGCAAACTACCCATCTGACAAGGGATTAATAACTAGAATATATAAGGAGCTCAAACAACTGTATAGGAACACGTCTAATAATCTGAACCAAAAATGGGCAAAGTATTTAAATAGATATTTCTCAAAAGAAGACATACAAATAACAAGCAGGCATATGAAAAGGTGCTCAACATCACTGATCATCAGAGAAATGCAAATTAAAATTATAATGAGATATCATCTCAACCCAGTTAAAATGACTTTTATATGAAGACAGGCAATAACAAATGCTGCTGAGGAGGTGGAGTAAAGGGAATTCTTATACACTGTTGGTTGAAACTTAAATTAGTAAAACCACTATGGAGAACAATTTGGAGGTTCTTCAAACACTAAAAATTGAGCTACAATATGATCCATCAATTGTACTACTGGATACATACCCAAATGAAAGGAAATCAGTATATTGAAGAGATATCTACACTCCTATGTTTGTTGCTGCACTGTTTGCAATAGCTAAGATTTGCCATCAACAGATGAATGGATAAAGAAAGTGTGGTACATATACATAAAGTACTATTCAGCCATAAAAAGGATGAGATCCAATCATTTGTAGCAACATGGATGGAACTGGAGATCATTATGTTTATTACAGAAAGACAAACATTTGTATCTTCTCATTTATTTGTGGGATCTAACAATCAAAACAATTGAACTCATGGACACAAAGAGTAGAATAGTTAACAGAGGCTGGAAAAGTTAGTGTGGGCCTGGGATTTTGGTGGGGATGTGAATGGGTACAAAAGACAAATTAGGAAGAATGAGTAAGACTCGCAATTTGGTAGTGCAGTAGGGTGGTTATAGTCAATAATAACTTGATTGTGCATTTTAGAATAACTTAGGAGGTGTAATTGGATTGTTCATAACTCAACAGATAAATGCTTGAAGGAATGGGTACCTCATTTCCATGATGTGCTTATTTCACATTATATGCCTGTATTAAAACGTCTCATGTACTCCATAAATATGTACACTTACTATGTACTCAGAAAAAATAAAACTAAAGAAAATTAAAAACTAAAAAACATTTTGATCTTCTTTTCTGTTTGTTTGTTTGCTTGACACAGGGTCTGGCCTGGGCCACTGCACCTGACCTGATCTATTTTTAATGTGAGTTGTATTAATTTTCATATAATTTTATTTTATAGAATTTATAAATGATGATGTTTGTCATTTTTTTATAATTTATCCCTCACTATATATCTATTTTGTTATAGAAATCTGCACAGATTGATATGACCCTGAAACATGCTCAACTATCCAAAAATTGAAGTATTGCTTTGATTCTTTTTTGAAAAGCCTTCTTCAATATAACACAGAATACTGTGTGTTAAATAAATATGAAATCGTCATTTATAAAGTAAGAATAATGTTATTATTTACAGTCTTACAGAGGTATGCCTCTTGTGGAGATGTCTTTGGATGAATTTCTTTAGATGAGTCTATGTCAACTTTAAAGCATACCAATATACCACATGGATCCCTGCTTAACCTTTTGATCTGCCGCAGTCATGTTCTTGAGAGGCTTTAATTTATTGGGCTGACCAAAATATCTCTAGACTACATTTAAATATCTACTTGGCATAGATATCACGAATGATACATATGCCAGTTCAGCTGTAATGTTTGTCTGTCAAGTTGTCTAGATTTCTTGCAACAAATATGTTTATTTAAATTTAGATATTTTTCCCAAATGACTAGTAATACTAATAGAACATGAGAAGAAATTTATACATGTTCTTGGCATTTCCCATAATTATTTTTTCTTTCCCTCTTCTCTTAGCACCCAGACATGTATAGGATCCATTGAAGGACTTTGAAGAGTTTCAAATGGAAAGGGCCGGGACCATTTAGCCACTACTAGGTGAAGACACCAGGAGAACTTATGCAATGGATTGTACATGAATGAAAATCAGCTTTTATTCTTTTTTAAATTTCAACTTTTATTATATATTAAAGGGTACACATCATGCAGGTTTGTTACATGGGTAAATTGTGTGACACTGAGGCTTGGGCTCCCAACAATCTCATCACCCATGACATAAGCATAGTGTGCATCTGGTGGTTACTCAGCCCATGCCCCACTCCCTGCCTCCCCGTCTAGTGATCCCCAGTGTCTATCGTTCCCCTCTTTACACTCATGTGTACTTAATGTTTGTCTCCCACTTATAAGTGAGAGCCAACATGCAGTATTTGGTATTCTGTTCCTGTGTAAGGTCACTTAAGATAATGGCCTCCAGCTCCATCCATATTGCTGCTAAAGGCATGATTTCATTTTTTGATGCCTGCACAGTATTCCATGGTGTATATGTGTGATATTTTCTTTATCCAATCCACTGTTGATGGGCATTTACATTGATTTCATGTCCTTGCGGTTGTGAATAGAACTGTAATGAACATACAGGTGCATGTGTCTTTATAACTGAATGAATTATTTTCCTTTGGGTATATACTCAGTATATACTCAGTAGTGGGAGTATTAGTGGAAATGTCTTTGGACTAATTTATTTAAATGAGCCTATCTCAACTTTAGCTCTATTTTAAGTTATTAGAGAAATCTCCAAACTGTGTTCCACAGGTGCTAAACTAGTTTACATTTCCTCCAACAGAATATAACTATTCCCTTTTCTCTGCAGTTTCATCAACATCTGTTGTTTTTTGTCTTTTGAGTAATAGCCATTCTTACTGGTGTGAGATGGTATCTTATTGTGGTTTTGATTTGCATTTCTCTGATAATTAATGATGTTGAGCATTTTTTCATATGTTTCTGCCCACTTGTATGTCTTCTTTTGAAAAGTGTCTCTTCATGTCCTTTGCCCACTGTTTAATCAAATTGTTTGTTTTTTGCTTGTTGATTTGTTCAAATTACCTGTAGATTCTAGATATTAGGGCTTAGTCAGATGAGATGCATAGTTTGAAAGCATTTTCTCCCATTCTGTAGATTGATAACTCTGTTGGTAATTTATTTTGCTGTGCAGAAGCTCTTTAAATTAATTATGTGTCACTTGATAATTTTTGTTTTTGTTGCAATTAATTTTGGGGACTTAGCCATAAATTCTTGGCTATGGTCTTTGTTCAGAAGGGTAGTTCTAGGTTTTGTTCTAGGATTTTTAGAGTTTGAGGCCTTAACTTTGAATCTATTATTCATCTTTAGTTAATTTACAAATATGGTGAGAGGTCCAGACTCATTATTCTACATATGGATAGCTAGTTATCCCAACACCATTTATTGAATACAGAGTTCTTTCCCTGATCCATTGCATATTTTTGTTGATTTTGCTGAATATCATAGGGTTGTAGATGAGCAGCTTTATTTCTGGTTTCTCTCCTCTGTTGCACTGAACTATGTGTCTGTTTTTGTACAAGTACCATGCTGTTTTGATTACTGTAGGCTTACAATATAGTTTAAAGTCAGGCAATGTGAAACCTCTGATTTTGTACTTTTGCTTAGAATACTTTTGCTACGCGAGCTCATTTTTGGTTCCAAATAAATTTTAGAATAAATGTTTCTAATTCTGTAAAAAAATGACATTGATATTTTGAAGGAATAGTGTTGAATCTATAATTGCTTTTGGCAGTATAACCATTTTATCCATATTGATTCTTTCAATCCATGAGCATAGAATATTATTCCATTTGTTTTTTCATCTCTAATTTTTTTCAGCAGTGCTTTGTAGATTTCCTTGTAGAAATGTTCCCTTCCTTGTGTAGATTGATTTCCAGGTATTTCATTTTCTTTGTGGCTACTATAAATAATATTGTGTTCTTAATTTGGTTCTCAGCTAGAACATGATTGGTATATAAACATGCCTTAGTTCAGAGGTGTGGGTGGGGGATGTCAGGGGCATTCTCCCATTCCCTCACTTGCCCAGGTCTCTGTGGAGAGTGTGAATCCTCAAAGGGGCTCTCACGAACTCACCCTTTCCCTGTGTTAGGGAGCATCTTCTGCCTTCACTCTGTTCCCAGATGAGCTGCTGCCCAGCTTTTCTCCTATGCTCTTTGTGTGCCCTTACTGCCTTGATGAATTTGACATGATTGCTTAAATAATTGGCTTGCAGAGTCAGTGCTCACTGGCCATTTTGTTTTCTCTCCATGCAAGCTGCATACATGAGTTGCTTCTAGTTTTCCATTTTGACCCAACCTCATACAATTGTTTTCTTAAGTTATTACAAAAAATAGAAAGAAGAAGAAAAGAAAAACCAAAATGTCAGAGAAAGCCTTCAGAAGACAGCAAATCTCCCTAATTGTACAGGTGTACAGGTGTAGTTACCTCTTGACACTCCTGCAATCACTCTTGTGATCAAAACCACTATACAACCCTGCACAAAAGAAAAGGTAAGCAAATCTTCTTTTATTCTTTTAGCACACTATATTTGAGTTTAATTTTATTAAGGATATATTAACCTATCTTGACTGATACCAAAATTGACTATCATTCCTCAATGTCATGTGGGATTTGTTCTAAGACCTCTTGTGGATGCCAAAATCTTCAGATATTCAAGTGCATGGTATAAAAATCAAGTAATTGCACAAGACCTGTGTATATTCTCCTATATATCTTAAATCATCTTTAGATTACTTATAATAGCTAATAAAATGTAAAAGTTATGCAAATAGTTGTTATACTGTACTGTTTGGAAATAATGACAAAAAAAGTCTTTACATGTTCAGTGCAATTTTTTAAATGTTTTAAATAAAGTTTGGTTGAACTCATGGATGTGGAACCCATGGATATGGAGGGCCAAGCATAAATTGATATCAGAAACCAAATATATGATAATAAATCATCTGAAGTGTCAACCTAATCAACAAAACAACACAGAATAAGAAAACTACAGCTAAATATCCTTCATGAAAAATAGATGTAAAAATCCTTAATGATAAATTTCACTTAGATCCAACAGCATATAGAAAGATGATGACTTTCAATAGGTGGGAATTCCTCTCACATGAAAAGTTGATTGGACATCAAAAATATCAACAGATAGAATCCATCATATTATTAAGAAAATAAAGAGAAAGATGTATGATAATATCAACAGACAGAAAAAAAGCATTTGAACTAAATATTCATTTAAGTGAAAAAACTTTCAGCATACTAGGAGAAGAAGGAAATTTCTCAATCTGAGGAAATAGATATATAAAAACCTACAGGTAACAACACCCTTGATTATGAAAGACTGAGCTTTCCCCTAAGATCAGGACCAAAGAAAGATTTTGATCACTCACATAAGTATATTTGACATTTTTATATGTCCTGGTCAGTGTAATTCAGAAAAAAATAAAAAACGCACAGAATTAGAAACAAAGAAAGTAACATCATCTTTATCCATAAATGGCATGATTGTATCCACAGAAAATCCTAAAGGATAAGGACTTGTAGAATGGTGGAGTAAGGAGCTTAGCAAAGTGTCTCCCCAGAGGAATATCTACTCAATTGGTAAAAATAATAAATATAAACTCTCTAGAATTTTTTAAAGGAAATATAGCAAATGAAGAAATTTGTATTCATGAAAATAAACTAAATCTCAGAAGAATGTGAGTCAGGGGTACTTGAGCTACAACACATTCCTGTATACTAACCTCCACATATTCCTTTGCAGCCCAGTTTGATGGAAGCTTTATCTTAGGTGGGTGCAGCCAAGAAGACAGAGTTTCCTCTTTTTCGAGTTCACAATAAAGAGCTATGGTGTACCCTGTAAAGGATGACAACTAGCACTTCTCAGTCCTCTCTCAGCTCTGAGATGTGGAATCTCTATTACAGACATGAGCAGGCAAAAGACTGGGGTTCCCTTCATCTACCCAACTTCCATTCATAGGGCAGGAACTATATACCAAGCAGAATGACAGTATGGGCTCTAACCATCTCCACTTCAAGTTGATTGTAAGACAGAGTTTCCTCACTAAAGGAGCAAACTGAGACCAGGAGACTGAGCCAGACTGTAGAGTCTTCTTTACCCAGATTGTAAAGTCTTTTTAGCAGGGGAATCATGACACAAAGATTCTCCCAATGGAAAAAGCAGGAATTAAGAATATGGAGTTTCATGGCCCCATTTAAGAGTTCTGAATTTATTGAGCTTAGTGAAGTTTATGTCCTAAGTGCATTGCTAAAAACAGTGAAAATATACAGGTGAGAAATTGAGAGGATACTAGTAGTTCCAATATGTTAATAACAACAAGAAAAACGATAGACCAGCTAGAAATTTAACAAAGAAAACCAGGAATGAGACAACCAAGAAGTAAAGTCTTGGTGGTGGTGAGAGAAAGCTTCAAACTGGCAACACCTTGTCTCTGAAAAGGGGTCTAAGAGTTCTGTTCCAAGATGGCCAAATAGGAACAGCTCCAGTCTGCAGCTCCCAGTGTTATTGATGCAGAAGATGGGTGATTCCTGCATTTCCAACTGAGGTACCTCGTTCATCTCGTTGGGACTGGTTGCACAGTGGGTGCAGCCCATGGAGGGTGAGCTGAAGCAGGGTGGGGAGTTGCCTCACCCGGGAAGGGCAAGGGGTCAGGGAATGTCCCTTTCCTAGCCAAGGGAAGCTGTGACAGACTGTACCTGTAAAAACAGGACACTCCTGCCCAAATACTGCACTTTTCCCAACATCTTAGCAACCAGCAGACAAGGAAATTCTCTCCCGTGCCTGGCTTGGTGGGTCACAGCCCCACAGAGACTTTCTCACTGCTACTGCAGCAATCTGAGATCAAACTGTAAGGCAATAGCTTGGCTGGGGGAGGGGCATCCACCATTGCTGAGGCTTGAGTAGGTAAACAAAGCAGCTGTGAAGATCAAACTGGGTGGAGCCCACTGCAGCTAAGCAAGGTCTACTGCCTCTATAGACTCCACCTCTGTGGGCAAGACATAGCTGAACAAAAGGCAGCAGATAACTTCTGCAGAATTAAACGTCCCTGTCTGACAGCACTGAAGAGAACAGTGGTTCTCCTAGAATGGCATTTGAGCTCTGAGAATGAACAGACCGCCTCCTCAAGTGGGTCCCTGACTCCCGTGTAGCTGAACTGGGAGATACCTCCCAGTAGGGGCTGACAAACACCTCATTCAGGTGAGTGCCCCTCTGGGATGAAGCTTCCAGAGGAAGGATCAGGCAGCAATATTTTCTGTTATGCAATATTTGCTGTTCTGCAGCCTCTGCTGGTGATACCCAGCAAACAGGGTCTGGAGTGGACCTCCAGCAAACTCCAATAGACCTGCAGCTGAGAGACCTGACTGTTAGAAGGAAAACTAACAATGAGAAAGGAAGAGCATCAACATCAACAAAAAGGACATCTACACCAAAACCCCATCTGTAGATCACCAACATCAAAGATTAAAGGTAGATAAAACCACAAAGAAGGGGAGAAACCAGAGCAGAAAAGCTGAAAATTCTAAAAACCAGAGCACCTCTTCTCCTCCAAAGGATCACCAGCAATAGAACAAAGCTGGACAGAGAATGACTTTGACAAGTTGACAGAAGTAGGCTTCAGAAGGTCAGTAATAAACTTCTCCTAGCTAAAGGAGGACTTTCAAACCCATCACAAGGAAACTAAAAACCTTGAGAAAAGGTTAGAGGAATGGCTAACTAGAATAAACAGTGTAGAGAAGACCTTAAATGACCTAATGGAGCTGAAAACTATGGCAGAAGAACTTTGTGATGCAAGTCCAAGCTTCAATAGCTGATTTGATCAAGTAGAAGAAAGGGTATCAGGATTGAAGATCAAATTAATGAAATAAAGCGAGAAGAAAAGGTTAGAGAAAAAAGAGTAAAAAGAAATAAACAAAGCCTCCAAGAAATATGGGGCTGTATGAAAAGACCAAATCTACGTTTGATTGGTGTACCCGAAAGTGATGAGGAGAATGGAACCAAGTTGGAAAACACTCTTTAGGATATTATCCAGAGAACTCCCCCAACCTAGCAAGGCAGGTCAACATTCAAATTCTGGAAATACAGAGAACACCACAAAGGTACTCCTCGAGAACAGCAACCCCAAGACACATAATTGTCAGATTCACCAAGGTTGAAATGAAGGAAAAAATGTTAAGGGCAGCCAGGGAGAAAGGTCGGTTACTCAAAAAGGGAAGCCCATCAGACTAACAGCGGATCTCTCAGCAGAAACCCTACAAGCCAGAAGAGAGTGGGGGCCTATATTCATCATTCTTAAATAAAAGAATTTTCAACTCAGAATTTCATATCCAGCCAAACTAAGCTTCATAAGCAAAGGAGAAATAAAATCCTTTACAGACAAGCAAATGCTGAGAGATTTTGTCACCACCAGGCCTGCCTTACAAGAGTTCCTGAAGGAAGCACTAAACATGGAAAGGAACAACTGGTACCAGCCACTGCTAAAACATGACAAATTGTAAAGACCATTGATCCTATAAAGAAACTGCATCACACTGGGTGCAGTGGCTCATGCCTATAATCCCAGCACTTTGGGAGGCCTAGGAGGGTGGATCACGAGGTCAGGAGATCAAGACCATCCTGGCTAACATGGTGAAACCCTGTCTCTACTAAAAATACAAAAAAAATAGCCAGGCATGGTGGTGGGCACCTGTAGTCCCAGCTACTCAAGAGGCTGAGGCAGGAGGATGTTGTGAACCCAGGAGGCAGAGCTTGCAGTGAGCCAAGATCATTCCACTGCACTCAAGCCTGGGTGACAGAGGAAGACTATCTCAAAAAAGAAAAAGAAAAAAAAAAGAAAAGAAAAGAAACTGCATCGATTAATGGGCAAAATAACCAGCTAACATCATAGTGACAGAATCAGATTCACACATAACAATATTATCCTTAAATGTAAACAGGCTAAATGCCCCAATTAAAAGACACTGACTGGCAAATTGAATAAAGAATGAAGACTCATCAGTGTGCTGTATTCAGGAGACTCATCTCATGGCAGAGACACACATAGGATCAAAATAAAGGGATGGAGGAAGATCTAACAAGCAATGGGAAAGCCAAAAAAAAAAAAAAAAAAAAGCAGGGTTGCAATCCTAGTCTCTGATAAAACAGTCTTTAAACCAACAAAGATCAAAAGAGACAAAGAAGGCCATTAAAGAATGGTAAAGTGATCAATTCAACAAGAAGAGCTAACTAGCTTGTGTGTGATGTTCTCCTCCCTGTGTTGATGTGTTCTCATTGTTCAACTCCTACTTATAAGTGAGAACATGTGGTGTTTGTTTTCTCTTCCTGTGTTAGTTTGCTGAGAATGATGGCTTCCACCTTCATCCAAGTCCCTGCAAAGGACATGAACTCATCCTTTTTTATGGCTGCATGGTATTCCATGTTGTATATGTGCCACATTTTCTTTATCCAGTCTATCATCGATGGGCATTTGGGTTGGTTCCAAGTTTTTGCTATTGTGAATAGTGCTGCAATAAACATACATGTGCATGAGTATTTATAGTAGAATGATTTATAATCCTTTGGGTATATACCCAGTAATGGGATTGCTGGGTTAAATGGTATTTCTGGTTCTGGATCCTTGAGGAATAGCCACACTGACTTCCACAATGGTTGTACTAGTTTACAGTCCCACCAACAGTGTAAAAGTGTTCCTATTTCTCCACATCCTCTCCAGCATCTGTTGTTTCCTGACTTCTTAATGATCACCCTTCTAACTGGTGTGTGATGGTATCTCACTGTGGTTTTGATTTGCATTTCTCTAATGACCAGTGACGATGAGCTTTTTTACCATATGTTTTTTGGCCACATAAATGTCTTCTTTTGAAAATTTATAGATTCAATGCTATCCCAATCAAGCTACCCTTGACTTTCTTCACAAAATTGGGAAAAACTACTTTAAATTTCATATGGAACCCAAAAAGAGCCCTAACCAAAAATAACAAAGCAAAAGGAAAAATCCTAAGCAAAAAGAACAAAGCTAGAGGCATCACGCTACCTGAATTCAAACTTATACTACAAGGCTACAGTAACCAAAGCAGCATGGTACTGGTGCCAAAACAGATATATAGACCAATGGAACAGAGTAGAGGCCTCAGAAATAATGTCACACATCTACAACCATCTAATCTTTGACAGACCTGACAAGAACAAGCAATAGGAAAAGGTTAATAAATAAATAAAATAAATAAATAAATAAAATAAATAAATAAAAGCATTAATAAATGGTGTTGGGAAAACTGGCCCACCATATGCAGAAAACTGAAACTGGACACTTTCCTTATACCTTCTACAAAAATTAACTCGAGATGGATTAAAGACTTAAACGTAGGACCTCAAACCATAAAAACTGTAGATGAAAACCTCAGCAATACCATTAAGGAAATAAGCATGGACAAAGACTTCATGACTAAAACACCAAAATTGATATCAAAAGCCAAAATTGACAAATGGGATCTAATTAAACTAAAGTGCTTCTGCACAGCAAAAGAAACTATCATCAGAGGGAACAGGCAACCTACAGAATGGAAGAAATTTTTTGCAATCAATCCATTTGACAAAGGGCTAATATCCAGAATCTACCAAGAACTTAAACAAATTTACAAGGAAAAACAAACAATCCCCTCTAAAATTTGGCCAAGGATATGAATAGATTTAATTTTTTCACCAATTGAAAATTTTGGTAATTTAGACTTGTATGTTTCTACTGCTATAATACTCTTATAAAATTTTAAATATGTTTGAAAAGAATTAAGTATCTTTCTTTAATGAATGAGCTCATTTTCTGCCAAAAGACAATGGCAGAAACATCATACAATCATAATTTTATTGTTTCTACTGTGAGACATTTTCTCTTGAAATATAATCTGTATTCTGAATGATAAACCAACTCCTCCCTAAGAAACACTCAAAATATACTTCTCTACTGATCATAAGATGTTTTGACAGGCCCATGTTTTATGAGCTGAAGTGAGGCCACACTGCACCAGGATCTATAAAGAAAAGCATTCTCTGTGGGGGCCCATATATTTCAGATAATGGTGGCATAATTTATTATTTTCCATTGTGAGACGATATCTTGGCACTATTACTAGCCAATGTATAAAACACTGAAACAGGCAAGTTGACATTTTTACTAGAGTTGTATGATCCCATAATTTTTTTCTGTGACAGTACTTCCACTTCAGATCTTTAAAAGATCCATTTTTTTTCTTAAATTTTTGCTTTCCCTTAACTTATTACTAATATTGGAGCATAAAATAATGTATAAATATTTTTGACCTTTTCCTGCCAGGTCCAGTGGGACTTGGCAAGCTGTACTACAGTTAATTATGTTGCAACATTTCATTGTTGGAAAGTGGTAAATAGGAGCACCTTTTTTTCTGTCTAAAACTTTTATATTTGTTGGGGCCAGAAGAAAATATTGGCTGTTAAGTAGACAGTGTTCCTGTTTTGGGAAAGTAAAACTGTCATTATTTTAGTAAATTGTAGTATTACAAAGGACTATAAATGATAAATGCCTGTATTTAAAAATTGAACATATACTATTATACAATCAATTCTCTAATTATCATGGTTTAAATTATACACTATAGAATATTGAAGAGACTGTTTTAAAAATATTTTGCTGTCTCTTGCTGCTGGGTTTGTGGCTTCTCCTTCAATTTCAAGTGGTACAGAGTTCACTTTAACTCAAAGTATGTAGTATTAAGAACCTAATAGCTCAAAATATAGTCATTCATGTTTCCTGTCTTCAAGCAGGTGAATACTGGGGGGTTGGGGAGGGGGCTAATAATAAAACAAACAAGAAAAACTGTGTAATATTCACTAGAATAAAGAGCTATTAACCAAATAAATTCTGAATAATTTATCACTCCATTTGTCTAAGAGGACTAGGACTAATTTTCTAGTGTGGTATTTGTGTTAGGACAGGGCTTTGAAAGGCAGACAGCTGAATGCAATGATGTAGGATGCATCAATAGATTTATATTAAATAAGTAAAGTAGAAGTAGAGCATATGGGGAGAAATATTATAAGATATAACAAAGAAATAATGTCCAATTTTGATAAGTAAAGTGTGAATAGGGGGAAAATGAATCTTAACTGATCAAATATAGAAAATGATTCACAAAGGAAAGTTAACACATTTCTTCTAAGTCAGTGTGGCTGGAAAAACAGTGGAACCAGTAGCAGTCAGGAAGAAGGGACTATTAATATATTAGATATGTTCAACAGGAAGATGGAAATTATATTCTGCGGTTTGGGCAAATCAGGAATTATCTGTCAATTCCATCAAAGCCTATGTTTAAATTCATGAGAATTTTTGGGTATAAATTTAAGGAGAAGATTTTTTTTCAGAAAATATATTTTTTCAGGTTTTCTTTATTTTTTAACTAGACCTGTTGCCTTTTGTTGATTTCCTACATTATTTTGTACCACATTTACTAGACATACCATTGTTTGTTTTGCCCCATAATTATTTTTGAATGTAACTCACTCTTCTCTTTTTCTGAATGTTTGTTGGGAGAAGAGACATTTACTCAACTCTGTATTTCCCTTAGTGCCTCTAGTAATGTTTTACATGTGAAAGAAGCAACAAATATTTCCAGAATGGAATAGAATAAGAGCATTCTAAGATGGAAATTCAAAGACATACTACTTAAATCCAATTCACCTTGAGTTCACTAATAAACACCTCAGGGCACCAATAATTTTATTTAATTGCACAAGACTGACATTCAAAAGTAGTCCCCTTAACAAATTGAACAAAAGTAGAAATTAGAGAAAGCCTGAAATAAACATGAGTAACTTTAGTTTCTTCATTCTCGTCAGCATTTTTTTTTTCATGATCAAGTTTCATCAACTAACTTGTGCTAGGTAGCATGAATCATAGCCCAGGCACCAGAGTTTTCCTTCTGTGGGCCACTCTGCTTGTCATAGGGAAGTTCACTTTCCTCCTGTAAATATGGCTGCTCCTGTTATATGGATCAGCTGTTACTCTAAAGGAGTTCAACTTTGTACTTTAATCTTTCCCACTGCCTTCCCAAGTTACCCCCTGCTAATCTAATACCCATTGCTTTCTGGGAAACACTGTTCGCACCCTGAGTAGACATTGATCAGTATCCAAGTGACAGACTGGTGTGAGAAAGATAAAATGCTAGGTTGCACCAAATCCTGCTGGCTTGCATTTTTTTTTTTTTTTTTTTTTTTTCTGAACTCTTGGGAACACTTGATTTTGCAAACTTTCCTGCAGTTAGATGAAGCATTGTGAGTGAATAATGGATTGAATTATAGATGGAAATGCCATAATGCACTTCTGGGCCACGACAGGTAAGAGCTAGTGTGCCTTCCTTAGCTTTCTTCTTTTCGTTTAATATTGTGACCTTAGAGAGATGATGTGATTGAAATGTTCTAGCTGGAGAAAGACTAGTTGGAGAAATACTTGCCAACTCACATCAGATTGATTTCTGTGTTTATCCATTACATAGCATAGCTTAATTTATCTTGACAAATACATGGAAAAGCATTCTTTTTCTTTTATATTACATTCCTAGAAAGATCTCAAAAGAGTTCTCTGGGTCCCCAAAGGTTTTAATAAATTTAGTACCATACCTTTTTCAGCTTTTAATTCCTGTTTCCTGTCTACCACAGGACTGAGAGATTAATACATTGAGGTTTAAGCCAAAAGTTAAATCTATATGATAGTTGTTGCATTGCACACATTTTTCTTTAACTCAGAAAAATAAGACTCAATATTAGGTCAAGTTTGTTATGCCTGTCTCCTCCTACCCAATATCCCTGAATATATAGATTCATCCTAGGAGTTATTTAGATGTGCCCAAAATGTCTGTATCTCAGCAGCAAACAGAGCCTGGGTGCCAGTTTTCATCTTAGCATCACAAAGAAAAGCTGATTTATAGTTATGAACATTGGTAAATGAAATATGTGAATACATTGTAAATTAGATTTTGAAGGTCTTCTTAGCCCGTGTGAAATTAGAAATTGAAAGTAAAAGTATACACGCTTTCTTGGCTGGTATAACCTAAAACATTTTTCCAACATTCTTGAATAACACAAGACATGGAAAGTATTGCAAATGAAGTATGACATATACGTCTTAGCATTATTTTACTAGTAGTTTTTATAGTATGCGTTAGCATTTCAGTTTGAGTAAATTTTATGTTCCCAGATTTAAGCCTTATAATTTTCCTTAGTCATTTGTGAGAATCTGAGAATATATTGAATTTAATATTTTAAAATTTTGTATTAATGCGCTGCATTGCTTCTTGCTAATAATTATTTGAATATGATATTAATGAATCAAGTTCTAGTAATTTTTCTTATTAGGGTAGTTTTTAGATAATCCAAGCATTCTTTTCCTTTTTGATGAAGAGGATTATGGGTTTAACCATAATTGGTAGTTTAGTAATCTATCCTTAAAAAATTTCTCTGGAGTAAAACATCTATTTTCCTTCCTTCCTCTCCTTTCTTCCAGTTACTTTAGATAATAGGAAACTCTATTCTATTATTTCTTTCTTGGCTTCTATTCTTCATTTTTTTTCTGCACTGTATTCTTTGTCTTCTTCCATGTTAATATGTCTAGTATACATTTTGTTTTTTAGAAGCAGAGATCATGTTATATTATTCTTTATATCCCTCATGTATATAGCTGTGTTTGACAAATTGAGCCCCTTATAACATTTTTTGAAGAAGGAATAGGTGAATTATCACATACATAAATGAAATTTTAAACAATATTTAGGGATCTTTTTGTCATCAAAGGTAACTTCCACATTTCTGTATCTATTTTGGAAAACAGAATGTGCAGAATCTAGAACTGAATCAGATTCTTCTGACCACTCACAGAACGATTCTATCACAACATTGGGTTAAACTTGGATTAGTCGAGAAGACACATTAAAACTTGCATGAATCTCAGCTACATATGAATAACCTTTATTCGTCTGCCACTTTAGTAACCTCATTCCCAAGATCACAACCCAGAACTCATTTTCTAAAATCTCTTCAGCTTTTAAATTAGTCTTGCACTCTTTGGATACATGCTCTGATTTTTGCTGCTCTGTGACTCTCCAATGTCAATAGCCATCTTTTCCGTTTCATCAAGATCTCTAATTTCTTTTCCATTTCTTATTACACTGCAGTTTTCTTTTTCTTTTCTATCCCAGCCCAGATCTCATCATCAATCAATCTCTTATGGTTATACTCAGTTTTATTGCACTTTCCATCCTTCGTGTTGCAGCTGTTCTGCAATCCCCAGTCAAACAAATATGATGGATCTTTATTCCAAGGTAGTACATTAAGTCACTTTTGGATAAAACAATACAACTGTGTGTCTTTAGTTTTATGCAAGTAAAATTAAGACAAAAGTATATTTGAAATTCATAGAACAAATAATAAAAAAATTAAAATGATTGAAACAGAAACAGACATATAATAGCTGACATTAAAG
This sequence comes from Hylobates moloch, assembly GCF_009828535.3. Taxonomy (NCBI): domain Eukaryota; kingdom Metazoa; phylum Chordata; class Mammalia; order Primates; family Hylobatidae; genus Hylobates; species Hylobates moloch. Next base: position 64,937,886 of record NW_026652279.1, on the reverse strand, counting down.
GCAAAATTTATTTTTTAAGAAATATCAACAAAATCAATAACTATAACTGATTAAGAGAAAAAGAGAGACACCACAAGTTAGCAATATCAAGAATAAAATCTGGAAAATGGCTACATATCCTTTTGATATTAAAAAGATAATAAGTGAATATCATTTAAAAAACTGGACTCCCCCAAGGGGTGTGACTACTTAAATCTAATAGAAAATATTCTTACAGATGTAACTTATAAAAACTGACACATGATGAAATATAAAATCTGAGTATCCCAGTTTCTATTCAAGAAATTGAATTTGCTATAAAGCATAGTCACTTAAAGAAAACTTCAAGCCCACATGATATCACTGGTGAATTCTAACAAACATGATTTGAATATTGTGTTAGACTGTTCTCAGGCTCTTAATAAAACATATGTGAGAGTGGATAATTTATAAAGAAAAACAGTTTTAATGGACTCACAGTTCCACGTGGCTGGAGAGGCCTCACAGTCATGACTGAAGGTGAATGAGGAGTCATGTCTTAGATGGCGGCAGGCAAGAGAGCTTGTGCAGGGGAATTCCCATATATAAAACCATTAGATCTTGTGAGGGTTATTCACTACCATGAAACAGTATGAGGGAATTCACACCTATGATTCAATTTTCTCCACTTGGCCCCACCCTTGGCACGTGGGATTATTACAATTCAAGGTGATATTTGGGTGGGGACACCACCAAACCATATCAAATATATATCAATAGTAGTACAGAGATTCTTCTGAGGATGTAAAAGAAATACATCGAAATGCATTATATGAGACTGACATAACTTGAAACCAAAATCTAACAGATATTAAAATAAGAGAAAATTTCAGACCAATACCCCTTATGAATGTAGATGAAAAAATACTTACCACATGTTAGCCAATATATCCAATAAAAAATTGAAAAGACAATAAACTATTAAGGCAAAATTGGTTTAAAATTTGAAAATCTGTTCTCATAAGGCACACTATTAACAGAATTAAAAGAAAAAAGCATAAGGCCATTTTAATAAATTTGGAAAAAGAATTTGTTAAGATGCAATCCATACCTACAATAACTCAGCCAATTGCAAATATATAAAGGCTTCCTTCAACTGATAAAGGCATGCATGAAAAATGTAGAGCCAACATCATAATTATAGATACCTCATAAAGGAAACATAAAAGCTGTCAATAAACATTAGAAAAATGTTCAACATTATTTGTTATGAGGTAAATAAAAAATAAACCCACAATGAGAGCTCATATCCATCAGAAAGACAGAAAAGAAAAACAGACTAACATCACCAAATATTATCAAGGGTGTGCAGCAATTGGGACTCTCATACATCATTGGTGAGATTATAAAGTAGTAAACCATGTCTGGCAAATGTGTGGCAGTTTCTTGTAAAACTTGAAAACTAACTGAAACAAAACAAATAAACAAAATTTTTTATTCTACATCACAGTCATTCCACCTGTAGGTATTTAGCCAATAGAATTTCAAATATCTACCCTCAAAAAATTTTTTACCAGAATGTTCCTAACATCTTTACTCAATATATAAACAAACCTGGAGACACTTCAGGTGGCCATCAATAGAAAAATGGCTAAACAACTGTGAAATATTCTTACATTGGAATACTATCAGGAATAGAAAATAACAACTATTGATATATCCAACAAACAGGATCAATTTGAAAAGCTGTTGGGATAAGTGCTCTATTAATAAACTAAAACTATGAGATGCTGGCATATGAATAGGGAAGTAGATCACTGGAATAGAATAAACTTCCAGAAGTAGACCCAAGTATATATAGAAATTTATCATACAGTGCATGATAAAGGTGGCATTTCAAATTACCAAGGCAACAAAGGACATCTTAATAAATGGTTCAGGGACAATTGGTTAACCATTTGGAAAAAGATAAAATTAGATCCATACTTCACTACCATACTCAAGAACTTAACTCCAAATGGATTATAGATCTAAATGTAGAAAATAATGTAGCCATACAAGTTGTGGAAGAAAACACCTGTGAATTCCTCTTTAATCTCAGTGTGAAAAAAAAAAAAAAGAGACTTTCTGGTTAAATTCCAAAAATCAGGTAAATAAAATATCAGTAACTTTACCTAAAAAATGACAGCAAATTTTATGGCTAAAAAACACCATATACTCAAAAGACCACTGCAACACTTGAAATGAATATTTGCAATATATACTACAAACGAAGGGCTAATGTTCCTAATAATATAAAGAACTTTTAAAAATTAGCGACACTAGGCAAAAAAATTGAAAATTAAGAGAAAGACACACACAGAAATCACATTAAAGGTATGTAACTGGGCTTTTAAACACGTGTAACAATATTTAACCTCACTTATAATTAGAGAAGTGCAAATTAAAACAACATTAAGATAATACTTCTCATCTATCATATTGGTGAAAATGACAAAGAATGACGTCACATTCTTCTGGCAAGGCTATGAGGAACCTGACACTAGAATACATTGATACTGGCAAGACAAAGCTGGAAATATTCTGGAGGAAGAATTTTCAATGAATTAATTCAATTAATTTATTATTTATTTATAATACCAAATTGTGTTGGCTCTTATGTCTAATATATCAATTATATTCAGTCAAGTTTTTAAAAGTGCATTTGGCTGAATGTTTGATGACGATAATTTTCAAAGGTGTTTAAATTTTACTTCCTATTTGATCAAGTTTTTAAAAAGTTGTATTTTTACCATAAGAAGATTCAACTCTAAGAGATTACAATTTGCATGCATATTTATTTCATAAATTCCTTCATTCTTAGGTCAATAAGAAACTCCACTTGGGAAAGGATATACCCATTCTTAGTAAATCACCTGGCTTTGCATGCATGCTATAAGAACATCTACTTAAAATATTTCTTTAAGTACTTTAATTTGGTTTCAAATCCTCTCCTGTGAATAAAAACCCCTTTTGTAGGTGAGCAGTCACTCGACAACTAAGATTACTTTTATGGATATTTCACTTTTAACTAAGCCTTACACATCTGTTCTACCCACAAATTACAATTTCAAAATGATCATATTTCAGAATTTGGCCATAAAAAGGTAAGATTGAGTGATTTAAATGCATCAGTATAGTCTTTGCTCAATGCAGCATATATTTATAAGGCTTCCTCAGGTTTAAGGTGTAAATTATAAAATGTATTCTCCCTATTTGTAAATTAGCTTCACAAGAAAAGAGTTTTATGATTACTACATATTTATGACCATCTAGACATCAATGTAAGATTAAATTTAAGTTCAAATTTATTAAAAGTGAACTACTAAAAAAATGCAGAGAAATGAAGCATTTCATAATCTATCTTTCTGTAACATCATAAGAAAGGAATAATTCACATCTCCAAAGGGAAAAATACAGAGATGACAATGATGCTTTAGCCAATAGGACTTCAGTCTTTGATGGCACTTACACAAGTTGAAGTGTACTAAAATTTAATTTGTAGTGTAATGATTGCTGAGAGATGAATACTTCATTTAAGCTATATTAATTGACTACAGAATTTTGCTGGTAACCAACTGAATGAATGAGTTTTAAAGAAATTAGTATTTTTTTCACGTATAAAGCTGTTTCTACAAACTTCTAAAGGTATATATTTCTAAATATTTTCTGCTCCCTAGAAAGAACTTAATCAAATATTATAGCACAAACCACTTAAATAGCTTAGAATTTTTTTTATTGTTTAGTCTTCACCTGTAAGAACCATCTATTCAATTAAAATTTCACTCACATATGTACTAGATGTTTTTCTCACAAGTATAAAGTTAGCAAAATACCATTTAATATTTGCAGTTAGTATAACAAACCATGCAGTATATTAAAAGCATTAAAATGCATTACATGTGTTTCATATCTAGGGATAAGCCATGGCATATATGACCAGTTCAACTACATTTTAAATATCACTTAATTTTACTCAAATAATTACGTGTGTGTGTGTGTGTGTGTGTGTGTGTATTTTTAATTAATAGCTCTAAAATGTTTAAAAACTTAATTTTTGTGGAAGGTTTTATCGATGAGTAGGTGGGTAGATGGATATCCAGACTTAATTTAGTTAATCTTTGCACATGGAAGCAGTCATTTCATGCACATATGACTTTAGAAATATAGGAATAGGAAGATGAATTAAATAGCCATTTCTGAGCCGTAGAAGGAAACTCCAGAACATCTGATATAATTCCCAATTTAAAGTTTCCACCCACTGCAGAATATCTCCAACTAGTGTTTAAGAAGTCTGTTTATGAACCTCCATTATTAATCCCTATCTTTCTAGCATAAAATTCAGTTTTTTAAAGCAGTGATATAGAATTACAAATCTTAGTCATACAATATGTAAATGCAAGCTGAATTGACTGAATATGTTTTATTATAAAGTGGTGAATATATTTAACACTATGGTTATTATTCAGAATCCAAGTAAATATGACAGGTCCAAATAACTACAAAAATAATTGGATACAATCCACTTACAGTTAAGCCATTGAATGATTAATTCATTCTGAAAATGGATATTCAAGGTGTCATTTTATTTCATAACAATAACAACAATAATAATAATGTGACTCTGAGGTAGAGATATATACTACTATGGGCAGAATTATGTTCCTCCCAAATTCATAGGCTGAAGCTCTAATCCCCAGTACCTCAGAATATGATTGTATTTGGAGATGGAGACTTTAGAGAGGTAATTAGTTAAAATGAGGTCATTAGGGTGGGGTTTAATAAAATATGATCGGTGTCTTTATAAGAAGAGTAAATTTGGACACAGAGAAGATGACATGAGGACACAGAAGATGGTTATTTACAAGTGAAAGACAGAGGTTTAGGACGAAATCAACACTGCCAACATCTTGATCTCATTTTAGCCTCCAGAACTGTGAGAAAATAAATTTATATTGTTTCAGGCACTCAGTCTGTAATACTTTGTTATGGCAACTCTAGAAAACAAATACAGTAGTCCTGGAAATCCTCTCTCAGGAGGTAATATTTTAGTCAAAAGCAGTAAAGTTCAATGGCTTTGTAACGGTACAAATAGAGACCGTTATAGCTGAATTAATTTGAGCAGAAGAGTAGGAGGAAATTAGATCGAGAATATAGGCTGAGGACAAATAACATTAGTGCCTACAAGTCACTTTCCCAGGGTCAATGATAAAATGAATGAACATTTATTATTCATAATTTCCTGTCTCCTTTTGCAGAGCACTAATCTGAAAAACAAAATTTAACAACTGAAAACTAACATTCCAGAATTTCTAGGCTCTGAAATCTAACTACAACCAGTGCAGTAGAGATTGAAGTCCCAGTCATTGTTGGTTAGAATTTGATCAAGTAGTCAATTTGACACAGTTGCCCCATCTTTAAGCATTTTCTCCAAAAATGAAGACACGAATACTGAAGGATACAAGCACAGTGATATTTGTTATACCACTAGTTACAGGAAAGAAAAGTTGAAAAATATTGACCAAAAATAAAACACATTATAATACAAAATTTACAAGACCATATACAAGCTAACTATCTAACAGAAAGAACACCCACTGAGAAATAATTTTTTTCTTTCTCCTCAGAGTATAATATTTAAATTCTGCTGTATATGATATATTATAAATTGGAATGTGATCCTTTATAGCTTTCAAACTTTTTTCTACATAATTTTATATTTTGATGACAACAACACTGAGAAATAGATATTATCTCTGTTGTAAAAACAACAAAATACAGTAAAATTGAGAATCGTAAAATATGTGATTTCAAAACTAGTGAGGAGCTTTTAAAATCACCAGTTCTCAGGTAGGTTGGAAGATGGAAGGAGGAGTTCTCAGATGATCACGATATGAAGAGTTCACTAACCTCTGTTCAGCAAGAAATAAACAAATAAACGACTGTTGAATGCAAACATGAAGTTTTGGCTTCTCCATTTATAGTAGTTTTGCCTTCTCTAGTACGAATAGTACGAAGAGAGTTTTATGGTTTAAAATTTAAAACTACACTGCTGATCTGTCCCTTTTGAATGGTTGCAACATTCAAAAGTTACAGATAACATCATAATGTAAAGTATTAAATATTCCATTCTAAATGAAAAAGAAATTCTACAAAAATTTGAGATATGAAGCAAGAGATACTTAGAGTGTAATAACTGTAATACTCACATTAGAAAAAAATGAAAGATCTGAAGTTCATAAGCTAAGTATTCAATTCATGAACAACATAAATCCAAGAAAGAAGGAGGAAAATATAAACAGAAAAGCAGAAACAGATGAAATGGAAAGCAAAGAAATAATAGATCTTATCAACAAAATCATATGCTAGTTCCTTGAGAAGACTAATAACTTGAATATGGAACATTAGTAAGGAATCTATTCACATAAATAACACCATGACCACATGAAATAGTTTACAATTGATATATATTGGAATTTTTAAGAAATGGATAAATTCTGTCATATGTAAAATGTTGATTAAATATTTTAAAAGACAAAAGATTACAGGTATTTTTACATATCTAGTTTAATGTAATACTAATAATAGAGAAGGGCATTTGTGATGGTTACTCTTATAACTTGAGTGGGCCATAGGTTGCCCAGGTATTTGGTCAAACATTATTCTGGGTGTTTCTGTGAGGATGAGTTTTAAGTAAAATTGATATTTAAATTGGTAGAATGAATAAATCAGGTTGCCCAACCTAATATCAGTGGGTCAGTATTGAAAGCAAAGAAAATTGTGGGTCAATTGCTTTTATAAAGATAAACACAAAACCATAAATAAAATAATAGAATACCAGTGATATAAATGCATATATGTTTATGTACACACACACACACATGCACACATACCATGATCAGGTGGAATTATTCCTAGGAATGCAAAGAGAACTGATTAATTTTGATACATGAATCATTTAAAGTGATTTTAGTGGTAGTTAAAATAAAAGAATTTGGTAAAATTTAAAGCTCATGCATGAAACACATGCAGAATTATAAGAAAAACTATTTTATTGAACAAAAGCTACTTATCAAAAAATCTGTAGCAAACATCCATGTGATAAAATAATTATAAAAATATTATCTAAAAGTAAGAGACAAAACAAAATTACCCACTAACATGGATTCTATTCAACAGGATATTTTACTGGAAGTCCTATGTAGCCCAATAAAAGTAGAAAAAGGAATAAATCATACAGGAATAGCAAATGAATTATTTTAAATTTTTTCATAATTTTCTACAATTATTGTCAATAATGAAAACTCAGTAGAATCTACAGATAAAATAAAGCCAAATAAACAAAATTAAAATATTTAAAATCAATGTAAAAATCAATATTTTAATATTTAGTAAAACTGATTTCAAAATAAAAATTTAAAAAACCAAACTCACAGAAGCAGCATCCCAAGTGACATATAGGAATAAGTCAAATTAAATATATTCAAGATCTTTATAGATAAAATTATTTTTCAAAAATAATTAATGCATGTAAAAAAGACCTAATAAATAAATGGAGTGATAAACCAGATTAATATATAGGAAGACTCAATAGCAAAAAGATAATAATATATTTTTTGATGAATTTCAAAATCCTGATAAATACAAATTAACACAGTAAAGAAACGTAAATGGCATAGAGTCCTCTCCTTTATTCACATATTTATTTACTGCTTTAATTATTTTTCTTTCTGGAGGAATGGCATAACCTTTTGAAATGTCTAGGTTAAGGTTTGTTGTGACAAGAATTCTTTAAGTGTGGAGGATCTCTGAAATTATTCAGAAGCTTTTAAAGCATATTTGATAATTAATTGCTTAAACATACATGTGTAGTTTTATTTAAGTTGGATTATGGCAAGGAATGCTCTATTCCAAAGCTAAATATTCACTTAGATAAATGTAGTGAAATTAGTAAAAATGTAGGGCATTATAAGCTGGCACATCTTCCATCATAAAAAGTAACCAAACATATATATTTAATAAAGGAAATTTAGTTTGGCAATCTCTTTATTATTTATTAGCCTATTCAATGTAATGTCTTTTTATTTTTAACTTATAAAGAAATCTAGTGTGATTCCTAGGACTCTATTTACAATGATGGAAATTTTCCGCTTCGATGCCTTATTAACTAGTTGGATATTTTAAGCTTCTATTTCTCTTGCTACTAGCAGCAATTAAGAGTTGTGAATATAATTTATACATCCTTATTAACAGTTATATATATAATCCGCAGGCTCCCTGCGCATCCCACAATGCTCAACTCCAGGATTTCCCTGGCTCACCTGCCTGCCATGGCCAACAAGGAAGCAGCCTTTGACAACGCAGTGGAAGAACATGTGATCAAGGAGGATTACGCCCAGCCTAACTGCACAGTGGCTTCCAGATGTAACCAGACCAGAAGGGAAAGATTTCAGCAGTCATTGACCTGTCCCGGGTACACACACATCAGTTGAACAAAACCACCTCGTGCAGCTTCCTAATGATGATGCTCAGCTTGACCCATCACACTACAACAGCAAGAAAGGAGACTGTGGAGGTTGAGGTTCAGTTAGTGGAAAAATTGAAATAGAAATCAACACCAAGCTGAAGACGTAAACAGGGCCTGATATATTTCCCAACACCCTTGTATCATCACAACAAAGACTTCATCCAGTGATGTTCTTGTCTTTGACTATACAAAACATCCTTCTAAACCAGACCCTCTGAAGAGTGCATCCCAGATTTGCATCTCCATGGACATCAGAAGGCAGGCTGTGGGCTTTTAAGGAACCCAAATCTCAGTGGACACTTACTTATTACTTCAGATGACCACACCTTCTGCCTATGGGACATCAGTGCTGTTTCAAATGAAGAAAAAGTGTTGGATGTAAAGACCATCTTTACAGGGCATACAGCAGTATTTGGAGATAGAGATGCTTCCAGTCATCTTTACCATAGTAATCTTCCATTTAGATCTTTACTATGCTAAAGATGCTTCCAGTCATCTGTTCCATGAGTCTCTGTTTGGAAGTATTGTTTGAATGAGTATCCCTCTATAATAGATACCACTAGTCATGCTATTAGCCCAACCAGTGGGTATTTTCTAAATATTAATGGGTGGACTTGATTCAGAAAAGCCACAGTCTTACATTGAAATTTTCTTCAGGAATTTTCTAGTAGAAAACCCAGGACTAAAGGAGCTATAGAAAGGGAAATATTATTTGCGATTATTTTTCTTCTTATGCTATATCCCCAAGTTTTTCAGGCTCAAGTTGAGAAGAGTGAGTCAATAACTTGTATTTGTTTTTAAAATTAAATTAATCCTTGATAAGAGTGACTTTTTTTTTTTTTTTAGAAGTTAGTCCTTGACAACTAGTTTGATGCTCTCTCCATTTTGGGTGACCTGTTTCACCAGCAGGCCTGTTACTGTCCATGACTAACTGTGTAAATGCTTAAAATGGAACAAATCGCTTTTTCCATTGAAAAAACAAAAACCATATATATGTGTATATATGTATTTATTTATGTGAGTGTGTGTGTGAGTGTGTGTGTGGTGTGTATAACTTATTGAATGTCTGGTTGTTAATGCTGCAGAGGGCCTTCTGTAGTTAAGAAAGTTTCTGAATCATTGTGTACACACTTTGAGAATGTCTGAGGAACATCATCAAAGAAGAACTTTGATGCTTCTGACTTTATGTTGTTTCCAAAATATTTTTTTAAAAATCTCACAGCATTGCAGTATAATTTAGTGTGTTTCTTCCAAAGTTATGACTTCTGAATATTTCAAATTAAATTAGGATGCAAAAAGGTTTTTAAGTCATCTGGCTTATGGTGAGGAAAAAGGAGCCCATTACAGTGCTCCACTTGACACAGCAAACCTTCTGGATCATCAAGCATCCTGCATGAAATACTGCAATTATATTAAAATATAATGATACTCAGTTTCATAAATAAGCTTAGAAAACAAATCCCCAAATCCACAGATACAATAAAAACCACAAACACTTTAGAGCCTGACTTTCTTTATCCTGTGCAAATGCTATTTCCAAGATGTCTTTGGAAATACCTTATTAACTGATGAAAAATTATCTTTTTAGCTCAGAATCCATGGATACAATAATACCACAAAAACTTTAGAACCTGAATTTCTTTATCCTGTGCAATTGTTATTTCTAAGATGCCTCTGAAAAGAATACCTTATTATTAACTGATGATAAATTGTCTTTTCAAATAAGCAAAATGGAAGACTCTGAGGTATTAATAGAAGTATTTAACTCACCTGAGAAATCTAAGTATCCCTCTTTTCTCAGTTAAAGTTTCATACTATTATTTGAACTAAAAGTACAAGTATTTCACTTTTCTTGTGAATGTATAGCTTCTTATTTTACATTAGAGCAAAAATTTTATCATTCTATTGTAAATAGTGATTTCTGTTCAGGGAGCATGTGTGTGAGATACAGGATAGAGGATAGGAGGGACCAAAAGGAATCATTTAACTATTTTTCTATTCATTCAAAATATTAATAGAATTCTTCTGTGTTCTTGTCACTATGATTGCTACATTGATTTTAGGAAGATATGAAAAAGAGAGTTGGATATGCCTAAATGTGTTTTTTAGTATCACTCACATAGAGCTGGGTACCATCATTAAAAAGCAAAATCTGAATTTTTAATAATTTAGATCTTTACTATGGTCTCATTGTATAGCAGAGTATGACTTTACACAGCTGATTACGTATTAAATGTTTCTAAAAATCATTTTTTAATCTTTTCCTCTTCCCAGTATTTCCAATATAGCAACTATTAAAATTGCCGTCTCTCTTCTACTAGTGTAGTTCATGCATCGTGACATTGCTATAAATCCAGGCTTTCCTTCCTCCTGTCTCTTGGCATATACATCCAAACCTGACAAATACTTCTTGTCTTGTATAGCTCCTAACCCCACCTCTCCCAAACTTCCCTTTTCTGTCATTCTTCCTTCTGCAACTGCAATCCTTCATCACCCAGAATCACCTCCATTCTCAACAGCTTTGATATTATCTTCACCCTCCTTTTACTTTCAGCCAAGAACTGGCTCTGTCTTATGAATCCCTGGGAAACATTCAAGTTAAATTATCTTGAAAGAAGGGTCAGACCTGTACCTCATTACTATATCCAAATCATTCTCACTGCCTCCTCCCCAAAACTTAAAATTCTTTTTTCTTATTATTATACTTTAAGTTTTGGGGTACATGTGCAGAACATGCAGTTTTGTTACATAGGTATACACGTCCCATGGTGGTTTGCTGTACCCATCAACCTGGCACCTACATTAGGTATTTCTCCTAATGTAATCCCTCCCCTAGCCCCCACCCCCAACAGGCCCCCGTGTGTGTGATGTTCCCCTCCCTATGTCCATGTGTTCTCATTGTTTATTTCCCACTTATGAGTGAGAACATGTGGTCTTTGGTTTTCTGTTCTTCTGATAGTTTGCTGAGAATGATGGTTTCCAGCTGCACTCATGTCCCTGCAAAGGACATTAACTCATCCCTTTTTATGGCTGCATAGTATTCCATGGTGTATATGTGCCACATTTTCTTTATCCAGTCTATCATTGATGGACATTTGGGTTGGTTCCATGTCTTTGCTATTGTGAATAGTGCTGCAATAAACATACATGTGCAGGTGTCTTTATAGTAGAATGATTTATAATCCTTTGGGTATATATCCAGTAATGGAATTGTTGGGTCAAATGGTATTTCTAGTTCTAGATCCTAGAGGAATCACCACACTGTCTTCCACAAAGGTTGAACTAATTTACAGTCCCACCAACAGTGTAAAAGAGTTCCTATTTCTCCACATCCTCTCCAGCATCTGTCGTTTCCTGATTTTTAAATGATTGCCATTCTAACCGGCATGAGATGCTATTTCATTGTGGTTTTGATTTGCATTTCTCTAATGACCAGGGATGATAAGCATTTTTTTCATATGTCTGTTGGCTGCATAAATGTCTTCTTTTGAGAAGTGTCTGTTCATATACTTTGCACATTTTTTGATGGAGTTGTTTTCTTCTTGTAAATTTGTTTAAGTTTTTTGTAGATTCTGTATATTAGCCCCTTGTCAGATAGATTACAAAAATTTTCTCCCATTCTGTAGGTTGCCTGTTCACTCTGATGATAGATTCTTTTGCTGTACAGAAGCTCTTTAGTTTAATTAGATCTCATTTGTCAATTTTGGCTTCTGTTGCCATTGCTTTTGGTGTTTTAGACATGAAGTCTTTGCCCATGCCTATGTCCTGAATGGTATTGCCCAGGTTTTCTTCTAGAATTTTTATGGTCCTATGTCTTCTATTTAAGTCTTTGATCCATCTTGAGTTGATTTTTGTATAAGGTGTAAGTAAGGGGCTCCATTTCAGTTTTCTGCATATGGCTAGCCATTTTTGCCAACAACATTTATTAAATAGGGAACATTTTCCCCATTGCTTATGTCAGGTTTGTCAAAGATCAGATGGTTGTAGAGGTGTGGTGTCATTTCTGAGGCCTCTGTTCTATTCCATTGGTCTATATATCTGTTTTGGTACCAGTACCACACTGTTTTGGTTACTGTAGCCTTGTAGTATAGTTTGAAGTCAGGTAGCATGATGCCTCCAGCTTTGTTCTTCTTGCCCAGGATTGTCTTGGCTATGCAAGTACTTTTTGGTTCCATATGTAGTTTAAAGTAGTTTTTTCCAATTCTGTGAAGAAAGTCAGTGGTAGCTTGATGGGGGTAGCACTGAATCTATAAATTACTTTAGGCAGTATGGCCATTTTCATGATATTGACTCTTCCTATCAGTGAGCATGGAATGTTTTTTGATTTGGTTGTGTCATCTCATTTCCTTGAGCAATGGTTTGTAGTTATCCTTGAAGAGATCCTTTATATCCTTTGTAAGTTGTATTCCTAGGTATTTTATTCTTTTAGTAGCAATTGTGAATGGGAGTTCACTCATGATTTGGCTCTCTGTTTGTCTATTATTGGTGTATAGGAATGCTTCTGATTTTTGCACATTGATTTTGTATCTTGAGATTTTGCTGAAATTACTTATCAGCTTAAGGAGATTTGGGGCTGAGACAATGGGGTTTTGTAATATACAATCACATCATCTGCAAACAGAGACAATTTGACTTCCTCTCTTCCTATTTGAATAACCTTTATTTCTTTCTCTTGCCTGATTGCCCTGGCCAGAACTTCCAACACTATGTTGAATAGGAGCAGTGAGAGAGGGAATCCTTGTCTTATGTCAGTTTTCAAAGGGAATACTTCCAGTTTTTGACCATCCAGTATGATATTGGCTGTGGGTTTGTTATAAATAGCTCTTATTATTTTGAGATATGTTCCATCGATACGATACCCATTTTATTGAGAGGTTTTATCATGAAAGGGTGTTGAATTTTGTTGAAGGCCTTTTCTGCATCTGTTGAGATAATCATGTGGTTTATGTGATGGATTACATTTATTGATTTGTGTATGTTGAACCAGCCTTGCATCCCAGGGATTAAGCCAACTTGATCGTGGTGGATAAGCTTTTTGATGTGCTGCTGGATTTGGCTTGCCGTATTTTATTGAGGATTTTCCCATCAATCTTCATCAAAGATATTGGCCTGAAATTTTCTTTTTTTTTTGTTGTGTCTTTTCCTGGTTTTGGTATCAGGATGATGCTGGACTCATAAAATGAGTTAGGGAGGATTCACTCTTTTTCTATTGTTTGGAATAATTTCAGAAGGAATCATATCAGCTCCTCTTTTTACCTCTTGTAGAATTCAGCTGTGAATCCATCTGGTCCTGGACTTTGTTTGGTTGGTAGGCTATTAATTACTGCCTCAACTTCAGAACTTATTATTGATTTATTCAGGGATTTGACTTCTTCCTGGTTTGGACTTAGGTGCATGTATATGTCCAGGAATTTATTCTTTGCTTCTAGATTTTCTAGTTTATTTGCATAGAAGTGCTTATAGTATTCCCTGTTGGTAGTTTGTATTTCTGTGGGATTAGTGATGATATCCCCTATATGGTTTTTTATTGAATCTATTTGATTTTTCTCTCATTCCTTGTTTATTATTCTGGCTAATGGTCTATCTAGTTGGCTGATCTTTTCAAAAAACCAGCTCCTGGGTTCATAGATTTTTTGAAGAGTTTTTCGTGTCTCTATCCCCATCAGTTTAGCTCTGATCTTAGTTATTTCTTGTCTTCTGCTAGCTTTTGAATTTGTTTGCTGTTGCTTCTCTAGTTCTTTTAATTGTGATGTTAGGTGTCAATTTTAGATCTTTCCTGCTTTCTTTTGTGGGCATTTAGTGCAATAAATTTCCCTCTACACACTGCTTTAAATGTGTCCCAGAGGTTCTGGTACATTGTGCCTTCATTCTCATTGGTTTCAAATAACGTCTTTATTTCTGTCTTCGTTTCGTTATTTACCCAGTAGTCATTCAGCAGCAGGTTGTTCAGTTTCCATGTATTTGTGTGGTTTTGAGTGAGTTTATTAATCCTGAGTTCTAGCTTGATTGCACTGTGGTCTGAGAGACTGTTTGTTATGATTTTCATTCTTTTGCATTTGCTGAGTAGTGTTTTACTTCCATTTTTGTGGTCAATTTTAGAATAAGTGCGATGAGTTATTGGGGGAACCCTCTCCCAATATTCAGTGTGCGTTCCTTCTATTTTCCATAAGTGTCAGCTGGCTGAGAAATAAAGAGAAAGAGTACAAAGAGAGGAATTTTACAGCTGTGCCTCCGGGGATGACATCACATATCGGTAGGACTGTGATGCCCACCCGAGCCACAAAACCAGCAGGCTTTTATTAAGGGTTTCAAAAGGGGAGGGAGTGTACGATCGGGGAGTAGGTCACAAAGATCACATGCTTCAAAGGGCAAAAAGGAGAACAAAGATCACATGCTTCTGAGGAAACAGGACAAAAGGCAAAACAGAACTACTGATAAGGGTCTATGTTCAGCTGTGCACATGTTGTCTTGATGAACATCTTAAACAACAGAAAACAGGGTTAGAGAGCAGAGAACTGGTCTGACCTCAAATTTACCAGGGTGGGGTTTTTACCCCACCCTAATAAGCCTGAGGGTACTGCAGGAGACCAAGGCATATTTCAGTCCTTATCTCAACTGCATAAAACAGACACTCCCAGAGTGGCCATTTATAGGCCTCCCCCCAGGAATGCATTCCTTCCCCAGGGTATTAATTACTAATATTCCTTGCTAGGAAAGGAATTTAGCAATAGCTTCCCTACTTGCAAGTCCATTTATTGGCTCTCTGCAATAAGAAAAATATGGCTCTATTCTGCCAGACCCCAAAGGCAGTCAGACCTTATGGTTGTCTTCCCTTGTTCCCTAAAATCACTGTTACTCTGTTCTTTTTCAAGATGCATTGATTTCATATTGTTCAAAGACAAATGTTTTACGATCAGTTTGTACAGTTAACACAATAGTGGTCCTGAGGTGATGTACATCCTCAGCTTATGAAGATAACAGGATTAAGAGATTAAAGTAAGACAGGCATAAGAAATTATAAGAGTATTATTTGGGAACTGATAAATGTCCATGAAATCTTCACAATTTATGTTCCTCTGCCATGGCTCCAGCCAGTCCCTCTGTTCAGGGTCCCTGACTTCCTGCAACAATGAGGTGCTGAGAAGAATGTATATTCTGTTGATTTGGGGTGGAGAATTCTGTAGATGTCTATTAGGTCCTCTTGGTCCATAGCTGAGTTCAAATCCTGAATATCCTTGTTAATTTTCTGTCTCGTTGACCTAATATTGACAGTGTGGTGTTAAAGTCTCCCATTATTATTGTGTGGGTGTCTAAATCTCTTTGTAGGTCTCTAAGAACTTGCTTTATGTATCTGAGTGCTCCTGTATTGGGCATATACATATTTAGGATAGTTAGCTCTTCCTGCTGCATTGATCCCTTTACCATTATGTAATGCCCTTTTTAACCTCTTTTGATCTTTGTTGGTAAAGTCTGTTTTATCAGAGATTAGGATTGCAACTCTTGCTTTTGTTTTTTTTGTTGTTTGTTTTTTTTTTTCACTTTCCATTTGCTTGGTAAATATTCGCCATTTTGCTCGTGAGATGGGTCTCCTGAATACAGCACACTGATGGGTCTTGACTCTTTATCCAATTTGCCAGTCTGTGTCTTTTAATTGGCCCATTTAGTCCATTTACATTTAAGGTTAATACTGTTATGTGTGAATTTGATCCTATCATTATGATCCTAGCTGGTTGTTTTGCCCTTTAGTTGATACAGTATCTTGATAGTGTCGATGTTCTTTACAATTTGGTATGGTTTTGCAGTGTCTGGTACCAGTTGTTCCTTTTCATGTTTTGTGTTTCCTTCAGGAGCTCTTGTTAGGCAGGGCTGGTGGTGACAAAATCTCTCAGCATTTGCTTGTCTGTAAAGGATTTTATTTCTCCTTTGCTTATGAAGCTTAGCTTGGCTGGATTTAAAATTCCGGGTTGAAAATTCCTTTCTTTAAGAATGGTGAATATTGGCCCCCACTCTCTTCTGGCTTTCAGGGTTTCTGCCAAGAGATCCACTGTTAGTCTGATGGGCTTCCCTTTGTGGGTAACCCGACCTTTCTCTCTGGCCACCCTTAACATTTTTTCCTTCATTTCAACCTTGATGAATCTGACAATTCCGTGTCTTCAGGTCACTTTTCTTGAGGAGTAACTTTGTGGTGTTCTCTGTATTTCCTGAATTTGAATTTAGACTGCCTTGCTAGGTTGGGGAAGTTCTCCTGGATAATATCCTGAAGAGTGTTTTCCAACTTGGTTCCATTCTCCTCATTACTTTCACGTACACTAATCAAACATAGATTTGGTCTTTTCATATAGTCCCATATTTCTTGGAAGCTTTG
This sequence comes from Hylobates moloch, assembly GCF_009828535.3. Classification (NCBI taxonomy): domain Eukaryota; kingdom Metazoa; phylum Chordata; class Mammalia; order Primates; family Hylobatidae; genus Hylobates; species Hylobates moloch. The sequence goes on along the minus strand of NW_026652279.1, from coordinate 64,920,997 downwards.
TTCATTTGTTTTTATTCTTTTTTCTCTAATCTTGTCTTCTCTCTTTATTCCATTAAGTTGATCTTCAATCACTGATATGCTTTTTTCTGCTTGATCGATTCATCTATTGAAACTTGTGTATGCTTCATGAAGTTCTTGTGCTATGTTTTTCAGCTCCATCAGGTCATATATGTTCCTCTCTACACTGGTTATTCTAGTTAGCAATTCCTTTAACTTTTTTTCAAGGTTCTTAGCTTCCTTGCATTGGGTTAGAACATGCTTCTTTAGCTCAGAGGAGGTTGTTATTACCCACCTTCTGAAGCCTACTTCTGTCAGTTCATCAAATTCATTCTCTGTCCAGTTTTGTTCCCTTGCTGGTGAGGAGTTGTTATTCTTTGGAGGAGAAGAAGCTTTCTGGTTTTTGGAATTTTCAGCCTTTTTGTGCTGGTTTCTCCCCATCTGTGTGGATTTATCTGCCTTTGGTCTTGGATGTTGGTGACCTTCAGATGGGGTCTTTGAGAGGACATGCTATTCCTTTCTGATTATTAGTTTTCCTTCCGACAGTCAGGCCCCTCTGCTACCCGTCTGCTAGAGTTTGCTGGAGGTCCACTCCAGACCCTGTTTTCCTGGGTATCACCAGCAGAGGCTGCAGAACAGCAAAGATTGTTGCCTGTTCTGTCCTCTGGAAGCTTTGTTCCAGAGGGGCACCTGCCCGATGCCAGCCAGAGCTCTCCTGTATGAGGTGTCTGCCAGCCCCTACTGGGAGGTGTCTCCCAGTCAGGACACACAGGTGTCAGGCACCAATTTGAGGAGGCAGTCTGACACTTTGCAGAGCTCAAACTCTGTGCTGGGAGGTCTGCTGCTCTATTCAGAGCCATCAGACAGGGACGTTTTAGTCTGCTGAAGCTGCACCCACAACTGCCCCTTTCCCCAGGTGCTCTGTCGCAGGGAGATGGGGGTTTTATCTATAAGTCCCTGACTGGCGCTGCTGCCTTTTTTTCAGAGATGCCTTCCCAGAGAAGATAAATCTGGCAGTCTGGCCACAACAGCCTTGTTGAACTGCAGTGGGCTCCACCCAGTTTGAACTTCCCAGAGACTTTGTTTACACTGCAAATGTAAAACCGCCTACTCAATCCTCAGCAATGGTGGATTCCTCTCCCTCCATCAAGCTGGAGAGTCCCAGGTCAATTTCAGACTTCTGCTTGCAGCGAGAATTTCAAGCCAGAGGATCATAGTTTTCTGGTCTCTGTGGGAGTGGGACCCGCCAAGCCAGACCACTTGGCTCCCTGTCTTCAACACCGCTTTCCAGGGGAGTGAACGGTTCTGTCTTGCAGGCATTCCAGGCGCCACTGGGGTATGGAAAAAAAAAAAAAAAACTCCTGCAGCTAGTTCAGTGTCTGCCCAAATGGCCGCTTAGTTTTTTGCTTGAAACCCGGGGCCCTGATGGGGTAGGCACTGGATAGAATCTCCTGGTTTGTGCATAGTGAAGGCCATGGGAAAAGCATAGTATCTGTGCCAGAGTTCCTCAGGCTCCCTCCTTCACAGCTTCCCTTGGGTAGGGGAGAAAATTCCCCGACCTCTTGCACTTCCTGGGTGAGACGATGCCCCACCCTGCTTCGGCTCGCCTTCCATGGGCTGCACCCCTGTCCAACCAATCCCAGTGAGATGAACTGAGTACCTCAGCACCTTAGTTGGAAACGCAGAAATCACCCACTTTCTGCATCGATCTCGCTGGGAGCTGCAGACCGGATCTGTTCCTATTCAGCCATCTTGCCAACAATCTCCCAAAACTTAAATTTCAAATTCAATGTCAAAATGCTTACCTGAGTCATAACATTTAGTTATAATAATATCTACATAGATGACTCTTTCAATACTCTGGCACATTTCCAAGAACATTTAATACTCATAAAAACCCTATGAGGTAAATATTATTAATAACCTATTACAGCAAAATTGCTTGAAAGCACTGCCTCTATTCTGAATTTTCAATTACTCTCCTTCACGTCATTAAATCAATTCCAAGAGATCTTCCTCTCCTGCCATGACATTAGTTGACAAATGTGTATCTCTAACTAGACCCTTAACTCTCAAATGTAATGACTATGTACAAGTGATTATCTAACACCGTTAAGGACATCTAAAGTTCACCACGACTAAAATTCTCACACCCTCCTGCTCTTTGTGTGACATCACATCTCTAACAAATGGGAAACTTATACATTCAGTTTCTCAGGAAAAAATCCAGAGGTTATTTTTCACCCATTTCTCCCTCTCAGAGTCTTTACTCAAAGCATCAGCTCATTCTTTTGGTATCATCTTCCAAATAGATACAGATTACAACCAGTTCTTACCATTTCCAACACCACCATCCTACTATACATAAGGCCACCATAAAGTCATCCCCAGTGACACATTTTCAGGAACGCTACATAAACAATTATTTGCCAGATAAACAGCTTCAAACTGAGATTCCAGGCAGAGCAAAACATGTGGGCACCCTAGATCAAACTACCATCAAATTCTAGCTGTGGGCTTCTAAATGATAATCTATGCTACCCCTGCATTTAGTTAGCAACTAACACTCACAGCGATCACATCTCTGTACAAACTTCATACAATCCAATGGTTCCCCATGTTCACCAGATTTTAATCCAAAATTCCCATAATTACCTAAAGATCCAGGTGAAGGTAGTCACCACTACCTTCCCCACCCCCATTACCTCTTTGGCCTCACCTTCTTTGCTTGTTTTATACGATTGTAGCCATCCTTTCACCTAGCTAATGATAAAACATGCCAGGTCATTGTACTTACTGCTCTGACTGCCTGAAATGCTTTCTCCAGATAGTCCCTGACTTCCTCCATCACTCTTGTACATTCTTTGCACAAATGTTACCTTAATGAAACTACTTAAAATAGCAACTCAACACTCACTATTCCTGTTCTCTGATTTATATTCTCCTTAGCACTTAGAACTATGTGGCATACTACATTATACTTAAATATTTGTTGTCTGTAATACCCACTATTATGTGAATTCTTGCATTAGCATTTATAAAAATAATAGATTTATAAATTCTTGAAGATTGTCTAGCAAATATTAGAGATTCAATAAATATTTGTTAAATAATTGAATAGATAAACGAGACTCAGTGAAAATTTGATTCAAGAAAAATGGTAGATATTTCTTCAAATATTTTTGTATTCAATATGTTTGGTATTCACGAAGTCAGATGCATCACTTATAAATGCCCAGATTCTAGCAGGTAATTTCTTCTCAAGGAAGTATAAGTGCAAAAAAATTAAAATTCATATTTTTAATTTTATTTAGAAGAAGTTAACTCATTATCATAGTATAGACAAATCTCCATCCAGAATGATTATGAATAATTTCGGTAGATACTGTTTTCAAGGAGGTAGAACATATTTCTTCACTTCTTAAGTGTAGGCAATGCATAGTAACTTCTTTTCAAAGAGCACCAAAAGGAAAAGGGGAAAAAGGTGAGCTTTGCAGTAGAGAAAATTGACCCACATTACCTCAACCAGGTGACCAAGATTAACATCAACAGTAATAGACAATTTTAGAGGAATGTATCCTTAAGATAGCCTAACATAGAAAATGATATCACTTATTTCTGAACTGATACAAAAGTGATGATTAAGTCTAAAAATTCTTCTATATTCTACAGTGTTACATACCTAATCAACGTAAAACTTACAAAAGAAAAATTCAAATAAATATCAAATTATGCTTTCACCAAGCAAGAGGAATAAATAATAATGAAACTTATTAATATGTATGTGAAGGTCATTTAGTATTTCCAGCACCACATAGTTGAATAAAAATTAGAGATGAACAGGACAACTGCTTACTGAAAAGAACTTCAAATTATAAGAAGGACATATTTGAAATTAGGGAGCACATATATTTATTAGGGGGCAGAAAGAGTGAGAAATAGGGAGAAAAAATTATTGTAAAATACATAACCCTGGAAGCTATATAACCCTGGAAAAAATAAATACCATAAGAGTGAAATAACAGGACACCACAATAAAATTATAGAAAATTACTTCACAACAGGAACACAGACAGTGTTTCCAATAGCTATGATTGTTATTGCAATTCTAATTTAGGGTGATTTATTTAAAAGTTCACAACATTTTCAAAGATATAACAAATTATAGAAGGGTGATCATTCTTTACATCTCTCTTCCAGTGCATACTTAAATTTTTGGTAGTCCATACTGAAAAACAGATAGAATGCAATGGTGCTTTCTATGGTTGTATCTACATTAGGAAAAGGTTACTATTATAGTCAAACAAAAGTCATCACTTCTTTTCATAGGAATTTGAATAAACGAGCCCTGAAGAATAGTTTCTGAGTGAACTTTATTGAAGATTAGTTTTCTAGTGATTCTTTCTTATTACCGGATCTCTCTAGTGTTTTCTCTTCTGACAGCTTTACCTGTCTGAAATTTTGAAGAAAAAACTAATATATTCTCAGTTCAAAGTATCATAACTTTCTAACTCTCTCTTGTGGTTAAAACATATTATTCACTTAAGGTCAGCATTATGAACATAATCAAAAATATGAGATATGGGGAGGATAATGTGAACCAACTATAAAAATACATCAAAGCAAACATACACATGTTCATCTCCTAGTAAATTCAGTTTTTATGATGAGATTACCTCCAGAAATACCAGTATATTTTTCTTCCTTTAAGAAATCACTAGTGTTTCCATTATTTGTGGACATCCTATCACTCAATAAAAGCAATCACTAGGTATTTTTGCCTGGGAACAAATCGAATTTTAATGAATCAATGTTTTTGCCATTAACTTCAATAAAGTGGATATTTATACTTTAACAAGAATCATTCCAACAATAAGGTTACAGTGATTCTCTTACAACTCACCAGTATTTTATAGTCACAAAAGTGTAAGCATAATTTAAACACACATTTTGCTAGTTATTATTGATAGATTTTCAAGTAGTATGGAGCATAAGACAATTTCACTGTACAATTATTAATTCAATAAAGTTTAAACTGTATTTCATATGTATTTGCTCTAATTCAAATTATAGCATTCCAGGATAGCAGGGTAAAAATGAGGCTAAATCATGGTAATTATGTTTTCATTTTTACTAATTTAAATTGACATTTAATATGATGAATTTAAAAAGCAAAACATCAATAATAGAAACATTACAATTAAAAGAAATAAGCAACATGCAAATTATTCCACTCAAAGACAAAAACTGAATGTATTGCACTCTGCATACCAACCTTGCTATCACTTTTAAACTCAAAATAACGTTCTGTGGCAAAGAAATTTACTTAAAATTGGCCAAATTACATCTACTCCATCAATGATAGATTCAAACTAACATCTCTCCAAATTAGGATAACTTAGAGAAGTTTGCCAGAATCATCTCCAGAAATCTCCTGGGGTATTGAATTCAGGAGATAATAAACAAACAACATAAATAACAGACAACATAATTACTGATCAAAAAAAAAAAAAAATCAAGACAAGCCACAGAGCTAGAACAGGGTCTTAGAGGTTGCTGAAATTAACCATTTAATTGCTGAATAAAAGGGAAGCCCTCTCACAGAGGGACAACATGGCTTGGAGTCAGTACTGAAATACTTCAATATTTTAACAATTACTGCAATGTTTAATGTTTTGTCAACTTGATTGGATTGAAGCATGCAAAGTGTCATTCCTGGGTGTGTCTGTGAGGGTATTGCCAAAGGAGATTAACATTTGAGTCAGCGGACTGGGAGAGGCAGACTCACCATCAGTCTGGGTGGGCACCATCTAATCAGTTGCCAGCACAGCTAGAATAAAGCAGGCAGAAGTTGGAACGACTAGACTCACTGAATCTTCCAGCCTCCATCTTTCTCCCATAGTGGATGCTTCTTGCCCTCAAACATCAGACTCTAAATTCTTCAGATTTTGGACTCTTGGACTTACACCAGTGATTTTCCAGGGGCTCTCGGGCCTTCAGTCATAGACTGAAGGCTGCACTGTCATCTTCTCTACTTTTGAGGTTTGGGGACTTGGAGTGGCTTTCTTGCTCCTCAGCTTGCAGATGGCCTATTGTGGGACTTCATTTTGTGATCATGTGGGTCAATACTCCTTAAGAAACTCCCCTTCATACATACATCTATCCTATTAGTTCTGTCCCTCTAGAGAACCCTGACTACTACAATTACTAAGGCTGAACAAGTGTATACAACCTGAATGTAAATTCTGTCTCTAACACACCCTTGCTTTAAGGATGTGACTTCTCCAAACCTGAATCTATCAAATGTCTCCCCTCCCAGCAGTCTGTAGTGACAGATGCTAAAGAACATGAGTATTGCAGTTGAAACCTCCCAAGTTGTATCTCTGTAATATTCATGGGGTCTCTGGACAAGGGCTTTTTGAACTGCCCATTTTTAATTTCCTTCAGGATAGTGGTTTGTATTGATTCTTCTTAAATTACTATATATTTTATGTAACTTTATTTAACTCTCCAAAGTTTACATACTTCAATTAAGTATCGATCTTATTTTATCCACTATTACAGGAATTTGTGTCCTGTGTTTTGAATGTGTTCGTGCCACTGCATGGATCCTCTAGAATATGGATGACTTACCTGGACTTTGAACACTTTAGGGCTTCTTTCCTACCCCTATTCCCTTCCAAGAGTTTATTGATATCCTTCTTCCTTCTGTCAGGAAATACAGTTAAAGTGGTGAGAGGATAAACACAAACTTCCTGACCATTCCATACTATATTGTGGTAGTAATCTAATGAATTTGAATACTTTTAAGGAAGTACTGTAGGTAAAATAAATAAATAAATAAAATGCAGTTGACTTTCTCTGTTAGACAAATAGAGATAAAAGGCATTGGTCAAATAAATCTCTCCATGTAACTGAGACTCTTATTCTACTATAATGATCATTTCAAATGATCATTAATGGAGGAATGGTACTCTTGGAGAGATCATATGATATGAAATGACAATAATCATTTCAAAGACATAGCAATAGGAGAAACCACCTTTTGTAGACATCTATAGCTCACTGCCTATCTTCAAGATTTCCTTAAGATACTTCAGAGTGCATTGTGAGAAAAGCTGGGTTTTGTAAGAGTATTTTGTGTTTACCAGGACATAATTCTCACATCTTCATGAATAGCAAAAAGATATTTTTATCACATCCTCTTAAATGTAGTATTTTTCTGGAACTAGGGAACCGCTAGTGACTTCCAACATACTCTTTCCTCCAATGTTTATCTAACCTTTAAATTTATGCCCCTTATCCATAACATTCTTTACTCCTCCAACTGTGAAGCCACAGTCATTGTAGTCCAAATTTGATTTCTATTCTACTTCACGCCCCTGTGTAAAATCACCACTAAATACTCCTGACTTGATGTACCGTGGTGATGTTACTGAAAGCTACAAAGGTCAGTTATAATTTGGCTCCTATTTTCTAATAGTCCCTGAAACATTGTTTCCTAACCCAATCTCAAAACTTTGAAGCTAGATACAGGTTTTAAGACAATGCACATGGGCCTGTCTTTTATTCCCTCAGTTTTTATTAGCTTTTCTTAATTAGAGCTTATATGGCTCATTATTCCATGTTTTAACAACCAAAACCATTGGTCCTTTTTACTAAAAACTTCTGTTTTCTTTTTATTATGAGCTGTATTCCCTACTAATAATTTAATAATTTGAGCTTTTTTTCTCTCCTTTATAAACCTACATGTTATTATTCCTTCCTAATCCTAAAAATGTCTTACTAGTCTCCCGTTTTGCAAGCCTTGCTATTTCAGTTACCTATTGCTGTGTAACAAAGAATTTCATTACTTTACACATTAATTGCTTAAAACAACAATCATTTTATTATGGTTTGTAATATTTGGGGTCCAGGAATTTAAGCATATAGTGACTGGATTATTCCACAGATTTACATGGTATTGACTAGTTAGTTACCTGGTGTATTAAGATGAGCTGGTGTTTGATGGGGATGGCTGAAACACTGGTCTCAAGTGGGCCTGCGTCCATCCACATGTAGTCTCAGACCCCTTTCAAGTTGTCTCTCTATCTGGGCAGCAGGACTTCTTAGGTGGTGGCTCAGAACTTCAGGAGGAAGTGTTAAGAAGACACAGGAAGTGTGGAAGCTGTCCATCTCTCATGACTTGGGACCAGAAACTGACAGATCATCACTTCCAGCATGTTCAAAGCAGTGTCAAAGGGCTGCCAGCTTAAAGGAAAGGAAATATTCATCCAACCTCTTCACTGGAGTAATATATTAAATCTGAAATCTACCACACAGGTATTGTTTCTGAATGAATACCTACTCAGTCATTACTCAGGTAATATTCAGTGTTTGTAAAATCAAGCCAAAATTGGAGCATCAGGAAGCAAGATCGCCAGACCTATTACTTTCAAAAGTGATGCCTAGTTCTTTCATAAGTTTTTACCACCATCCCCACACCCTAAGTAAAATATTACTGGATTTTTAAGGGCGTCATTAATGGTTCATATTTGGCATATCTAAGTCAAGGAGATTCCAGGAAAATCGTGTTGACACATGACAAAATGTAATCGATTTTATAGCAGCAATGTGTTAGAGTGTCTTAAAGAGCGTATCTCCTATGAGGGGTATATTCTCAATCCCATTTTTCCATATGTTTATAGACCACATAGAAAGAGACTTGCAGAACTGGTATGGCTTTTTCTAGAGGCCATTCCATAACTTATCAGTGATAGCAACAACCTGGCCCACAAATCCAAGACCTGCTTTTTGATGACTAGGTCTCTCAAAAATAGCCACCAATTGAGGAAGAGTAAGTCACCATCCTTGAAGACCCAAAAGAGGGATATACTCCTCCCACTTTGAAGATGTAAGTAAATATCACTCCCATAGGGGAAACAGAAAACAAATTTCTTCTTTCCATAAGCTTTCCAATATTTTGTCCTCCTTTCCCCAAAACATCTGCCTGAATGGCTCCCACCTGCATGTATCTGAAGTGAGCAGTAGAAAAGGTCGTTAACCTATTATGCTCATTGACTGTTCTTTTGGCATCTCTTTTCATTGAAAATCAGGCTTTTGTTCATTTCCTTCTGTAAACTTTCTAAAATGAGATAGGCAAAATCCAGAAAACTTTGCCATGTGTCTTTATCTTCCTATCCTTTCCCTTTACTTTCTTTTCATTCCTACAAGTTGTTCCTCAACAGATCATCTGGGCAATTATAGTTCATCCATGGAACTTCTATATGTAACCACAGCTCTTGTGCCAAAGAATATTTCAGGGGCTTAACATAATACAGATTTGTTTATCACTTAAAGTATCTTTCCCAATCTGTCACTCAGTGACCCAAACTAAAACAAACTCCCCAAATTTATAGCTCTAGAATTTGAAATAGGTAGATTCCTTGGTTGCTGCAATGGAGGAAAGGTACTCCTGGAGATATTACACTTTGTGTGGGCCAGATGAGATATTTTTAACTTCCACTACAGTCCATAGTCTAGAATGAGTTCATGGCCCTGATTGCTGATGACTGAAGGGAGAATAGAAAGTGTAGTTTCTCTGAGTCAAGAAGAAAAGAAAAACTGGATACCGTTGAGCATTCACAATACCAACCGCGAGTTATGTGACAAAAAAATTATTCTTTTAACCTTGACAGCAAATTTGGATATAAAGTCAAAATTTGAGGCAGCATATGAATACAAGGATTCATATAGCTTCCTTGGCTATAATTTTAGGCCCTGGGAAGTGCTGACAAAAATGAAAAATTCTGTTATTGATTCAATGATTGTGCACCCGCTGAAAATGTATATATTGAAACCAAATCCCCAATGTGATGGTAAGGCCTTTGAAGGTAGGGCTTTTGGAAGGTGATTAGGTTGTAAAGGTGGAGCCCTCATTATCAGAATTAGTGCCCTCATAAAAGGGACCCCAAAGAACTTCTTTCCCCTTTCTGCAATGTGAGGACCCAGAAACAAGACAGCCATCTATGAATCAAGAAGCAACCCCTCACCCAAACCCCAAATCTGCATACCTTAATTTTGAACTTCCCAGCCTCCAGAACTGTGAGAAATAAACTTCTGTTATGTGTGAGCCACACATTCCATGGTAACTTGTAATAGCAGCCCAATTGGGCTAAGACAAATGGATTATTTTTAATCAACGTAAAAACAAATAACTTCTATCTGTATAATATTTCATTTAGGGATTTTTTTTAATCAAAGCATCATCAATTAATTAAATAATAATAAAAAATAACTAAATGTCATTGTTTTAAAACATCTTTATCATAATACCACAATGACATCCCTATTTTATTTAGAGTGTTGCTTAAATGTCACCTCCTTAGAAGCTAAACTTTTTGTGATAAATCTTTTGAAAGTTACATTTGTATTTCACTTCTTTCTCCATTCCTTATGCCTTCACACTACATTGTGTAATGTGATCATGTTATATATTGATGATACTTTCCAAAGAAACAGTACATTTTACGTGTGTGCTATACCTGCTTACTGTTTGTCTTTTTACCCAGAATGTAAGTTCACTGAGGGAAGACACTTCTTTTCCATTCTAATCAACTAGAACAATATCTGAGAAACAGGTAACCAATATATATTTTGTTGAATGAAAACAACTTCAGAAGAATCAGTCTACTAAAAAATAGCTCCCATGCCAGCCTTTCATTAAAACTATATTCTCAGTGATATATGGCAATCTGCTTTATAAATCAGGAGACAACCAATCATCAAAAGATGAGAGACTTCCTCTTGGTTCTATGCCTACTTCTTGTCTTTGCAAAAAAAATAAACCACTTTCTTCTTTAAATCTCTTATCTCTTTGATTCTGTGATGTAATTTCTCTCCCTTTAAATTATTTTTACTCTCTTCTTGAGAATTTTTAATGTCTTCTCTTCCTCTTCTTGGTAAGTCATAAATGATCAGCTAAATTGTCTTTCATTAATCATCTCTTCAATAATTATGCTTCATTTAATTTATTTGGTTTGCATTACTCTAAGACCCAAGATTGATGGGTCTAAACTGATGATCATTCCAAAATTACTTATAAGACTTATGGACTTAAAGGCCTTTCATTTAAATTCAATATATCCAACTTAAAATTTGGGGACTTCCAGATCAAATGGCAGACTGAGCAGACATGAGAAATGGTACTACAAGCACACATATCAAACACATATACTACATATTTACATGCTCCACACACGCACATTCCAGTACTATAAATCTTATAAATTAGTAGGTAGAAGAATTTTAATAATACCTAGTTGAGTTTGAAAACAAAACAAAACAAAAAATCTACCCATATCAGGAATGAATGAAGATATTCCTTACCCAATGCAACTGGAAGCTGAAGCTGTATAGCTCAAAGGTATACCAGAATAGGAAATATGCTTCAAAGCCTAGAGTCTCAATGTATTGTTTAATGTAGTGAAAATGTGGTTCTCCAGGTAAAACCAAGAACCTGGGTAATTCTATTGTATCTCTGAAAATCTTCATGCCTAGGGTCTTAGTACTAAAAGGAACCTGAGACCAAAAAAAAAAAAAAATAAGAAAGAAAGAAAATCATTGAGGCATATAGAGCCAAAGTGCAAAATCAGAAACCTGAGGAAACACCAGGTTCAAAGAGATTTAAAAAAAGACAGCATGCATCAAATAATTAAGTATCATTACAGAAAACAAAATGTGTCAGATAAAATTTATAGGTTGCCCGCTAATAAAGGACATCATTTAAGAGGGAAATACAAATAGTTACTAACCATGAGGAAAGCAACACAGGAATATGAACGATAGATGAGAAGAAACTCTGGAATCTAGACATATGACTCATAGATTTTTCAGAGGAAAAGAATAGAAGGGGTAAATGGAAGTAAATGTTTTAAAAAAGGATAACAGAGTTTTCTAGAATAAAAAATACATGGTTCTCATACAGTAAAAGCACTAACATTCAAAATAGGATAAAACAATCTAAAATTTACTTTAATAGTTGAGCGTGGTAACAAAAATATTAATTTTTTCATTAATAGGAAGAAATACATTTTCAAATTTAATGTTATTAGTGGTCAAAATTCTACATAGTATTATTAAATACTATATAAAACTAATAATTAGATTTGATTAGCCTATCTAATGGTTTAGCTCTCCACTTCTGGTATCTACAATGGATTCACATCTCCACTCCATCATTTACCAATTGTGTAACTGTGAGATTACCACTTAAACTTTCACAGCCTTGGTTACATCAACTGTAAAATGGGGATATTCATAGCATCTGTCTAATAAAGATACTATACAGATAAAATCATATGATATAAAATTAAATTATATAATATCTATAGCACAGTGTCATGGATAAGATAGGTTCATAAGAAATATTAACAACTCATATTAAGATGAGATACTGAATTTTATCTATAAGAAATAAAGTATATTTTTCACCAGCCAATAACTTATGAATTATGTATAAAATATAGTGTTTATAGCTGTTTTAAATTGGCTTTTTAATAATCAGGGTGGCTGGGTAATGCATCATCCAATAATAAAGCATTCAAATTGGGACCTTTTGAGAGCAAAGGGAAGCCTTATTAATTATTACACCAGTTCAATCTTAACATAATCCTGCACTTTCCAAAGTAAAGCAAGTTGTGTGATTATTCAACCCATAATGTAATTGGTTTTCACTCATGAATTTTGCACAGCTAAATTGAATCATGTAATCACATAGAAATCAGTACCTCTGAAACAGATGAGCATACCCCACAGGTACCATATATGAATCTTCCACTAAATTGAAGTCAATAAAGAGATAAAAATTTATTTTCTTTTTGCATCCAAAATATATAATGCTATATCTGCATATTTCCAGTCTTGCTAAAATTATAGGATTCTTTAACATAATGAAAATACTTTTCACAAATGCAGATTGTTATTATTTATCATTTAAGAACCATCCCTATATCTCAGACTCATTCATTGTTTAGTGTTAATTTGGAAGAAATATCAGATGCAGCAGAGGGTGAATTGAAAACTTCTTGAAAAAAAGTTACCATCTAATTGAAATGGAACCACTCAACATCTTTTTCAATAGAAGTAATCACTGAGAATGTGCCTTTTTAAATTGATATTTTACAGAAAGATGTTTCCATTTCATCCATGTCCTACAAAGGAATGAATCAACATTTTTGTTGCGATGTATCCATGGTGTGTCCAGTCTATCGTTGTTGGACATTTGGGTTGGTTCCAAGTCTTTGCTATTGTGAATAGTGCCACAATAAACATACGTGTGCATGTGTCTTTATAGCAGCACTGTATATCTAGAAATTCCTTGCAGCCAGCTATCAATGTAACCTATAACATTTCAGTAGTTGTCCATTTAATGAAGTCTGTTTTTTGTTTATTTCATCTCATCCTTTCTCCAAATGTATTTATTTTTCATACTGCCTTAAACCATCACAGTTTTATCAATGAACATAACAGTTAAAAACCTGCTTTATACATTTTGCTTCTTTAAGGATTCATTCATTCACTAACAAATGCTTACTAACTCCTATTATATACCAGACACTGCATTAGACACCAAGACTATACCAATAAGACTTTAAAGATTAACAAGATAGAATTTAAAATATCTAGCCCAGTGCCTATCACACAGTAATAAATAAGTCCCCAATAAACACTGTTTTTGTTACTACTACTACTACTACTACTACCACTATTCTACTGTTCTATAGTTTGCAAATCCTTACTCAGTTGAGGATAATTTAGTAATAGAAAGAATGTTTTAGATATTAGGAAATTTGGATTCTAGAGCCTACTTTTGCCAGATGACAAACAGAGCAGTCTCTGTGCTTTGGTTTCCTACATATCTAAAATGGAACTAACACTTGTTTTAATTTTCTTACACACTTGCTAAACTCCAGATCAGATGAGTTAATGTTAATAGTGGGTGTTTTCAACTCTTGATTTCTCCTTAGTTAAGAATAATGTTTACACAAAAATACAAACCTTCTATTTTTCATCAATTGTTGTTTATGTGACTCCTCAATCATAACCGGAATTCTACTGTGCAATTTTTACTATAATAATCTTACCACAGTAATCAAATTAGATATTTTAAATAAAAATGAATGGCTTAAAAAAATCTGATATTTTATGGTGATGAGTTTTTAAAGAAATTTTGGACAATAACTGCTACATGGATTCATTTTCTCACAATAAAGATATGACATTTATTTTCAAAAAATTCTAAGTGAAACAAATTTAACAATGTATTTTGCTCCTTAATAATACAAATAAAGATTTGTAAATCTTGGCAAATCAGTGAAAACAATTTAACTGGATTAGTTTTACTAAAAATCAACTTTGGCTCTAGACACTGACTTTTGATATAATCAAGTTAATTAAATTGATATATTGTTGCTTTTTGCTTTCTTAATAATTAGTAAAGCACAGTATTAGGGAATGCATTTTAAAAATTATTTTAATATTTATAAGTGCTAAAGCAATCATATAATAATTGAATTATCTAATTTATTTAACAAATATGCAGTTATCTTCTAAAACTTAAAGAATTGCAATAGGATGCATGCCTTTCTTCTACATTGAAGCAAATGAGTTTTTAACAATATATGATTAATGGAATTACTTGTCCACAGAAGAGTTGGTCAGAATGAACTCATATGACACTAAAATTTCAAATGTATACATATGTATATGGAAGGACAACTGTTTCTCTCTATCAGAAAGTACTAATACTAAAATGTACTAAATGAATTAATCTGTCAGCATGTCAAGCATCAAAATTTATATATGTGAACTGATAGAATGAAGGGAGTTGGGTAAAGTAGGTCTCTTAGAAGCAAGGCTAATATTGTGTGTTAATCTAATATTAGAGAGGCGAATGTGCTATCAGTCCGAAAGTACCAGGTTTTGAGAAGAAAGTTTCTTCATGCCTATTTAGTGGCTAGTGAGTAGAACTTAATAGGGCAGAAGAATCCCTTGTGAATCCCTCAATCAATGCAAACTGTATATGATAACTTGAAATTAAAATCAACTTTTATTTTGCAAAACATATTACTTTCTGTATAACTAGTCAGCTGGCATTAATAGTTTTAGTTGTTCTTTATAACGGAATGTTCTTCTTGCTATTCAATGTTAGAGGCATAATAAGAGGTTGCTCAGGTCATTTACAGTTAGGATCCCATTTGAAATACCCATACTTAATTAGGGAATTCAAAAATTAAGGAGAGGGATGGAAGAAAGAAAATGCTGGAAAAGACAATCTTAATGCAACAGGAACTGGGCACGTGCTTATCAAATACATTTTGTATTCTTTCTGGATGCAACTAGAGTGCATTTCACACCCTCCTTCGCAATTAAATGTAGCTAAAGTCTAAGTTCTAATCAAGAAATATGAGTGGAAGTAGTGGATACCACTTACAGACAGTATTCTGTGCCCTTTGCATTTCCAGCAGCTTTATACAGGTTAGCAGAGTGACCTTGTATCCACGCACTGAAAATGGCATAACCACAAGATAGAAAATGGCATAACCACAAGATAGAAAATGACTGAGTTCTTGGGTCATGACTTGAGAGAGAGCTATATGCCAAGTAAGAACACTCATTTTGGACTTCACAAGAATAACAAATTAACTTCAACTGTGATCTTCAAACCATTGTGTAGATTCAGGTTTGTTTAGTACTGCAGCAAGTGGTGCCCTAACTTATACAAAGGTGGTTTATAGAAGTTGAGTACTTTATCCAATTTTTCTTAGTCTTCCTCCTCTTTGAAAATAGGTTATTGGATCTGATCATTAGGTAGTCATGCATGAACTGTAAGAAAGAAATGTTAGCAAAATATTAAGGATGAATCATAAAAAAGTGATGAGGAATTAAAGGTTGGTGTCAAGTGGTGGGGGGTTTTCTTACAAAGCGTTCTGTAGCCTAGAAACATAACTGAGATCTGAAGCAGATCTTTATCTTTGCTTTTAATATTCAAAGTGGCTTAAAAGTCTATATAAATATAGACTATGGAAATAGAGAAATATATAGATAAAGTAAATGTACATGGGAAAGAAGGACAAAATGGATGAAACAATGAGTCGGATAATGAAAAAGTGGTAGATTTCAGATAATTAGTAGCAGTGTCAAATATGGAAAAGACAAACAAAGGAAGTAAAGGTGAGTAGATACGTATGCACTCATGTACATACAAATACATATACTATATATATTCACACCTACATATAATGTATGAAGTAATGTGCTGTGAATTATATTCTTTTTTTAATTTCATTATTATTATACTTTAAGATTTAGGGTACATGTGCACAACTTGCAGGTCTGTTACATATGTATACATGTGCCATGTTGGTTTGCTGCACCCATTAACTCGTCATTTAGCATTAGGTGTATCTCCTAATGCTATCCCTTCCCTCTCCCCCCACCCCACAACAGTCCCCAGTGTGTGATGTTCCCCTTCCTGTGTCCATGTGTTCTCATTGTTCAATTCCCACCTGTGAGTAAGAATATGCGGTGTTTGTATTTTTGTCCTTGTGATAGTTTGCTGAGAATGATGGTTTCCAGTTTCATCCATGTCCCTACAAAGGACATGAACTCATCATTTTTTATGGCTGCATAGTATTCCATGGTGTATATGTGCCACATTTTCTTAATCTAGACTATTTTGTTTGGTTCCAAGTCTTTGCTATTGTGAATAGTGCCACAATAAACATACGTGTGCATGTGTCTTTATAGCAGCATGATTTATAATCCTTTGGGTATATACCCAGTAATGGGATGGCTGGGTCAAATGGTATTTCTAGTTCTAGATTCCTGAGGAATTGCCACACTGACTTCCACAATGGTTGAACTAGTTTACAGTCCCACCAACAGTGTAAAACTGTTCCTATTTCTCCACATCATCTCCAGCACCTGTTGTTTCCTGACTTTTGAATGATGGCCATTCTAACTGGTGTGAGATGGTATCTCATTATGGTTTTGATTTGCATTTCTCTGATGGCCAGTGATGATGAGCATTTTTTCATGTGTCTTTTGGCTGCATAAATGTCTTCTTTTGAGAAGTGTCTGTTCATATCCTTCACCCACTTTTTGATGGGGTTGTTTGTTTTTTTCTTGTAAATTTGTTTGAGTTCATTGTAGATTCTGGATATTAGCCCTTTGTCAGATGAGTAGGTTGCAAAAATTTTCTCGCATTCTGTAGGTTGCCTGTTCACTCTGATGGTAGTTTCTTTTGCTGTGCAGAAGCTCTTTAGTTTAATTAGATCCCATTTGTCAATTTTAGCTTTTGTTGTCATTGCTTTTGGTGTTTTAGACATGAAGTCCTTGCCCATGCCTATGTCCTGAATGGTATTGCCTAGGTTTTCTTCTAGGGTTTTTATGGTTTTAGGTCTAACATGTAAGTCTTTAATCCATCTTGAATTAATTTTTGTATAAGGTGTAAGGAAGGGATCCAGTTTCAGCTTTCTACATATGGCTAGCCAGTTTTCCCAGCACCATTTATTAAATAGGGAATCCTTTCCCCATTGCTTGTTTTTGTCAGGTTTGTCAAAGATCAGGTAGTTGTAGATATGTGGCATTATTTCTGAGGGCTCTGTTCTGTTCCATTGGTCTATATCTCTGTTTTGGTACCAGTACCATGCTGTTTTGGTTACTGTAGCCTTGTAGTATAGTTTGAAGTCAGGTAGCATGATGCCTCCAGTTTTGTTCTTTTGGCTTAGGACTGACTTGGCAATGCGGGCTCTTTTTTGGTTCCATATGAACTGTAGTTTTTTCCAATTCTGTGAAGAAAGTCATTGGTAGCTTGATGGAGATGGCATTGAATCTATAAATTACCTTGGGCAGTATGGCCATTTTCACGATATTGATTCTTCCTACCCATGAGCATGGAATGTTCTTCCATTTGTTTGTATCCTCTTTTATTTCATTGAGCAGTGGTTTGTAGTTCTCCTTAATTAAGAGGTCCTTCACATGCCTTGTGAGTTGGATTCCTAGGTATTTTATTCTCTTTGAAGCAATTGTGAATGGGAGTTCACTCATGATTTGGCTCTCTGTCTGTTATTGGTGTATATGAATGCTTGTGATTTTTGTACATTGATTTTGTATCTTGAGACTTTACTGAAGTTGCTTATCAGCTTGAGAAGATTTTGGGCTGAGATGATAGGGTTTTCTAGATATACAATCATGTCATCTGCAAACAGGGACAATTTGACTTTCTTTTTTCCTAATTGAATACCCTTTACTTCCTTCTCCTGCCTCATTGCCCATTCTTGAAGACATATGAAGACTAGACAATAAGGACTATAGAAGAAATAGAATAGGGAAGTCTTAATATATTTGATGACCTAAACAATATCATGAAACAATTTTGCAATGGATATTTCCAGGTTAAAAAAAGTAGCTAGTAAGTTATCAAGGTTTTGGTTTTTTTAAAAAAATACATTCTTGAGTATATGATTAGTCTTCTGCTGAATACGATATACATTATATCATCAGAGAAGTAAACAGCCATCAAAAATGGCAGATTATATAGTATAGAATTTATATCAAATTTATCTCATTGTATTCTAACTCTAAAAATTCATGATGTAAGTATGTATTGTACTGTATCTCTAAGATGACCAAAATAATTCCAATTTGTTATTCTGTGTAAATAAGATTTTAACTCTGTATTAAAATGCAGAACTACCTGATTCAATAGCCTATGAAAATGTCAATTATTTTAGAACAAGCTTGAGAAACTTAGAATTGCCTCAAGGACTTTAAAATTGTAGACTTATTCTGGGAAACCCACCTGAAAATCCTTTATTTAAAATTGTTCACGTCTTTAAGATCAAGACTAATTCACCTAGACAGTAAAATTGAATGGATAGCTTTCAAGAATTAGATCAAATACCTTAATGTTTATATCATAACTTAAGACCAATATTTTCATTAAAATGTTCATAAACTCACAACATACATTTTGTTGTTTCCTATTTTTTTGTCTATATAATTGTTTGGGAAATTTGGCTTTTCTTACATAAAACCTCTATAACCATGTCATTAATCATTATGTATGCCCTCCGCAAAATATTCACGTAGTTTATTTTTCCTAGAATTTTTCACTAACTTCCTAAACCTCTCAAAATAATCTAGAAACTCAGTTACCTCATTAGAGTATAAAAAACATATATGGAACAACATATAGAATTTGTCACGCAGATTATGTTTTATCACACAAATACTTATTCTTTTACTAAGAAAGTGCAATTCCTTTCTAGTTATTTTTCTCTCACTTCAGGGAAATAGCAAATTTTTCCTCATCTGTCTCTGAGGCATATAGCCTCTTTTTCATCTACATAAAAAATGACGTTATAAAGATATTAAATAAAAATTCCAATTTCTTAGATATGAATATGGTTTTTGAGTGTCTGGATTTTTATTCGGTTATAGCTGCATATTGGAAAATGTTTTAAAAGGGAACACATTTTGAATGCGTATATGAATCTGAGCAGCAGTATCTCAGAATGGAATGTTTTTCCCTAGAGAAATATGTTAGGAATACGCTTCTTCCAAATTTTTCTCTTTGATTATATAGAGTTTTTCTCCCCAAAATATTGGTTTTCTCGTATCTAACCAATAGAATGGTCTGCCTTCTTTCTCAAACGAATGGCACAGAGATGTGAAAAAGAAATGTGAAAAATGAGAAATAGTATGCGGTATATTTATATCAGAAGGCGACCCAGGAAACGCCTTAGCAATTGTCCTAAACACATTCCAAACAAAGCCTCATAACCCACTATTAATTGCAATAAAAGTAGTTGCCCTCTATCCTAAACAGTGAAGAGACTATTGAAATATAGCCTGAGTAGTTGGATAGGAATATCTTCTAGGCTAATATGCCAGAGGGGAAAAAGTAAAGGATTCTTAATGGTTTTACACAGAACTCTGTGTGAATACAGCTACCACATTATCCTGTTTAGCACAGACAAGACAGATGGGAAAACTTCTTTACAAAAATCTTACATCACTGAGACTATTTTCTGCTCTTTGTGCACATTTTATACATATAAACTATTATGTAAATTTAACATCGACAACCCTATATGTTATCACAAAACAGGCAAAGTTTATTATGAGCAGTTGCTAGCTTTTAGAATAAGCAGACATAAATCCTGTTTTTTGGCATTTGATAATTATGTAACTTATCTTCAGTTTATTTACTGATAAGTTGCAATATTCATCTAAATAAGATTTAAATGAAACATTTAATTTGATAAAATATGTTAGTTTCAGGTATTTTCAAAGGTTCCACATATTAGACAATTTACTCCAATTCCTTCACTTGATGAAGAATTAAGAAATTACTTATAACATTGTGTAAGTGTCTTTATTTGAATGACAAGAACCTTTAAGAATGTAAGAACTTCTTGTAACTTAATTTACTATTAATTCTAATTTATTCTCTTACATGAGCTAAGCAGATGGCTAGAAAATGTATGTGTCTGTGTATATGAAAACATTTTCCTTTACCAAAGATCCCTACTATGTTTATTTAATGATTTCCAGGAAGATTTTCAAAATGCATTCTAAAACTTCTAACACATTTTGTATTTATTTTCTCAAATATTAATTAATCTAACATTCATTAGTGTCAATAATGGGACTGATTGTTTCTCCTTTCCACTTATCCAATTGAATGTCTAGTGTACTTAAATCAACATCTATTCCTAAAAAGGAAGAGATACATAAAGGTGTTTATCTGGATACTTTAGTCCCAGAAGAATTTGACTACAATATTCAATGCTGTGTCCTATTTTTGTTGTTGTTGTTTGGTTTTATTTTCTGTCTTTTCTAGTCTTCTTAGCAGTCAGTGTCCCCATGTAGCACACACCTGTGGATACAGCAATATCCAGTATTTAGACAACTCTGTTTAAGCAGGATGGTAAAGGCAGCCTTATACATACCAACCTTGTGGTTTATAATTTAAGTATGTAAGTACAATTTAAATTAAGTATTTAAGTACAGTTTAAGTACATTCACTAGAACCAAGAGCTATGAAGTTAGCTATGAGTCCAAAACTCCTGGGTGGACTCTGCCTAAAAGTCTATCCGAAATCATTTCTCTCCATACATTGATTCGAGTGCTGATCAACAGAGGATTTGCCTCTGCTCTCCTCTGCCTCATTTTAGGTTATCTATTCCAATTCTAGGGATAGCTCTTTGTATTCTGTGCCTTAGATATTCTGCTTCATCTGTCATGCCTGTACTTCTGCTGTTGGCTTTTTATCCCCTGATTTTCTAATGCTGCTAATGATCCACCATAGCTGTGCCACCTTCTTTTGCTTTAACTCCAAGAAAAAGTCTGTCTGATTTGCAATATGTATTTGCATTTAACTTGATTTATGTTTACATTGCAATCAAGTCTTCACTTAACATTCTGAATTATGTTCCTGAAGAATATATATCAGAATAAAATACGTAGCCCTAAAAAGTATTGTAACCCAGTTTCCTACATTTCTAGAAAGGGTAATACTATCTTTAACAGGGTTAGATTCATGGGCTCGCAACCTGTGCAGTCACATGAGACCCCATGCTGAGAAAGATTCCATGTCTGGTTGATGCTCTCCTGTCATCATCTTGACATTCTTAATAATCTCATCTTTTATTTTGTGTTTTGAAGAGAATTCCAATGAGACAACGGATCATGTGCATGAGTGGAGAAGTTTGTTTACAATATACATGTCCGCTGTTTCTTGCCACCCTATTCATGTATAGTATCCAAAGGCCCTATAGCACAAAATTCCTGTGGAACCCACAATGGATGGGAGTTTAGTGATATTCAAAGGGAGAATGAGATATGCTTCTTTTGTCCACAGCTGAGTAAGCAGAGGCCTCAACATTCCAGAGAGGCCGAACTTTCCATTAGAATGAGAATTTGCTTCAAATGTAGAAAAACAATGACATTCTGAGAAGCATGAATAATAAACGAAGCTTTTTCATATTTTTTCTTATTTCTGTTACTTCCCTGTATTAGCCCATCCCTTATGCTGAAAATGATGAAATAGAAGGAAATGAAAAGACAGGGCAACCCCACAGTTCTTTTTTATTTCAGTCCTTCCTTACTTATCAGTAAGCTAAAGATAGAGGTTTTTAGTAAAATGTGTGTGAAAACAAGCAAAAGCAAAAACAAAACAGGTCAGTTAGACTTTCTACTACTGTGTGGCACTTTCGCTGTTCTGCTAAGAAAGAAATACATATGCAGGTACAAGCTATGAAATATAAATTGTGTAATTTCAGTAATTCTTTGTGTGAGTTAAATGGTATAATATTTGCATTTGAAAATGGCATTGCCTCTACAATGGTAAAATTAATGCTAATAATGTGTGCAGATTTTTAATTTAGAAATTAAATAGGAAATTAAAATGCCAATACAGGTTGAGAGAGAGATGGTGGAAGTACATGTAATGACACATTTTCCTGCTTTTAAAACAAGGGGCCCTGCACTTTCATTTTATACACCGACCCTCAAATTATATAGCCAGCCTTAATCTTTAATAACATATTTGAATGGGCTACTCTGACTGTAGCTGATTAACCTTCTTTCATTTTTAGTGTTCACAATGTATTGATTAAAAGAGAAAGTTTATTTTGTTTCTTCTCTCGGGATGGCTGTGGTTGACAAAAACATACTTTTTGGCTTCTGTCCTATCTTTATTTCTCCCTTGGTAAAGTACTATATAAAAACTTAGCAGTGTTTCTCCATGATCAATGAGATGTCTCCCTTTTCCAACAACAGCTTCTATATCAGACTCAGTACGCCAGGGACTTAAGCATATCGATGCTTCTATTCTGCTATTTTTCTTCATTTAGTATCTCATCCTTAGAGAGCACAAGAGGATAAACAGATTGTTTACCCAGGTGTGGTATTAGTGTTGTACACACACAACATGCTGACTCTCTGTACCCTTCTGACACTCGATAGGATAAAATTAAAAGTATCCCAATGTATATTTTTCTGCTGTTTCTCTCCAAAGTGCTTTATTGTTGTCTTTTCCTCTAGCTGTATGAAAAATCTCACAGACCTCCCAATGTTTAGAGTACAAGTTAGGATCTAGAATGGACTCCTTATCTGGTGGCCTCCATTTCGCCTTCCTGATCCTGATCCTGGGAAGGCCCACCACAGATAATAAGTCACGCCATTGAAATGTAATTTTTAAAATAAAATTAATTTGCCCTAATATTCACCAGTTTAATTTCAGCATTTGAAATGACAATAACTAGGTCTTTTGCAAAGTTTTCTAAAGGATATATCATGTGCTCTTTGTAGGTTATGTTTTTGCATTTATATTAAAGCAACATTTATGTTAAAGCAAGATTTATAACATCTGTTTAAAAATCAATTTAACATGTACATTTATAACACATAAAATTAAAAATAGGAAAGATATTAAATGGAAAATAAAATTTCTACACTATGGCTTACTTATTACTTTAAAAATAAAATTAGTATATGAAATTTATATATTCCTCAATTGTATTAAATTTTAGAGTGACCTCTAGAGTATCCAGTAGATAATGCACTTAGCCCTAAAGAAGCAGTGAAATAAACTTCTGGAATGTTTTTAAATTTAAAAAGTAAATCAAGGCCGGCGCAGTGTCTCACGCCTGTAATCCCAGCACTTTGGGAGGCCGAGGCGGGCGGATCACAAGGTCAGGATATCGAGACCATCCTGGCTAACACGGTGAAACCCCATCTCTACTAAAAACACAAAAAGTTAGCCAGGCGTGGTGGCGGGCGCCTGTAGTCCCAGCTACTCGGGAGGCTGAGGCAGGAGAATGACGTGAAACCGGGAGGTGGAGCTTGCAGTGAGCCAAGGTCGTGCCGCTACACTCCAGCCTAGGGTGACAGAGTGAGACTCCGTCTCAAAAAAAAAAAAAAAAAAAGTAAATTAATATATTACTGCGTAAAACAAATTCTATAGTATTTCTTCAGAATGTATGAACTATTTGCAAAATAATGTAAACTGTCAAATTTTCCAGTGTAACATGAAAGACAGTATTATGTGGTAGGATGTAAGATGCAGATCCTAGATAATTTACCTGGCTAGGTTGTAATCTAAGCACCAGCATTTCCTGCTATGCAAATTAAGTATTTAATTATCTGTGCCTCAGCTTTCTCATCAGAAAATGAGGATACTAGAATGGACTTTATGCAAGTTACAATAGTTATCTAAGTTGATGTTTGTTTAAGGCTTAGAACAATTACAAGCATATTATAATTGCTATATATCTTTGCATATATGAAATTTAAGATTAATATGCTTTTATGGTGTTGATACTACTTATGATGCCTAAATGTACAATCATGTACATTTGTACAAAAATGTACAAAAACTGGCAAGCTTTCAAGAAAATGATATTCAGTACTATGTCTGGTGATGTCAAAATTTTATATTTGTAAATATGTTACAAATATATTCGATATTCTATTAGCTTGCTTTTTAAATTCCAAAATATTCCAGTTTATTTCACTGATTCTTTGGGGCAAGCTGCACTAAAATTATTGCATTGAAAAGTGCTCTGCAGAATTGTAGCTAATATCTAAATGTACAGTTTAGATTGCAACATATGTGAACTAAATACGCTTTCTTAGACGAACAGAAACATTAAATTTAAGGGTAATTCAATTACCTATGTATGTGATAAAATCATAATGCCAAAGAGGCCTATGGGAATCTTAGCTGAGCCATAATAATTATATGACTGACACATTGCAAGTAATGATATTAAAATATAAACCAGTCAAATCTTGACATAGCTAATTATTTTTTCTCTATGCTCATTTCTACATAATTTAAGATTTATCATATCGAGTATTGACTCAGTAGGTATAACACTCATATACTCATTTCAACAGCAGAAAACATCACTGAAGATATTAATTTCAGGGTTTTGAGTACCTCTCTTCAATCCTCTGTCAAATTTAAGTGCTGAAAGAAATAATATTTTGTCACCTCCATACCAAAAGCTAAAAGTGAGCAGGATTGAGATAACCAGGAAAGGAGCAAGAACAGATGAAATCAAATTAAATCTGGTTCTTTTTCTTAAATCTGCCATGTCTGAATTCAGGGTAAATCAGTGCTCTTTATATCCAAGACTGTGGCAATAGCTTTCTAGCAATGGCTGAAGAGAAATTAACTCATTGTAAAAATTAAGATAAATGGAATATTCTGGAGCTGATTACCAAAGCTACATGAAACCGTACACCACCTGATTGCTTTTGTTTTTATTTGTTTTCAATTTTATGCACTACTCTCTAAGTCTACAGTCTAAATGAATGGATCCATTTTAGAATGAATGACTTGTATTACTGAGTGGTATTACTAAGATTAATTGAAAATATATAATTTTTAAATTCTTAGTAGAGAAATCAGAGGGGAATTGAATGGAATTTCCTCCACTATTAAAATCCTAATAAATAAACTGTTTCTGGGCATTTGGAACTCCAGCCATTCTCGATAATTTTTGAAACTGGATATACCCAGAATATCACACATTCATTCTTTTACTTAAATTGTTATGGAATATCTTCTATTCAAAATCCAGATTAAAGCTTAATAGAGATTATGTCTCTTGTACAAAGTCATCACTTACCTAATTCTCAAAATGAAGCATTCGCTAAGTTATATTGCCTCTTCAATTTTTCAATTTTTAAACAAATATTTTTGTCTCATATAAGAGCTTTTCCGTCATAGAGATCAGAACCTAGTCTTCATTCTTTGAAGTTATAGATGAAAATCTAAATCTCCTAAATATATTCTAAACTTTTCCTCAAATACTTCACAGTTTCTTTAAAACTAGATTTTAATATTTGTTGCAATTGAGATATAATTTTAATTTTTCTCTTAATGGGTTATCAATTGTCTGATTTGGCTTATCAAATACATCATCTCTCTCAATCTGAAAGTCACTCATTATATATTAAATGTTAATCTACTAGTATTTATTTCTTGATTTTTCATAAGCTGCACTGCTTGATTTTTCCATTAATTCTGATATTATATTATTTTCATTACAATCATTTAAAAACATTTTGATAGCTGGGAAGCCGCCCAAGCCCTACCTCTCCATCTTCCTAGCCTTGCATTTTCTTTCCTCTAAAATGTATCTGGCCCTGACTTGCAGTATTACACTCCTATAAATGTAAGACATATTCAAGTCTTCCTTCAATTAAAAAAAAACTATTGGAAATTCGATTGGGAGAGTAAGAAATTTTTTGATTAACTTGGAAGATAACTGGTATCTTTAAAATATAAAGTTTTATATCTACAAATGTGGATTATGATTCTATTCACCTATGACAGCTTTTACTCCTTTAGTAGTGTTTTATAAATTTTTCCAATAAAACCTTATACATTTTTCATTAGGCACATGAGTAGGCACTTTATAATTTTTTTCACAATTGTTATGGGATCTCTAGTATATTTTCTAATTGGATACTCTTTTTGTGTAGGGATATTATTGATTTTCCTATTTTGCCCTTGTTTCTGGCCACTCTGCTGACCTATCTTGTCACACTGTTAGTTCATATTATTGAGTTTTCTATGAAGAGAAGTGCATTGTATGAACAAAATGAGAATGTTAACTCTCTCCAATATTTATACTTCACGTATCTTTTTTTTTTCTAAATACATTGATTAG
Organism: Hylobates moloch; assembly: GCF_009828535.3. NCBI lineage: Eukaryota > Metazoa > Chordata > Mammalia > Primates > Hylobatidae > Hylobates > Hylobates moloch. The sequence continues at coordinate 64,894,265 of NW_026652279.1, read as the reverse complement.
GAGCTCCTGTATCATCCTCAATATTGGTAAAAATTGTGACTTTTTTCTTATCTCTTACTTTAACTGGAATGATTATAATATTTGACTATTAAATATACTATTTGATGTAAATTTCTGCTAAATACCTTTTCTCAAAATTGAGGCACTTCATTCACATTTCTTGTTTCTTAGAGCAGTTGCTATCAATGCATGTTTATATTTGTTAATACTTTGGATGCAGCTTATCACATATTTATTCTTTTAATAAATGTAGTAGATCACATACATAAGACTTTCTAATGTTGATTAATCTGGCATTTCCAGATCAAATCATACTTCTGGATATAGCCTCCTTTTAGAGAATACCTGAGGTGAGTTTGAGGACATTTTATTTGGGAATATTGAATCTGTGTACATAAATTAATCTGGCCAATAATTTATCTTTCGTTGTCTTTGTATATTTGAGTTATTCTAGCTTGTACTTATCCCCACCTATATCCTAATTTATACCCAAAGGAATATAAACTATTCTATTATAAAGACATATGCATGTATATGTTCATTGCAGCACTATTCACAATAGCAAGGCATGGAATTAACCTAAATGCCCATCAGTGATAGGCTGGATAAGGAAAATGGGGTACATATACGTTATAGAATACTATGTAGCCATATAAAAGAATAAAATCATGTCCTTTGCAGGGACATGGATAGAGCTGGAGGCCATTATCCCTAACAAACTAATGCAGAAACAGAAAACCAAATACAGCATGTTCTCATTTATAAGTGAGAGCTAAATGATGAGAACTCGGGGACACATAGAGGGGAGCAACACACAATGGGGCCTATTGAAGGGTAGAGGATAGGAGGAGGGAGAAGATCAGGAAAAATAAATAATGGGTGCTAAATTTAATATCTGGATGATAAAATTATCTGTACAACACATCCCCATGACACAAGTTTACCTACGAAACAAATCTTCATCTGTACCCTTGAACTTAAAAGTTAAAGGTAAAAATAAAAAATAAAAGCAGCAAGATCAGCTTTTAAAAAAGAAAAATATTTGATTAATTTTTCAATGTTTCCATGTTTTGAAATAGTTTTACATAGTGAAATATCTTTCTTTAAAAGTAATCTGAACATTTACACATTTATGTCATTTTTTGTTTTTATTATATTTTTAATTTTTCTGAATTATTAATTTATAACTATTGATCACTTCTAAAAAGTCTGGATTGTATATTTTCTCATAAAAGTATTTTTCTTTTGTCTTATTTAATTCAAAATTTGTACAAACAATAAACCTTCTAAATTTTAAGTTCTGTCTACTTTTTTGTTTTAATAATTTCATTGAATGGTAATTTTTCTCTGCTTCTCTTTCTCAATAATATTTGTCAAAAATTTGTCTGTGCTATATTTTCCCAGATCTTTTTTAGACATTTCCCACCAGGGTAGAACATTTGTTACAACTGATGAGCCTACATTGACACATCATAATCACCCAAAGTTCATAGTTTACATTAGGGTTAATTCTTAATGTTGTATATTTTATGGGTTTGAAACAAGGTATGATGACATGTACCCGAAATTATAGTTATCATATGGAGTAGTTTCACTGTCCTAAAAAATCATCTGTGCTCTGCCTATTACCCCTCACTCTCCACTAAACTCTGACAACCACCAAGCTTTTTACTGTCTCCATAGTTTTGACTTTTCCAGAATGTCATATAGCTGGCATTACACAGTATGGAGCCTTCTCAGATTGGCTTATTTCATCTAGTAATAGACATTTAAGTTTCCCTCATGTCTTTTCATGGCTTGATAGTTCATATTTTTTAACATTTAATAATATTTCCTTGTCATTGGATGACAAGGATGTGCCTCAGTTTATCCATTCACCTATTGAAGGATATGTTGGTTGCTTCCAAGTTTTGATAATTTTGAGTAAAGCTGTTACAAACATCCACATTTTTGTGTGGACATATATTTTCAACTACTTTGGGTGAATAGCAAGGGGCAAGATTGCTAGATCATATGCTAGGAGTATGTTTAATTTCATAAGAAATTACCAAATTGTCTTGTAAAGTGGCTGTACCATTTTGTATTTCTATTAGCAATAAGTAAGAGTTCCTGTTGCTACACATTCTTGTCAGTAGTTGGTATTTCCATTGTTCTGGATTTTGGACACTCTACACAAGTCTTTTCGAAAAAGTCTTTTATTGATTATTTCTATTTATATTTTCTTAACTATTTGAAAATATAATTCCTTTTGATTGATACTAATTAAAAATAGTTCATATTGCTAAAATTTATGGAAATTTACAATAAAGTTAATAAATAAGCAGATCTTTTTTAAAAATAAGATGCAGTGCTATTTCTCCAATAGCTGGTAAGTAACCATGGCAGATTTCCAGACATCCATTAGATTTTCCAAGAAATAAGTTACCATAGCAACTCTAAAAGCATACTATATGGTTTTAGACCATTACTACTCACTGATATTTTTTCAAATATGAATACATGTATAAATATATCAACTCATAAATACATTGATTCATAATAAATTTGTTTGCGGCATTTGCAACATTGCTGCATTTTAAAATAAATATCATACAATGATCCAAATACTTTTGTTTATTTTTTTAATGGAATACTTCACGAATTTGCATGTCATCCTTGCACAGGGGCCACGCTAATCTTCTCTGTATCATTCCAATTTTAGTATATGTGCTGCTGAAGCGAGCACTGATCAAAAATACTTTTGATTATTTCAACTGCAGGAACAAGCATCTAGAAAGCTAGCTGTGCAATGGATCTCAAAGCCCTAATATTATATAACAACTCCACTGATCATACTATTTTCATGTCAGATATTGAAAGAAGCTCTGGAAGGCCAAGAAAGAGATCAAATGGGAATCCTTTATAAGTATATGAGAACACTGGACCCAATTCCCACCTCTCGGTCATTAATGAAAAAGAAGAGTTGCAACAAGTACAGACGCAGGCAAAGAAGCAAACCCAATACCTTAATTCTAAGCATCCTTTTCCTTAATAAAGAGGAGTTGAAAGGTGGGTGGCTTAGAATCCTCATGTCTAGCCTTAGTGATTTCAAAATTATTCTGGACAGCTCTCAGCTGAACAAAGGGCCTTCAGGGGGTTTAAAATTGCATACTTGAACCATTGAGACTGTCTCTCAGCCATTTTTCTTGTTGGCAACAGCCCCCAACCACTCCACTCTCACATTGTCATCAGGGTTGTTAGCCTGAAAATTTCATCATGCCTCTCCCACATTTCAAAATCACTTATACTTGCCCACTGTCTAAATCATGATGTCTATACTGTTCTTATCATGGTGAGGAGTCCAGCTTCTAGTGAAAAACTTCGGGTAATTTTCCAGATCAAGTGTGGTGATTATAAACCCTTCACCTGGGAGGCTTAGGAAAAAGCTGCCATCCTCAGAGCAGACGTGGTGAATAGTCAGAGCACTGCAGTCTCTGAAGGGAGCAGCAGGCAATGACTCTGGGCCCACCTGGGCAGTCATGCTCTTTGCATCTTTGAATGTCCAACCCCAGCAGGATACCTCCATTCCTAGGTCATTTCATCTGAGTCCCCCCGGGGTGAGGTCCCTCTCAGGTACCCCTGCCAAATGCTCCTTGGAGCGGTGGCCGGCTGGGTAGGGGAGCTGGGGAGACTCTGACTCAATGCCCAGTACATTTCCATGTTTAGGCCTTCTCCCTCACCCTCTCCACTACTTTAAGGTCCGTAAAACTGCTAGAGCTTTTGTTTGGGACTCCCTCAATAGTAAGATGCCTCTCACATCTCTTCTGACCTGTGCCCCGTTTTATAGGGCAAAATGCAACAGAGGGTCCACGCTTTCTCTGATTTTAGCCTTTTGCTTATACCATCATAAAAGAGTAAAGCCTAACTTCTTGCACATTTTTGGCTTCTTGCTTTAATTGGCTACTCAGACACCTCATAGCTCAGCTTTCTCACTCCCAGTTTATCTGAACTCCTGTCATATGACACTCAGGCCCTGTTAGAGTTTGCAGAAATGTGTCTTCAGGGCCTCTTCTCACCATAGCTTTCTGAGCAACCCTGTACTTGCATCAATCTCAACACTCCTCCTTTTATTTACTCAGTGAATTCGAGCAATTCTTTGTCTAGAACGCTCCCTTTTTCCTTGACAATGAATAATAGAAGATAAAATCACTAAAGAAAACATAGACATGATTTCTCTCAAAAATCTTCTCATCTTACTTATGCAGGGTCATTCCTCTGTTCCCCAAATCTTTTAAGTTCTTTGTCACAGTTTTGTGCATACAAAATTACATTGCAATTTATATGTCTACATTTTTTTTTCTTTTTGGTAACAACTGAGCTTGTGGAAATCCAGAACCGTATGTCATTTTCATCTACATCCCTCATCCCTAACCCAGGGCTTAGCTCACAAAAGATGCTTAATAAAAAGCCTGGATCCCTAGAGAAGATTCTTAGATTTTAGCATAAAAGTGAATTAAAGGTTTTGTTTAATAATACATTAAATAGAAACATTATATAAAGGAGGAACACTTGATTTTGATCATTTAAAACATTTGTGTGAAACATATCTGAAATTGAATTTAGTTTTGCTCGAAATTGCTATGTAAAATTATAATTTTAACATTCTTATGAATGTATATAATTAAACAGCTACACAATGAAAAATTATTCCTCCATACCCTAAAGAATGTCTATAACATATATAACACCCAGTGGTAAACGAGTAAATGTTTGAGTTTTACACATTAATGTTATGAATATTGCTAAAATAAGGCATGCTATTCATAAGACTTGATCTTTCCATAAAACAATAACACTTTTATTATTTTGTGCATAGAAAAATTAAAATTGATACTTTTTTCTTAAAAATAAACTTTTAGTTTTATGTAAAGCCAAGAATTATGTTAATAGAAATGTAATCGGCCCTATTTTACATTTTATTTGTAAATAGGAGAAATATAGACAGGTTTGTTTGTTTTCTTTTGTTTTTCAGACGAAGTCTCACTCTGTCACCCAGACTGTAGTGCAGTGGCGCAATCTCCGCTCACTGCAAGCTCCGCCTCCCGGGTTCAGGCCATTCTCCTGCCTCAGCCTCCAGAGTAGCTGGGACTACAGGTGCCCGCCACCACGCCCAGCTAATTTTTTGTATATTTAGTAGAGACAGGTTTCACCATGTTAGCCAGGATGGTCTCGATCTCCTGACCTCGTGATCTGCCTGCCTCAGCCTCCCAAAGTGCTGGGATTACAGGCATGAGACACCGCGTCTGGCCAGATTTTTTTTTTTTTAATTTCCCCACAAAGAATGATTGTCACACTCCCTTTATGTCAAACCTTATCCATTTGGTCCTTGGTTCCAAGACCCATAATTTTTTTTCTTTCATTTTAATATTTCCATGAATTCTATATCTTTACCCTTTGTTTCTGCTTACTTATTCTACTGTTTGGATTTTTCTTCTTCTTCTTCTTTTGTGCTCAATATACATTCAGTCACTTTCTGGAAAGCCACATGTGGTCATAGAAAGTGATATTTTTATGTAAACATGCTTGTTATTGTAATGGCTTTTTAAGGCAGCCTGATAACAACTTTCCTGTCACAATCTGAAATATATTCTCTTTCACATTTGCCACTGCACATGACTCCAACATTTATTCCTTCACTTAGGGAGTTTTTACTCATCATTCAGTGTGAAGCAAGAATGTTGTTTAAAAAGCAAAAACAAAACACTGTTTCAAAAAGTTTCAAGTTTAGGAATTTAAATCAATATCTGAAAATATTTGCTACAATCATAATAATCAGAATACAAAAAAGAAGGACTTCAGCACCCAAGTCACCCCAAGGCCTCACCAAATATTAATCACCTACCAGGTCCCAGACCCTGAAATAAGTGTTAAGGATCCAGTGGTGAACAGAACCAACAATGGTTCCACAGGTTGAGAGAAAAGACTCAGCTGGTGGGATGGCAGATAAAAGGGGGAAGAAATAAGATGGAGGGAAGGAAATGTTCAAAGTTGTGTAGCTGTGAGAAAGTATGGTATATATGGAAAACAGGAAGGTCTGGGTTTTGTGTGTGTGTTTCAATTTGTTTTATGCTGGCTTCTTTTCTGGCAATGGGGGACTCAGAATAGGGTGGAAACACTAGGTGCTGGGTGAAAACAAATTACTAGAGTATCATTCACTAGACCGTCCTTAAAGAGGTTTCTATAGACTGAAGGGAATAATAATTTATTTTATTACAGGTAGAGTCTAAGATTTGAATTCCCTGTGCAAATTCAGTAAGCAAGGTTAAAGAGGGAAGGGATCAGCAGGCAATATTGGACAGTTAGGGTGTTAGGGAAGCACATTTCATAGTTCCTATGTGTTCCCCTGGTCCATATCAACTTCAGGAGCAGTATATTCAACAATTACAAGAAAGTGTTAAAAAATACTTTAAACAATAGAATTTTAAAATCAGTCTGATTTTTTGCCTGAATGGGTAAAACTAGTATTTTCAAATTGATTTGAAATATTTTGTCCTAGAGTATGTCAGCTCAGTTCAGTGTTTTGCCCATCTGATGATTTATGGTTCATTCTTTTTTTCTCTCTGTCTTTTTCTTTTTTTTTTTTTGAGACAAAGTCTCGCTCTTGTCCCTCAGGCTGGAGTGCAATGGCGTGATCTCGGCTCACTGCAACCTCCGCCTCCCGGGTTCAAGCAATTCTCCTGCCTCCGCTTCCCGAGTAGCTGGGATTACAGGCGCCTCCCACCATACCCTGCTAATTTTTGTATTTTTAGTAGAGAAGGGGTTTCACCATGTTGGCCAGGCTGGTCTCGGCCTCCTCACCTCAGGTGATCTGCCCACCTTGGCCTCCCAAAGTGCTGGGATTACAGGCGTGAGCCACCGCGCCCAGCTGATGATTCATTCTTTAGATCACTCAACAAATAAATATTTATTGAGTTCTTTCTATATGACTATTTTTGTTTTCCATGTCTAGTCTCCAGCTACCAAAAAAAAAAAGTATTATGCATAAGAAAAAAGAAATAAAAATAAAATCCTAAGCTGCCAACTAAATGAATGGACCCCCTGTTAGCCAAGGGGACCCAGACAAACCTTGCAAACTGAGTTTCCAGCCATGACCAGATGGGAAGCTGGACATGTCTCTTTATACCTTCTCTCCTGCTAACCACCATTAGACTTTATTTTTTCATAAAGGGTTACATAGAAACTAACCCTTTGGAAAGACTTCCTCAACTACTGATTTAAACCATCTTTGTGACTGTCCCTCCCTTTTGTGGTTGTGATAAAACTACCGACCAGCATTCCTTCCTGTTAACAGACCACCAAGCATGGAGTGGTTCTGGCCAGTGTACAGAGGATGTGAAGTGAGGGTTTTCATGTCCTCAGCTTCACCTTTGGATGTCAAGAGGCAGAAAACTCCACACTTGAATTGCTAACACCGCCATTTTTTGAACAAGGACCCTTGGGACAGCATGAAGATCATCTGCAAATGCACATGTTTCACCTCTCATAAATGTTCATAACTCCTCTTATAGTTTATTAAATATATATGTGTATATACATATATTCACCTTCTCTGTTCAGCATAAATTCCTATATTATTCTTCCAACCCTAGAAGTGCCTGTTTCTGGCTTCTAGCCTGATGGCCACCCTGCAAGCTGCAAATCTTTTAGAGAAATAAAGCTCTCCCTTCCAAATTTATGAACCTCATCATTCTTCAGTTGACAGGAAGCAAGATACACAAGAAGTATGTACTGTACCAGACATTGATGGTTTCTAAGAATAAAGAGTGAAACAGGAAGAGCGATGGAAACTCTACTCAGGTAGAGATGGCCAGGGAAGACACCACTGATGATACTTTAAAACTTGAAGGGAAAGAGGGAATTGAGATATGAGGATATTGGAGAGAAGCACATCCCAGGCAGCTGAAAGGGCAAAGAGCAAATGTCCTATAGTGTGATCATGCTTGGCATGTATGAAGGAACAGTAAGGAGGCCAACCAGAAGGAGGATAGCAGAAGAGGAATAGGGTAGAGAGGAGGGGGCCAATTTTACCCTAAGTGACATGCAAACTCACTGTGGAGTTTTGAACAGGAATGACATCATCTTCCTTGACAGGAGTAGTTTAGCAATGATGTTGCACATAGTATAAAAAGGAACTGGGAGGAAGTAGGAAGAAGAAGTAGGAGGCTACTACAATATAAATAAAGGCAAAAAATGACAGTGGTTTAGACTAAGGTTAAAGATGTGAAAATAGTGAGAAAGGGTTACATTTTGTTATTACAGGTAGCCAATATGAATAATAAAGTCCAAAAATCCACTTGTGCCAACAATGACACAGTTCAAGAAATAACCATGAGTTCCATTTCACCTTTCATGAACACGTAGTCTACAATATTTACCCCCTTTCAGAAATTATATAGGAGGAGTTAGGCTGCAATTGGTGAAATGATAAAAGCTCTTCTCCCTTGTTTGTTTCACTACCAAATACAAATGGAAAGTTGACTTATGAAAAGATTTGTTTGAGTTCCAAAGTTATAAGCAAGGAAGTTACCCCAGGATCATAGAAATATCTTTGTCTTAGGTCACCGGCTGTGTAGTGCAGGGACTCTAGGCTCCATCACTCATTAGCTGTATGACTTTAGGAAAGTTACATAACATGTTCTTTAAGATGGGGGGTAACTATGACCCACAGCATAGGACTAGTGGTGTTTATTTTAAAGTTACTATTATAGCAATGTCTAGCATATGGAAACAGCTTTTAACAGTTAAATGTTAGAAATTTATCTTTCCTAAGGCTAAAGAGGAAAGGACTCTCCCCGTTGTTTAATGCATTATTTTCTTCCAGAATTCAGCCTATGTTAGACCTCAGGATGACAGTGCTATCATTAAAGCAGAAGTTGATGCAGCAAAGGAGGAATATAGGATTAGAAGTCAAATATTGCTTGAACTCAAAGACCTCATTAGACCAAACTATAACACAGAATTCATAAAATTTCCAAAGTATATGAAAATGAGAGTAACTAATAAATGAATGCATTTTAGACTAGTATGTGACACATAATATATACTCAATAAGTACTTGTACAGTGAATTATGTATTTTTCAATTTATGTATTTTTTTTACATACTTACCATAGACCATTAGACACTGACTTAAACTCATTCTGCTCTCTTAGATTCTCAAATGACCTACTATAGCTTTTCTTCTCTTAAAAGTTGTAACTATGGAAAATGATTTTACCAAGTTTAAAAAACTGCTAATTTAATACAGTCTAAGTGTGACTGACATCATACTTCTATTGGGTTTCAAAATGAAATATTCTTAATATGTTTATTGATTTTGAATGAAAATGAGGTTTTAATATTAGAGAAGTTGAAAATAAAATCCATTATTAGCTGTCAAACACATTTGGTTCATGCTGACTTATCATTGACTGTATATTGACAATTGTTTAGGAATAAAGTGGGAAAATATCTGTTTAAATTCTGGGTAGTTTGTATTTCTATCTTAATTGTTATGTATTTTTTTCCATTTCTTAGCAATAAAGCAACATGTTGGTTCTTTGTTTAGAAGACACAATGTAAATCGAAAAACTATTTCGTATTTGTATGTGTGTATGCACACACACATTTAAAATAATCTGATACTTGTACATGTGTATATAAAATATATTTTTCATGTATATCTATCCCTTCTAGTTTGCTAATAGCTCCTTTTAAGGGGAAAATATTATTTTAATCATCTTTCTAGAATCCTAGCATTCTACTTTTTTGAGGAAAACTTGCTCGGTAACATGTTAGTTGTATGAATGAACAGTAAGCACCTCATGAGGAGTCAAATTTTTTTAAGAATTTCATAATAATGTCACTTAGGTAATTATTGGTAAACTTAAATGAGATTATATAAATAAGACACCTTATAAACTGTGAAATCTATGCGCTCATTTGTTTTGAATACGAATTTCTTATGCAGTAGTCATTTGGTTTTCAAATGAAAATTAAGTAGAATAGAAAAATTATTTTTTCACTTTACTCTTAGAATTGTATATTACATGTTTATGTTAGCTGTGTAAACATGGCTGGCCGGGCATAGTGGCTCACGTCTATAATCCCAGCACTTCGGGAGGCCGAGGCAGGCAGATTACTTGAGATTAGGAGTTGGAGACAAGCCTGGTCAACATGGTGAAACCCTGTCTCTACTAAAAATACAAAAATTAGCCAGGCGTGGTGGCAGGTGCCTATAGTCCCAGCTACCTGGGAGGCTGAGGCACAAGAATTTCCTGAACCTGGGAGGCAGAGGTTGTAGTGAGCCAAGATTGCATCACTGCACTCCAGCCTGGGCGAAATTCTGTCTCAAAATAATAATAATAAAATTAAAAGATGGCTGAGACACTGAATTATTAGAATAAATTTATAACTAGAAAATTGTAAGAAAATCAAATCTTACTGTTCTCTTGAATTTTTTTTAGAAATTACTCAGTTTTCGTTGTTTTTTTTTATCCAAAAGAGAAGCCTCTTTTGACATTTAACAGACTAGATGTAACATCTATATAAAAATATATTTTTCCCTTTTGCGGGTGGCGGCGAGCGCAGAGAAGACGCCATGAAGGCCTCAGGCACACTACGAGAGTACAAGGTGGCGAGTCGCTGCCTGCCCGCCCCTAAATGCCACACACCGCCCCTCTACCGCATGCGAATCTTTGCGCCCATGTCGTTGCCAAGTCCCCCTTCCGGTACTTCGCATCTCAGTTAAAGAAGATGAAGAAGTCTTTAGGGGAGATTGTCTACTGTGGGCAGGTGTTTGAGAAGTCCTACCTGCGGGTGAAGAATTTCGGCATCTGGCCGCGCTATGACTCCCGGAGCGGCATCCACAACATGTACCGGGAATACCAGGACCTGATCCCCGCGGGCGCTGTCACCCAGTGCTACCGAGACATGGGCGCCCGGCACCGCGCCCGGGCCCACTCCATCCAGATCATGAAGGTGGAGGAGATCGCAGCCAGCACTGAGCCGGCCAGCCGTCAAGCAGTTCATATATATAATATATAAAATATTATATCTATTTCCTCCCCAAATTCTTAATCTGACTTTAAATAATTCCTTCTGGTGATTGTACTTCAGTATTATAGGTATCACAGTTAAAGATAAAAAGTTGACAGAAGTTTAGAGAAAAAATCAAATTTATATGTAATACACTTGTTTTACACATCTATTATCATTTAAGATAAATTTTTATTTGAAATTGATTTATTCTACCTTGGCCATTATTTGTAAATTTTACAGGATATTTCAATTTCCACAAATAAGTTGAAATTTGCATACTTATAATCAGATATTCCAGCTCTATTCATATTTTCATGTATTTTCACTTGCACTGAGAGCATAAAAGTATATCTAAGTTAACAAATTACATCATTCACACCACAAATATATGCAAAACTCTAGTTCATTAGAATGCTTTTATTTTAACCTCTAATCAAATTATTATTTCTCATTTCTCTTTAGCCCTATCTACAAATAAACAGAAAGAAGGAACCAGCTTCTTGCTTAATAGCGTGAGGAGCTCTGTTGGTTGATCTGCTCCCTAGTGAAAGTGAAGAAACTAACAACAACATTACAACTACTTAAAGCAACTGGAAATGGTCTTAGGGGCAGTCAGCAAATGAAGCAACATCTATTTAAAAACATCCAAAAAAATTTTAAAGAAAGGCAGGAGGTTGTGGTATTTGAACCAAGAGCATTCACTCTCCCACCTCTCCCAGCTCCGTGAGCCAAAGACCCCACTTCAGACTGTTGCAACCAAGAACACAGGTTTCCTCTATTCCCAGTGCCCAGATAGAGGGCTTTCTTCCTGGGAGGAGCTGGATGCCAGGATTTCTTATCCTACCCCCAGCTAGCTGTTGCTGAGACTAAGTCCCAGACAAGTGGGATTGTGAAGTGGAACACTTGTATAGAACAGAGGGTCTCATTTATTTGTGTGTGGCATGGTGAAAATCCTGGGGCCGTATCACCTGTGCTGGGCTCATGGAGTGCTTGTTTCATGCCAGCGAGGCAAGACAAGGGAACCTAGGCTCTTGTTCCTTCGAATCCCATTGCTAAGCTCCTCGAGCAGCTGTGTCACTCAGAGAGAAGCTTGACACTGTTCCCTAGTTCCAGAGCTCTAGCTCATAGATTTTTACCTGTAGGGAGAAACAGAACATAAAACAGGCTGCTCTTAATCTCCTCCCCAGGAAAATTAAAAAAAAAAAAAGAAGAAAGACAAAAAAGAAAAAGTGACTGTGTTTGCAATAGGGAATGGATAAGTTCAAGCCTAGAAGTACTCTCAAGAACAGTAGAGTCCAGGCATGGTGGCTCACACCTGTAATTCCACCACTTCAGGAGGCTAAGATTGGAGGATTGCTTGAACCCAAGATTTCAAATCAATTTCCATAACTGCACCACTGCACACCAACCTGGGCAAAAGAATGAGACTCTGTCTTTAAAAACAAACAACAACAGCAAAAACAGAGGATTGTGGAGTTGTGGTAAAAGGCAATTTTGAGGAGATTCAAAATACAGGCTAAACTGTAGGTAGGCAAGTTGTAGGAGAGAGCCAGGTCATGACATCTGAGAGGAGTCCTCCTTGAGTCAGACCAAAAATCACACACTGACTTCAGAAACTATTTCTTCAAAGGAGCCGGAATTAAATGAGTTAGTGCGCAGAGCAATTTATGCCCAAGAACATTGTCAAAAACAATGTAGCAATCAGCCAGCAATTAGTGGAGTGTAATGGCTTGGTATGTTCAGAGAAAAATTCAGTCCTGCCAATGGCATTGTCTTTCCTGTGTGCATCTTCCTGAGAAACAGTGGCAGAAGCTGAACACTGAAGTGGGAGGTGGGGAAGTTAGGATGAATTTCACTAAAATAATCCATTCAGTCACTAAACAAATAGATAAGCAAATCATAATAGCCCAGAGGAGGGGGGATACCAGTACCTAGAGTTGCTGTAATGTACTGTCTAAAATGTCCAGCTCCCAACAAAAAATTCTAAGACATGTAAAGATAATAAGACCCGTACACTGAAAAAAAAAAAAAAATGCAGCCAACAAAACTGCCTCTGAGGAATGCCAGATGTCAATTTTTATCAGGAAAAGACTTTAAAGTAGCTGTTACAAACATATTCACAGAACTAAAATGAAGAAAAGAGATATGAGAACAATGTGGCATCCAATAAAGACTATCAATAAAGAGTTAAGAATTATAGAAGACTAACAAATGAAAATTATGGAGTTAAAAAGTCGTTAACAATGAAAATTAAAAATGCACTAGAGGGGCTATTCAGTAAATTTGAATTTACAGAAGAAAAAAATAGGCAAATTTAAAGACAGAGTAATAGAGATTTGGCAACCCAAGGAAGAAATGAGAGCCTCAGAGTAATGTGGGACACAATTAAGCACAACAACAAACTCATAATGGTACCACTAGAAGGAGAGAAAGAGAAGAAAAAATAATCTCGAAAAAATAATGGCTGAGAAATCCCCAAATTTAGTGAAAGAACAATATGTTCACATATAGGAAGCTTGAAAAACTTCAAACAGGGTAAACATTAGGAGACCCACAAACCAATATGCCACAGTAAAAATGCTGAGCGTCAAAGACAAAAAGAAAATCTTGAAATGCTACAGATAATGTATTCATAAAACCTTTTTTGCTTTGGAAACGATCAAAAGAGTCTAGGAGTCAAAAGTTCTAAATTCAAGTCTAGGTCTGTCATTTACTAATTAGATGAACTTCAGCAATTTTTTGGCATCTCTGAATTCTAATTTCCTAACCTGAAAAATAAAGTTAATATTTCAAACAAACATGAAATTCTTCTTACGCTCAATGTGGTAATATATGTAAAAGCCTTTAGAAGACATTAAATGTCCTAAAGAAATACAAAATGCTTTTAAAATTTTTAAGTGAAAATGTTTTGGGAGCTCAAACTAAGAACCCAGATTTTTCCACTTTATCCTTTACTTTACTATAAAGCCAGCCTAATCCAAACAAGTGGCAGAAATAAAGGAGGCTGTTTTCTGTATCATAAACAATATTATTCTTTTTAAAAAGATACAATTTGTACATCACTACAGGCAAAGAAAATAATGATATTTGAAGAAGCACTAGATCAATAAGCTCTAAATCAAATATTTGTGGATTGACTCAGTATTTTAATATAACCAATATAATTATATATTATGCCAGGGCAACTAAAAAGTAGTGCTTATATTCATGTTGATCAATTTCTCTAGAAGAGAAATGCATATCTATTTTATTCCATAAAAGTAGTATGAAAATTTGCGATAAAACTGAAATCCCCAAGGAAGACATTGATTCATGGAAATCAAACTAGTTACATTTCTTAGAAATTAGTGAAAATCATGATTCTGTTTCAGCAAAACAGCCAAATGCTTACAGAGAGAGTTTTAATTTTGATTGTTCCAGAGAACAGTGTATGCAATACCAATGTTTGTGGATAAAAGTAACAGAGATTTAAACAAGGTGCGAGGAGATATATTTTTTTCTCACTTGAAAAGAAAGAGGTAGGCTTTACTGAGTATTCATTCAGCTATTAAAAATATCAACAGGAGTCCAGATTTTTCTTTGTCTTCATTTCCAAAGTTTTCATTCGATGGTTGCAAGTAGACTTCAGATCCTACCATCATGACTAATGAAGACATTCAGAGGCAGCAGTAAACAGTGGCCAGAAGTAAACAGGGCGTTTTTTTCCAGAAATGTTATTTTTATGAATAAGAGAGAAAAATAACCATAAACTCTCAAGCAGACTTCTTAATTTATCTAGCCGGCTATGGCCAATCTTAGGTGCGACTCAGATGGAAATATGTTTCATCTATTATCTTTTATTAGTATTTCAAGATTAGCAACTAAGAAGATGTTGGGAATAGCTCACTCTTAGATCATCTAACCAATGATGTCTGTCACAAGTACTATGAAAGAAGAAAATATTGCATAATTTCAAAGCTTATATAACTGCAAATACATAAAAAAGATCCATTAATGATTAGTAAGTTTTAATATTTCAATAAATGAGATAAGCTTTGGACACACTTTTCAATCCACACCTAATTGTATGAAACTCCTAAGTTATTATAGTTCCTGATGATTTTAAATAGTCATATTGCCACAAAATTTAAAGTCCAAATTTGGTGCTAATCTATAAAACTATGTGACTTAAATTCTTTTCTAAGGCAGAATTATTCCTAAACAACAATTACAACTATTGTTTTTAACAAAAAGTTTAAGCTGTCAACTCAAATACTATATAATAATTTTTGGTCTATTCAAAATGGCCAATTCTCTTATTCCAAGGTTATATTATGATTGCACTTTTCTACTTACTGGTTTCAAAGCATAAATGTGTATTTTAGCCAATTTTCTGTTGCTATAACAGAATACCTGAGACTGGGTAGTTTATAAAGAACAGAAGTTTATCTAGCTCACAGTTCTGGACACCAGTAAGTTCAAGATTGTGCAGTCACCTCTGGAAAGGACTATGACATGCTGTGTCATATGGCAGATGGCATCACATGGGTGGCAGGACTTGCAAGAGCAGCAAATGAGTGCCTGCAAAAGAGACAGGGGCAAAGGAGGCCGACTCACTTTAAAACAACCTGATCTCACAAAAGTCTGAAGCGTACTAACCCAGTCTCATGAGAAAGACATCAATCAATCTTAACAAGCTAATCACCTCTTAAAGGCCTCACCTTCCAACACCATTAGATTGGAAACTAAATTTCTACATGAGTTTTGGTGGGGACAAACCATATGCAAACCATAGCACCATGAGAGACTTTTTTGGCTTGTAATGGTAGAATTATTTGTAGACACAGTGAATAGGGCCTGACTCAACACATGATCAAAAGTTGTGTCATTACATAATCTGGTTTATTTCTCTTTTTATTTATGTGAATAAATACATGAAACACAAATTAGCCTACATACTAAATGCCATCAAAAAAATTAGACTACCTTTTCAAATATTAAATAAGCAAATGCTTTAGACTACGTGTGATCATTATAATAGTCACTAGTTGTCACAGGACTATGCTGTGCTCTGTGGTGTCATCTCCATCCAGTTGAGCCTGTGAAATATACATCTACACATTTTTTACAGACAGAACATGTAATACTGATGGCCAACAAGACCACGTAGCCTTCCATCCCAGATCCCCCTCTCGGGCTGGACAAAGTCTTCTGAGTTTGGTGGGGGGAGAAAATGGTGAAGGAGAGTCATTGAGTCCTGTGCCTGAACCCTCTATAAGATGACGATTCTGGGATAATCAGGCATTTGAAGTATTTATCTAGCCCATCATCATGGGTCTGAATTAAGTCTTATTTCAACTGGTAATTTGTCCTCATATTGGCCATAATGGAGGCAGAGAGTGAACTATGTAAGTAATTCTAGGAAAGAGCATATCTTATTACACTCAGAGGCATCATGATCCTAACTGAGGTGCTGGCAGAAATCCTAGAATTAAAAAAAGTAGTACAAATAATTAACTGTGTTATTTGAATGCAGGCCTGTTTAGAGGCATTGGGCTATATCAGATGACCTCCTAAATTAACTAAATACTGTAAACTATTTCATTTACTGGAGTCAGTACCTCAAAATCTGCTCATATTCTCAGTGCTTAGCTCTGGAAAATGTAAGAATTCCTGCAATGATGGGCTTCTAAATTATTATGAAGGTATCACTGGTTTCCCCAGGAATATATGTGTATCTTCCTTGGGAAATTATATTTCTGTTTTTTTTTTTTAGATGGAGTTTCACTCTTGTCACCCAGGCTGGAGTGGGATGGCATGATCTCGACTCACTGCAACCTCCACCTCCCTTGTTCAAGTGATTCTCCTGCCTCAGCTTCCCGAGTAGATGGGATTAGAGCATGCTTCACCATGCCTTGCTAATTTTTGTATTTTTAATAGAGACAGGGTTTCACCATGTTGGCCAGGCTGGTCTCAAACTCCTGACTTCAGGTGATTCGCCTGCCTCGGCCTCCCAGAATTCTGGGATTACAGGCATGAGCCACCATCCCGGCCAGGAAATTGTATTTCAATATGTCTTAGGAGATTCTATTAATTACTTATGAATATTGATTAATACCAAGATTAAGATATATATGTGTGTGTGTGTATATATATATATGTGTGTATATATATATATATATACATGCACACCATATTTTTTTAAATGCAGTTGCAAACATTTTAAAATATATATAAATATTTATAAGAATATTAAAAGTAAAAAGGAAACTAATGAACATAAATTCGAAAGTAACAATAACCACATAACCTTTTTTAGATTTTGATGAGTTCATCAGATGGATATAATATACTCAAATGAACTACACATAATTTGACAAAGATATGCTTTGTAAAGCCTTGGCTAACTAAAACTAAGTCTGCATAGCAAGTATAGTTGTAGAAAGGTTGAGTAAAAATAATCTATCCAGAGTAGATCATTACGGAAATCATATGTGTCAAGAAGTAATAGCCAACTTTTTGTTTTATTACAAGGACATTTTCCCTTTCAAGTTATTCGATCACAATAAATTTGAAGTAATATATATAAAACTGCATGGTTTATTTAAAGCAATGTCTTTTATTTTGTGGGAAAATAATTGTCTGTGAGGTTTGATGAAACTTCAAGAATACTCATCACTGTGATAGCTCATTCACCCTATATTCTATGGTCAAAATGTTCGTGTCCCCGTGAAATGTATGTTTTGAAACCCAATCCCCAATGTGATGACATTAGGAGGTGGTGCCTTTGAGAGCTGATTACGTGATAAGAGGGGAGACTTTGTGAATGGGATTAGTGCCCATATAAATGAGGCCCCAGAGGGCTGCCTTGCCCCTTCTACCACATGAGGAAAGACATACCACATGAGGAAAGAAGCAGGCTCTCACCTAGGCACCAAATCTGCTGGATCCTTGACCTTGGACTTCCTAGCCTCCAGAACTGTGAGAAATAAATTTTTGTTGTTTATAAGGCAGTCAGCTTATGGTGTTTTGTTATAGTCCAAACATACTAAGACAGTGTGCCTCCTTTGTTTCACATTTACATTTAAATATGCAACATCTTAGACTGTTCTCTTAGTTCTCATTGAATTAGAGAATTTTGCCTGTGGAATCATAAAGATGATTATAAAAGTATTATAGCACATGTCTAACCTCAGAATTAAGTTTAATGAGATGCTTCTAATTTGTGTCATTTCTTTACTTGTCTTTAAAAAATAAAGGGGTTTTTTGGTAGTTTTGGTGAGTTACAAATTTTTAGCGTTTTATTATTGAAAAAAACCTTTGCTTCACATATAGTTCAGTATATTCTAAAATTTCTCTAGGGAACAATAGATTGAAGATTAAGAATATAATATATATAGGTCTGGGGAAGAGAGGAAGTTCAAAATAAGTCTCATTTATAACAAGAAAATAATGTATGAAAGTTTGTTGAAATCAATAACTAATTGTAATATATTCATCCTATAATGAAGTAAATATAATACCTTACTACAGCAACACATCACCTGTGTATCATTAGAAATTAGCTAGAAACATAAATCCAGTAATTTCATGGTTCTTATTGATTTAAGTTGCTGATAGATTTACAACCTGACTGTAATCTATTTAGTTGTAGGCACAGATTCAGTATTCAAGTAAAACTACTTATTTAATGCAAATGTTGTTTTATTACCTAAAACTTGAAAATAGAGAGAAATTTTTGTTACCTTCACAGAAAATTCAATAGAATAAAACGATGTAAAAATAATGCATAATCTTAAAATAGTTCACATACTCCTTAGTGCTAGTACTGCTAATGAGACTCTCTGGAAGCTTGGTTACTTTTTTAAAAAACACTTTCATGTGAGTATGGAGTTTTTAGACATGAGACTAAGATGTTATGGATAAAGAGGTAACATTTTAAGATGTCTTAAAATAATAAAATAAAACCCACTGTACATAAGTACCTAGCATACTAATTTAATAGTGGTTTATTTTCATTAATCTAACTAGCCATTCACCTTAATTACAGGCCAGGTTGATTATCTCACTGATAAATGTAATTGCACCTCATCTCACTTTCATCTCTTATCTCCAGTATCATAGATGAAATCGTCTTCCCAAAGGAAACCAATAAAGTCCAGTTCTCTGTTTTAACAGATGTGTGATAAAATTTCTGAATATCATAATGTTTCACAGCTTCTCTCTGAGTTTGTCTGGTTGTTTTTGCATTTTATTTTGAATGTCAAATGCATGTGATTGTTTTCTGGCCATCTTAGTCTTAATAAAGTTTAGAGATAAGTAAGAAGAGTTGGAGTTATCTTATTAAGTAATGCATTTCAGGATGTAGTTTCAAGGTCAGCTTCAGCAATTATCTCTCTCTTTGTATTTTAACATGTGTTTCTGTTCAGTAGCCTATCTCTATCTGGGCAGCTTCTATAATTACAAAACCGCTCTTTTTACATTTGTACAAAATGTCCTCTTCTTAGAGATTGATCTATCAATTTGAAGACAAGCTTATAGCCACTAGTATACACTTTTTAAAAAAAATAAATTTTCTTGTGTATATTTGAAGTTTACAACACAATGTTATAGAATATACAGGGATAGTAAAATAGTTACTATAGTGAAGCAAATTAAAATAATTTATCATCTCATATAGTTACTATTTTGTGTGTATGACAAGAACAGCTTAAATCTACGTATTTAACAACAAAAAATCCCTAATAAAATAAAATTGTATCACCTATAGTCTTCATGTGGTATATTAGATTTCTAGACTTGTTCATTCTTTATGACTGCTACTTTGTATCTTTTGACCTTCCTTTCCCTCCCCATTTCCTCACCACCCCTGATGACTAACTAATGTTTTATTATCCATCTCTGTATATTCTCTATCTCTATATATTTGGCCTTTTCTTTCCTTAAAAGTCATACAGAATGATATGATTAATTTGGGTCTTATAGTAGAAAAAATACAAAACAGTTCCTTTCTATTTTTCCTGTTACCTCTTTATCCATAATGATTTTGATATCTCACAGATCTGACCAGAAATCCATCCCTCCAAACAGATAGAGTTAAATTTTTCTAGTATTTCAGCAGTTTTTGATGGATACATACCATGGGTTCAACAAAGGGACTATCTAGCCCCTAACCTAAAGGATCCCCTGTTTTCTCTGTGAACGAGTCAGGTACATGGATAATAAAAGATTTTCTACATTTAAAATGATTTAATAAAACATCTGTCAAAGAAGAATGTATAAAGTGCTATCTATGGTAGCACAGTAAAAGCAGAAACTTAGTCTGCCTACTTGAAAAGGGTAATTTCACAGATGTTATTTAACTGCGTATTGAATGATATTCAATATCATTGAAAGGTAGCAATGAAACACTATTGGGGCAAATGAAACAGCAAATGCAAAGAAACTGAGGTATAAAAGTGCATGGAATTTGGGATAGATGGAAACATTGACCAGACTCTTCATCCCTCCCTAATATATATGCTTGCTATGGCCTCATCTTTGGCAGCAGGTGCTTCTCTAATCTGTGACTATGGGCATAACCATGCAACTTGATTTAACTAACAAAATACAGGATAAAACAATAATGCTTATGACAAAAGATGATTCATATATTTTTTATCACTGTCATAAGCTTCTACCCTTTCCATGGGTAGCCCATTGCTTGAAAGAAGATGGAGAGAGGCAGAGCAGACCCAGATTTAAAAAGGTATAACCTAGGGTAGAGATGCCAAGTCAACCCACAAATTCATATGTTAGAAATAAATATTAAAAATTATGGTTTACTGAAGGTTCAGTTTTATTTTATGCAACAAAACAGTATTATTAAAGTGCAAAGAACCGTTGGAAAGCAGCTCAGAAAACAATAAATAAATAAAACTGCAATGCCAGGTTTCTATTTGTCGGAGAGCATATGTACAAGATGAACTCACAGTTACAGTTACATAATAATCAAATCACAAAAGCTTTCGAATGGCCGTATTAGGTCTCACTTTTCAAGCATTGGGAAGCAGTAGAAGACTTTTATTGTAGTAAAAATCCAATCAAACTTAAAATATTACTCCGGCAGAATAGTAGAAAATAAGTTTAATGAGTAGTAGAATAGTAGTAAATAAATTAAGGAGTGTGAAAGCTAGGGACAAAGATTGGGAATGTCGTTGTTGAAAGTGTTCATTGAAAGAGTTTGAGATAAGAACTAAAGCATGAGGATGTGGGAAGAGATAAGTTTAAATAACTAAAGGGAGAAGATTTCACAGAATAATTGAATAAATAGATGTGGTTATATGAGAAAACACCTGCCCAGTCAGAAATCCAATTACCACATTTTCTGTTTTTACTTTCTAACTTTTATTGTATAGTTCAAGGAACACATGCGCAGGTTTGTTAAAGGGGGGGTTGATGTGCAGATAATTTTGTCACCCAGGTAAACAGCATAATACCCACTAGGTTTTTTGTGTTTTTTTTGAGACGGAGTCTCGCTCTGTCGCCCGGGCTGGAGTGCAGTGGCGCAATCTCGGCTCACTGCAAGCTCCGCCTCCCGGGTTCACGCCATTCTCCTGCCTCAGCCTCTCCGAGTAGCTGGGACTACAGGCGCCCGCCACCACGCCCGGCTAATTTTTTTTTTTTTGTATTTTTAGTAGAGACGGGGTTTCACCGTGGTCTCGATCTCCTGACCTTGTGATCCGCCTGCCTCAGCCTCCCAAAGTGCTGGGATTACAAGCATGAGCCACCACGCCTGGCCCCCACTAGGTATTTTTTCAGTCCTCACCCTGCTCTCACCTTCCACCATCATGTAGGCCCTGGTGTCTACTGTTCTCTTCTTTGTGCCCATGTGCACTCAATGTTTATATTCCACTTATAACAGAGAACATGTAGCATTTGATTTTCTGTTCCTGTTTTAATGTACTTAGGATACTGACCTTCAGCTTCATCTTAGTTGCCACAAGGGATATGATCTTGTTTTTTCTTATGACTGCATACTATTCCATAAAATAAAAGGCATGCAAATACAAAGAGAAGAAGTCAAACTATCTAGCTTCAGAGACTATATGATTCTATAACTAGAAAACCCCATAGTCTCTGCCCAGTAGCTCACAGGTCTGATAAACAACTTCAGCAAAGTTTCAGGAGACAAAATCAATGTACAAAAATCAGTAGCATATCTGTACATCAATAACATCCAAGCTAAAAGCCAAATCAAGAATGCAATCTCATTCACAATAGCCACAAAAAAGAATAAAATACCTAGGAATATAGCTAACCAGAGAGGTGAAAGATCTCTACAATGAGAAATACAAAACACTGCTAATAGAAATTAGAGATGACACAAAAATAATAGAAAAACATTCCATGCTCTCAGATAGGTAGAATCAGTGTTGTTAAAATGGCCATACTGCCCAAAACAATATACATATCCAATGCTATTCCGATCAAACTACCAATGACATTTTTCAAAGAATTAGAAAAAAAAATCTAAAATTCTTTAGTGCTAAAAAAGAGCTTGAATAGCCAAAGCAATCCTGAGCAAAAAGAACAAAGCTGAAGGCAGCATGCTATTTGATGTCAAAATACACTACAAGGCTACAATAACTAAAATAGCATGGTACTGGTACAAAACCAGAAACATAGACCAATGGAACAGGTTACAGAACCCAGAAATAAAGCTCCACACCTTCAACCATGTGATCTTCCATATAGCCAACAATAGCCAACAATGGGGAAATGAATGC
Organism: Hylobates moloch; assembly: GCF_009828535.3. NCBI lineage: Eukaryota > Metazoa > Chordata > Mammalia > Primates > Hylobatidae > Hylobates > Hylobates moloch. The sequence continues at coordinate 64,871,460 of NW_026652279.1, read as the reverse complement.
CTATTCAATAAATGGTGCTGGGTTAACTGGTTAGCCATATGCAGAAAACAGAACCCTTACCTTTCACCATATGTAAAAATCAACTCAAGATAGATAAGAGATTTAAATTTAAAACCTAAAACAATAAAAACCTTGAAGAAAAACTAGCAAATTCCATTCTGGATACTGGCCCTGGCAAAGATTTCATGACAAAAACCCCAAAAGCAATTGCACGAAAAGCAAAACTTAACAAGTGAAACCTAATTAAAGTAAAGTCTTCCGCACAGCACAAGAAACAATCAACAGAGTAAATAGACAACCTACAGAATGGGAAAAATGATTGCAAACTATGCATCTGTCAATGGTCTAATATTCTGAATCTATAAGGAACTTAAATTAACAAGCAAAAAGCAAAAACTCCATTGGAAAATGGGGAAAGGACATAAATACACACTTTTCAAAAGAAGATATACACACAGCCAACAAACATATTTTACAAATGTTCAATATAACTAATCATTGGGAAATGTAAATCAAAATCAAAACCAAAATGTGATACCATTTCACACCAGTCACAATGGATATTATTAAAAAAATAAAAAAAAAAAAAACCAGGTACTGGCAAGGTAGCAAAGAAAACAAAACACTTATACGCTGATGGTAGGAATGTAAAATAGTTTAGCCACTGTGGAAACCAGTCTGGAGATTTCTCAAATGACTTAAAATGGAACTATGTCTCTACCCAGCAATTTCATTATTTGTGTATACCCAAAGGAAAATAAATCATTCTACCTAAAAGACACACACAAGCATATGTTCACTGCAGCACTATTCACAATAGAAAATACATGAAATCAACCTAAATGCCCATCAACAGTGAGTTAGATAAAGAAAATATGCTACATACACACCATGGAATATATATACACCATAAAATTGTGACATGTTTGGTTTATGTTGAGACATAACAACTGTGTTATTGGCATTCCATTAGACCAGGCAAAGATTGAGGTGGAGAGCCAAGTGTCAAATCCCTCAATGAATGCAAAGAAGTGATTTTGAAATTAGGAGGTAGAGAGAGAGAGGTATAATGATGACTTGTTAACCTGCAAATTGGAAGTATTTTATAAAGGAAACATAGAACAGGTGGGAAAGTGTTGTGAAAGACCAGAAGGTTAGTTTTAATATGTTTCATTCAGGATATGGGGACACAAGAATTCTCCATTATAGGGAGTAGCGAGATCTTCAAATATAACAAATAGCTGGAGAGTATATATAACATAGGAAAAGTTTAAGTTGGGATATTTATTGACATCTGAATAGATTTGTTAAATGTATAAGTTAAAGAAAAAGACACTAATTCAGAAGGTGGGTAAAAGTTTACAGCAGTGGCTCTCAAGTGGGTTGATTTTGCCAAATGTCTCATTAGTCCACTTGGAAATGTCTGAAGGAAATTTGGATTGTCACAGCTTGAGCAAAGTACAGGAGGCATGCTGCAGGCATCCAGCAGGTAGACACCAGGGATGTTGATAAACATCCTATGATGTGCGGGGCATTCTCCAACAACAAACCATTATACAGCACATTCAATGTATGCATACTGCTAAAATTGAGAAAACTTGGGTTAAGGACTAGTCTGAAGGTTGTTGATGAAAATGGAGATAGGAAGACGTGATCCAAGAAACTGAAGTAAAGACAAAATAAAATTAAAATCCTTAAAAGAACTGTTGTTTCTTTGGCCCTTGTTTACTTCACCTTAAATGCTATTTATATTGTTTTTCTGAAACACATGTAAAACTTTATGTGTTGTAAGTTTCTAATAAGTGCTTTAAAAATAAAAATTATTCCATTCTAATGGAGAGTGAGCACTACTCCCCACTCCATGTGTGTTGTCCATAGTAACTTCCTTCCAAAGAGGAAGTACAGTACAGAGAGAGGTAACATAGAGTCACTGTAAAGAAACCTGACAAACACTACTTCAAGCACGTGGTCAAGGTTAACATGGACAGTGATAAATCATGTTGATAGTATGTACCATTGATGATCTGATGAAAATGACAATGTTTTAAATATCTCTGTGCTCTTCCTCCCACCAACCAATAATCCCATTCTAATCATGAGAAAACCATAAATTCCAATGGAAGGACATGTTACAATATACCTCTACTCTCAAAACTGTCAGGGTTATTAAAAACCAGGAAAGTTTGAGAAATTGTCATACCCAAGAGGCACCTAAAGACATATGACAACTAAATTCAATATGGTAACCTGAATGAAATCCTGGAATAGAAAAAGAACATTAAATAAGGCAATCCGAATAAATGATATATGTTAGCTAATGTTATTAATGTATCAATATTGGTTTATTATTTGTAACAAATAACTTGTTACAAATAATTTTTGTATAACAAGTATTACATAAGATGTTAATAATGGGGAGAACTGCAGGGGGAGGGCATATAGGAACTCTGCACCAGTTGTTTCATTTTTCTGTAAATCTAAAACTTATAAAAATGAAGAGTTTTTATCTGCTAATAAAAATCTTTTGAATAAACGAAGTTTTTACCAAAAACATGATAATGATAAATGTAGTCTATGCTAACATTTGATAAATTGAAAACTGATAAACGTTCTTTGCAGTTTTTTGGGAACTTACAAAGTAACAGTAAAACATTAGATAATTTATTTTTATCACTTTTCTATATGTTCTTTAGATAAAAACTGCTTGCAGCTAACTAGCAAAAGTACATTAAAGATATTTATGATACCAATGTAATTTCTTGAGATGTTGAAGTATGAAACATTAGTCTACTAGACTATAGTCTATAAAATTTTTTTGCTTAAATGATAACTTTAAACTTAAGACAAGAAAATAAAAGGTTAAATTCAAAAGATGAGTTATCATTGACCTTAAGAAAGTCTTTATAATTGCTGTTTTCCACTAAGCTATTCATATGAATTTTAATTTTTACCACATCATAACTTGGAATACACAAAATGTTAGGTACAACTGTATTTAATTAAAAAAATAATAATAATGGTAGACCAGGCGCCGTGGCTGGTCTTGAGAGGCTGAGGCGGGCAGATCATCTGAGGTTGGGAGCTCAAGACCAGCCTGATCAACTTGGAGAAACCCCGTCTCTACTAAAAACCCAAAAAAATTAGCTGGGTGGCCTGGTGCGGTGGCTCATGCCTGTAATCCTAGCATTTTGGGAGGCCAAGGCAGGCGGATCACGAGGTCAGGAGATTGAGACCATCCTGGCTAACATGGTGAAAGCCCGTCTCTACTAAAAATACAAAAAACTAGCCAGGCGTGGTGGCAGGCGCCTGTAGTCCCAGCTACTCAGGAGGCTGAGGCAGAATGGCGTGAACCCAGGAGGCAGAGCTTGCAGTGAGCCAAGATCGGGCCACTGCACTCCAGCCTGGGTGACAAAGCGAGTCTCCATCTCCAAAAAAAAAAAAAAAATTACCTGGGCATGGTGATGCGCGCCTATAATCCCAGCTACTTGGGAGACTGAGGCAGGAGAATCTCTTGAATCCGGGAAGTTGCAGTAAGCCAGGATCGCACCACTGCACTCCAGCCTGGGTAACAACAGCGAAACTCCGTCTCAAAATAAATAAATAAATGTTACCAGACCATTCCATTTGAGGACAAAGGGCAAGAATTAACATTTATTGTGGTGTGCAACCTTAACATGTACCTTCTTGTTTATTTGCACAGAATTTGACAGAAAATAAAACAGGCTGAGAAAGCTTAAGTCTTATTATTTCTTCCATGAAGTTAGTAAATGTTGGGGTGCTGAAATGTTGACTCAAATCCAACTAAGACACCTATGCTCTTTTACACTGCAACCTTTAAGTGTGTCAACATATTTATCCAAACATAAAAAGCAGATTGATAAGTTAAAACGATGGCAATCCTTGTATAGCTATTGAATGATATAGATTTGAAAGGGCGAATACATCCTTGAGCAAACAGGTTTCATTTTAAGGGCTAATATAGCTTTGGAAAATATTCTGTAAATAGAATTTGGCTTAATAAAAAATGGTGTTGCCATATGGTAAAGTGAAAGAGCCACTGAACAAAAGGACATGGTTTCCTTTCCCATTGTATTTGTCTTTGCAGCCCTCAAGTAATCAATTCTATTTATGTTGAACATCTCAAAGCATAAAATTGATCTGAGGCTCTGAAGAGCCTTACATTTAGCATTAACACCAAAAAAGATTCTGTAACTCCCTAAGTACCTGTATGCACATACACACGTGCATGCACACACTCATACATTGCTTCCCGGAGAATCTCATTTTTTCTACTTTCCCCTACCTATTATTTATAGTTATTTTTTTTTATCGTATCTCAGTCTCAGTCCTTCCTTTCTCCACCTAAGCAAAAAGTCTAATAGTTTAATATGTATCTTCTGGCTTGCATGTGTTCTCACAAAACATGCGTTGTATTTTGAGCATAAAATTGAACTTACATAAATAATATTGTGTTATGCATCTGATTCTTTTTCTTGCTGTTTTAATTAAAGCCTATGTGTCTTTCTTTCTGTACAATCAATATAACACTTAATTGGTTATTTTAAACCTCTGAATAACACTCTAAGTCTTGAAAACAGCACATCTTTCCACTGAGGGTCATGCAAGTTGCCTTTCAACTTGCTAAAACTACAAATAGAACCTTGAACATCCTCACATGTGCCCACTGACAGTGCTGTGTTAGAATTTCCATTGCACTATACCTAGAACTGTTAAGTCTTAATAAGGATAGGCATAAGTGAATTTTACTCGGTTTGCCAGAGTTTGCTTCAGAATGGGCTGCAACTTGTAGTACCAGGGAATATTTGTAACACCATATCCCCACACATTTGGCATTCTCTAACTTTTTTACTTTTCAGACTTAGTAAAGTTATATTTCATGACTGTTTTAATGATCATTTCCTTTACTGTGTCTGGAATTTGTGGGTTCTTGGTCTTGCTGACTTCAAGAATGAAGCCAGGGACCTTTGTGGTGAGTGTCACAGTTCTTAAAGATGGTGTGTCCAGAGTTGTTCCTTCCTTCTGTCCGGAGTTGTTCGTTCCTCCTGGTGGGTTTGTGGTCTTACTGTCTTCAGGAGTGAAGCTGCAGACCTTCACAGTGAGTGTTGCAGCTCTTGAAAGGCGGCACATATGGAGTTGCTCGTTCCTTATGGTGGGTTCGTGGTCTCACTGGCCTCAGGAGTGAAGTTGCTGACCTTTGCGGTCAGAGTTACAGCTCTTAAACGCAGTGTGGACCCAAACAGTGAGCAGCAGCAAGATTTATTATGAAAAGTCAAAGAACAAACCTTCCACAGTACAGAACGTAACCCAACACGTTGCCCCTACTGGGTCGGGTGGCCTGCTTTTATTCCCTTATTTGGCCCCACCCACATCCTGCTGATTGGTCCATTTTACAGAGTGCTGATTGGCCCATTTTACAGAGTGCTGATTGGTCCGTTTTGACAGGGTGCTGATTGGTGCATTTACAAGCCTTTAGCTAGACACCAAGTGCTGATTGGTGCGTTTACAATCCTTTGGGTAGACAGAAAAGTTCTCCAAGTCCCCACCCTTTCTAGAAGCCCAGCCAGCTTCACTTCTCACTGGCGCTCACTGTGGGACTTTGCAGCACCTAGCCCGGGCATTCCAGCAGCCCGGAGCTTGTCCCCCAATCAAGCCCAGCAAGTGAAGACTAGCCCTGGCGAGTGCAGGGTCCGCAGCGCCCAACTGGAATCCGTGCCCTCCCGTGCGCACCCAGCACCTGCCTGTGCCTGTGCCTCTCCCTCCATACCTTCCCGCAAGCAGAGGGAGCCAGCCTCGGCCAGCCCCAGAGAGGGGCCCCCACAGCTCAGAGGCGGGCTGAAGGGCTCCTCAAGCACAGCCAGAGTGGACGCCGAGGCTGAGGAGGCGCCGAGAGCCAGCAAGGGCTGCTAGCACGTTGTCACCTCTCAATTGCCACCTCTCATTATTACACTCAAAAGTTTGAGATCCCACTTTTGTGTATTCTGCATATAACTTTGGCAATTTTTCTATTGCAGCTGCTGACATTTCTAATTTGTAAGAATTTTATTTACATTACAGATATTAATCCCTTGACAGTTTGGGGCAATATAAATATCTACTTTTCATCATCTATTAACATTTTCCATGATGAGCATGATGCACTTTGTTAAATAAAAATTTGTAACTTTAAATAAATCAGTTCCAATTTGCTTACGATTTGAACTGCTTTTTAGGAAATCCATTGAAGTATAAAATGCATACACATGAAACAATAGTATTTTCAATAAACGATGCTGGGAAGAATGGAAGTCGATATGGAAAAAAATGAACCTCATATCTAACACAAAAGTTAAATTAATGTATATCATTTACCTAAATGTTAAATGTAAAACTACAAAACATCCAGGAGAATATATAGGAGAAAATCTGTGTGGCCTTGTGTTTAGTGATGACTATATAGACACAGCAAAGAAAGCATAATCTATGAAATTGCAAATTGGTAAATTAGACTTTATTAAGATTAAAAATATTTACTCTGGAAAAGGCATCATTAAGAGAATAAAACGACAAGACACAGACTTGTAGAAAATATTTGCAAACTGCATACCTGAAAATAAAAACTGTATTCAAAATAAACAAAGAACTTTTAAAAATCAACAATAAGAAAACAACCCAATTAAAAATTGGGCAAAAGATTAGAATAAATATCTAATTTAAGAAGCTCTACAAGTGCCAAATAAGCAACATAAGAAGGTGCTGAATATCATTTGTCATTAGGGAAATTTAAATTAAAACAACGGCATACCACTACAAACCTATTTGAATAGCTAGAATTCCAAAAGTGATGATACCAATTGCTGGTGAGAATTAGAAGCAACAAAACTGTTGTTCATTGCTGGTGAAATGCAAATGGCATAGCCACATTGGAAGATAGTTTGGTGGTTCTTATAAACTTAAACATAATCTTATATGATCCAGCAATTGCACTCCTGGGTAAGTCTCTAACTCGTTTGAAGGTTTATGTCCACACCAAAACCTGCAATTGAATGAATTTCAATTGCTTGCTCTTTTACGCTGCAATCTTTAAGTATGTCATGAAGCCTTATTCATAACCACCAAAATCTGTAAACAACAAAAACATCTTTCAACAGGTAAATTGATAAACACACTTGTTATATCCATACACTGTACTACTATTCAGCAATAAAAAAAAGAATTATCTATCAATCCATACAACATAATTATGCAACTTGCTTTAACTAACAAAATACAGGATAAAACAATAATGCTTATGGCAAAAGATGATTCATATATTTTTTATCACTGTCATAAGCTTCTACCCTTTCCATGGGTAGCCCATTGCTTGAAAGAAGATGGAGAGAGGCAGAGCAGACCCAGATTTAAAAAGGTATAACCTACGGTAGAGATGCCAAGCCAAATTTATATTGCTAAGTGTAAGATCCCAATCTGGAAGGGCTATATATTGTATGATTCCAATTATCTGACATTCTGAAAAGGCAAAATTATAGAGACTGTAAATAGATCAGTGATTTCAGGAGTGCAGGGGGGAGGGTGCTTACAGTGGTGAAACAATTCTGTATGATACTGTAATCGTGGATACATGACCCTATGCATTTGTCAAAACCCACAGGACATCATAGCACAAAGAGTGAACCTTAATGTATGCTATGAAATAAAAAGTAAAATAAGACCTCAACATTTCCAGATGATAGACTCCCCGTGGCTAATAGAAATGCTCTAAATTTAAAAGCACAACCAGGCAGCCATAGCAGGGTGAGAAACAGCAGTTACATCCTGGGTTCTTGGGAAAAGCAGCTCTTGACAAGCATCCTGCTTTACATCCCTGCACTAGAACAGTTCCTATGAACAGAATCCAGATAAACTGCAGCAGAAACCCCCAACCCACCACCAGCCATTGGAAAGAAACATCTGACAGAGACCTCTGGTTTTGAGCTTGGAAACCACCCAAGCAAGGCTTGACTATTTGACCCATCAGAACTGAACAAGTTTGAAACTTTCATTTGCAGAAATGAATCTGATTGAGAACCTGGGTGACAACTGTCCTTGTTTAATTAAGGCAGATGTTCCCTTTGTTCTTCAGAGTGCACTTTTGTTTTGCACTCAGGGCTGCAGCTCCCTAATCTGCAGATTGCTTTTTTAGAAAATAAAGTTCTCCTTTGCCTCTGCAGAGCTCACTGATCTTTGTTTAGCTTATGCAAATTATTTTAAAAATCATTGAAGAGATTAAGAAATCCCAAGACCACCACAAGAACTCACCTTGTGCTTCATTTTTGTCAATATTTCTAAATCCTTTAGAATATTCACTGTTCTGCTTCATAATTCCATATTTTATTTCTGAGATTCACATTACCGTTAGTAGTTGTAAATCATTTATTTTCATCTTAGAACAATATTTCATAGTGGTATATACCACGATCTATTTATTCACACTATTTTAAATGGGTATTTGTTGAATTCCATTATAATATGATAGAGAATATTGCTGCTATAAACATTCTAACACATGAAAGATAGTCGACATAAGGACACATTTCTGTTGTGTATCTGTCTGTGCTAATTGTATATACATACACACAGCTTTAGTGAATAATGCCAAATATATTTCCAAAATAGATATACCAATTTTTACTCCTATCTGCAGTATATGATGTTTTCAGTTGCTCCATATCCTCTCCAACACTTGGAATCTGTCTCCATTATTTTAGCCATTATGCTGAATGTACAGTCCTATCTCAGTGTGGTATGCCTGGCACTTCCCTGATGACTAATGAAATTAAGTACATTTTAATATGTTGAATAGCCATTTGTATATTCTTTTGTGTATTGTTTTTGTTGAAGATTTTAGCTCTCATTTTTATTATTCAGTTTTTGTTTTCTTGTTGATTTGTAGGAATTCTTTGTATATTCTATTAAAAGACTTTTATCAGATACAGGTGTTAGGAATGTTTTATCCCATGTGGGTGTTAATTTTTTAATTTTTGTTTTTCACAGATGGCTAGAAGAGATGGGGTCTGGATACTCACTTTCTCTTTCTGTATTTCCACCCTTTATGCAGCCTCTCCATGTGGATAGTTTGCTCTTTGAATGCTTACCTCAGAGAATTTGCAGTACCTATGTAGTTGCTGTCTTCTGCCACAGCACATGTCCTCCACGTGACGTGGAGGTTGCTAGTTCTCTTAAAAGCTATGCTTGGACTAGGCAGAGCATCTCTTCTGACATAGTCTACTTGATACAAAGTTCCAAGATGAGCCCATTTTCAAGGAGAGGAATGAAAAACTTTACAATGCAATAATGTGTGTGAAAAAGAATTGTCAGTTGTCTTTAACCCACCACATACACTGGTTTCATTGTTCTGTTGTAAAGTCATCATTTTTTTTTAATTGATCATCACTTAACCACAATCAAAAGTAAAAAATTTGATGTTTTGACATATGTATGCACCAATGAAAATATCACAATAAAATAGTGACAATATCTACTACTCCCAAGTTTTCTTTGTGACCCTTTGTACCTTTCTCCAGTCAATTGTCTATGCATCTTTGTCAAAACCAGTCATTTATAAGTGTGTGTGTCTATTTCTGGAATCTCTATTCTGTTCCATTAATCTATTTGGCTATACAGATTTCTTGATTAGCGTAGCTTTATAATAGATATAGAAGTTGTTACTGGTTGTAAGGTGTCCAGGTTCTTGGCGTCTTGAAAAAAGAAGTGGACAAATCACACAAACAAAGCAAGGAAAGAATGAAGCAACAAAAGCAGAGATTTATTGAAAAAGAAAGTACACTCCACTGGGTGGGAGGCGGGCCCAAGCATAGAGGCTTAGAAGTCCCTTTACAGAATGTTCTAGGGTTTAAACACCCTCTAGAGGATTCCATTGGTTACCTGGTCTATGCTGTATGTAAACAAAAAGGATGGAGTGAAATTACAAAGTCATTTACTTGATGTATGCCCTATGTAAATGGAGAGGGTATTTCCTGTCATAGCTGAAGTGTTTCCATTTGATTTAGTTCTAGGAAGTCAGCATGAATGAGACTTATGTTCCCTGCCTCCGGACCCTATTCTCCTGCCTCAAAGTCAGAGAGTGTTAATCTTTCATAATAGTCCTTTTTAAAAAATAAAAGTAGTTTTGGCATTGTAGGTTCTTTGCATTTCTATACAAATTTTTTAATCACTTTTCAATTTCTCAAAACATTTTTTAAGCAAAAGCCTCCTGGGATTTTGATTGAGATTGTATTGAATCTAGAGATCAGTTTAGGAAGAACTGATATCTTAACAATGTTGAAATTTTACACCCTTTAAGTCTGATTTTCTCTTAGAAATATTTTATAGGTTTGAATGTGCAGGACTTCCACATTCTTTGTCAGATTTATCCCTAAGTACTTCATCTTTTATGCTAAGTATCGCTATGGTGAAAGCTCACAAATTTTGATATGCTGTGTTTTCATCTCCATTGATTTAAAATTACTTACTGTTCTTTTGAGTTTTCTTTGGCCCTTGGTTGTTTACAAGTGTATTACTTGAATTCTAAATATTTGAGAATTTACAGATATCTGATAGTGATTTCTAATTTAAATCTGTAATATTCAGAGAACATACTTTGTATGACTTGAATACATTTAAATGTATTGATACTTGATTTATGGACAAGAAATTTTATGGCAAGAAGTTGTAATATTCACTTCAAGTATTTCTATTATTAAGTGCATGTTTAGAATTATTATGTCCTCTTGATGGATCTGTTATGAAAGCTCTTTTAAATCCCTGATAATATCCTTTGTGTTAAAATCTACTCTGTCTATTATCACAATCCTTCCAACTTATTTTTCATTAGTGTTTGGGTGGTATGCCTTTATCCCTCCATTTACATCTAATGTGTTTCTATCATTATATTTAAAGTGCATGTCTTATAATTGGGATCTTTTAGCACATTTATATTTTATTTGTTTTCTATTTGTCACATCTGTTTTCATTTTTTTGAATTTTTTTAATGACCACATTTTATCTCCTTTGTTGGTTTATTAGCTATATGTCACTGTTTTGTCATTTTATTGGCTGCTTTAGGGTTTATTGCATTTATCTTTTACTTACCATGGTCTATATCAATGTACTATTATACTATTTTACATATAGTATGAAAACCTTATAAAATTTAATTTCCACTTTTCCCTATCAGTCTTTATGATGTTGATATCATGCATTATGCATGTTATAAGCCCCACAATACATTTTTATTGCTGTTGATTATCTTTTAAAAATACTTAAGTAGTTTGAAAAATTCTTATATATTCTCCCACGTAGTTACCATAGGCAGTGCACTTCAATTGTTTTTATACAGCCATATTTCCATCCGAGATTATTTTCCTTCTGCCTGAGGGATTTTCTCAACATTTATTATAGGGCAAACTACTGGTGATGAATTTTTTCAGTTTTTGTGGTCTTTATTTCACCTTTGTTTTTGAAAAATATTTTTGCTGTATAGAATATGTGGCTGTTAGTTTTTTTTCTTTCAGCATTTTAAATAAGTATCTTCTGACTTGCATTTTTATGAGAAATCACTGCCATTTTTATTCTCTTTGTATAACATGCCTCTTTAGCTACTTTTAAGTTTTTGTTTTTTTTAAATCATGGGTTTTAAGCAATTTCATTAAGATGTGTCTTGTGTAGTTTGATTCCATTTTCTTGTGCTTGACTTCATTAGTTTCTTAGCTTGATGGATTTATGGTTCTCAGCACTTTGGAAATATTTAAGTATTATTTATTTAAACATTTTTTCTATTCCGTCCTATCACTCTCTTCTCTCCCAATTACACAAATATTAGGTCAGTCAAAGCTCACTAAAGGTCTTCATTTTAAAAAATTCTGCTTTTCTCTACGTATTTAATCTCGGATAGTTTCTGCTACTATGTCTTCAACTCTACTAATCTTTTATGGTATGGTATCATATCTGTCATTAATTCTATCCAGTGTATTTCTATCTCACACATTGATTTTTCATCTCTAGAGGATGGAGTTTTGTTTCAGTCTTCCCTAGATCTACTTAACTTTGTGAATATATAGAATACAATTATGTTAAGTTTAAATGTCCTTGTCTGCTACTTCTAGTATCTTCAGTTCTGCATTGGTTTCAACTGATTTAGGGCTGATTATGTGTTGTATTTTACTGCTGCTTTGTATTTCTGGTAATTTTCTTTGGATACAATAGAGAGAATCTTACCTTGTTGTCTATAGCATATTTTTGTATTCCTTTAAATATTCTTCAGATTTTTTCTGTGTTGTAGATAAGTTATTTGAAATCATTTTTATCTATTTGGGTCTTACTTCTAAGATTTGTTAATCAGGACCTAAACAGGATGTACGTGAGTGCTAGTTATTCGCCACTACTGAAGCCAGATTATTCCAAATGATACAGGAGTTAAAAGGAAATTCTTTAGGCAGTTAGTGAGGGTAAGAGAGTCCTCAATAAAGCTTCCTTTTTAGCCAAAAAGCAGCCTCCAAATTATTTCTTTTCTAACAAAGACCAGCTTGTAAAATCAAGCTACAGACATAAATAAGCAAGCTGGAAGCTTGCATAGGTAAATGCTGGCAGCTGTGCCACTAGGAAAAGGCTAGCCGGGGGCCAGGTATGTTCAACATGGAGGGAATCCCTCTTCTCTTTTTATTGTCGCTGTGTGCATTAAAAAAGCAGGCAACATGGTGCCAGCCAGATAGAGACGCCATCTGCATAATAAAAGATTAGGGTGGGATGGCCAGCCTCTTAGTGCACTAGGCAAATAACACACCTGGCCCAACCAATCCTCTGAGCCCTATGTAAATCACATACCACTTCCTCAAGCTCATCTGTAAAAACTCCTCGCTTCACCAGGGACCAGAAGACCCAATCAGGAGCCCCTCTCTCTCTTCAGGAAAGAGAATTTTCTTTTTTCTCTCACCTATTAAACCTTTGCTCTTAAACTCACTCCTTGTGTGTCTGCCTCCTTGATTTCCTTGGCATGAAGCAACAATCCTTTAGTATTACCCCAGACAAATGATGCCGCTTCATAAATACTTAATTCCCTATAACTTATGAGGTTTCAAGATTGGTATTTTTTCTTGCTAAAATATTATGGACAATTCATAAGGGAATCTATCTAGGCCTGTATTTTATTCTTGCATTAGTTTATTCATAGTTTTAATTATGGATTTAATCAAATGGATTTAATTATTAATTTATTTAAAACATACAGGACTATTCAGATTTTCTAGCTTTCTTCCATATAAATTTTAGCCAATTCTGATTTCACAATAAAAAATTCCATAACATACAAGAAAGCATAAGCCACTATAAGCAGAAGATACCAGAATAAAAATAAAAAGCAGAAATAGGTTTGTGTTAACATCAAAGACTGAAGAGTCAAAGCAGACTACACTAATCATGGATTTTACCCAGTACCTAACTTTACAAAAAACTCAGTACAGGTAAGAACCAGGTACAGCCAGAACTCCTTTTTGAAGGAACATTAAACTGTTAGATGCAGCTTCCAAAAAGGTACTCTTCTTCCTGAATTAGATTGTATTTTGATTTTAGATTATCAGGCAGTTTTGAATAATATATCTGAAAAATTATCTCAAATGAAGCCATTTTGGTTTGGAGTTTCCTTTGTTTCACTCTTTGTCTGATATACAATTAATAATTTGACTATTCATAACCCCCAAATCCATACATCTTTATTTTATTCATAATAAAAAATACAGATTAAATATATACTGCTAATATAATCTATTAGATAGGAACTCCTCATTTATTTCGTTGATAAATATTATTAAATTGCTTTTAAAATTTTCTGGTCAAAATCATGGGCAATTTGTAAGATCGTTTGGTCAATGCCATTTATTCACCTATGTACACCCAAGTAGGGAAGGACTGAATTTGGTCTGCTGTGAATGCTTTCCTTCTAAAACAAATACAGATTTTAGATTTGGAATATAAAACATAACCACACAGGAAATAACAACAATGTTTCAAATTAAACATATGTTGTACAATTGAATATATACTTCACAATCCTGACAAAATTGCAAAATTATACCATTGCAAAATTGTAACTGAGACAATGAAAGAGATCTGACCTAACCAACTCCATCTTGCTTCTAACCTCCAAGCTGTCTTTGTTCATTCCTGAGCATAGATCAAACGAACTTTGGGAGGAACTTAGTTTATAGTCTAAAACAAAAATAATAACAGCCCTTTCCCAAAACAAACCCTCTTCTTCCCTGGGGACTAGACTTCTTTTGTAGAACTAACAAATTAGCCGAAAGATGAGAACATATGATTTAAGAGTCATGCAGCTCAAGGCTACAAGATTCTGACCCTCCCCAAATTGCTCCTGGGGAAAACATCACTACTGTAAAACCTAAGATGAGTGTTTGATATATTTTGCAGACCCTGCACTTAATGGATCAGCTGGCACCACCCAGATCAATAAACTGGCTCATCTGATTTGATAAACTAGCTTATCTCATCTGGATTGCCAGCCATTATTCCAGAAGTCGCAAGATGTGCAACTTCCCCAATTTCTCCTGCAAATAGGATCACTATTGTAGAACCTAAGATTGGCCTTTTGAGATGTCTTTTCAGGCTTTTGCCTTTCTGAAGACTGGATGGCCCCACCTAGACCAGCAACTCCCCTGTGGTCCCCACACAGTAACTGACTCAGCGCAAGAGGACAGATTGATTTCCCTATGATTTCATCTCCAATCCAACCAATCAGCACTCTCACTCGCTGGCACCACACCCACCAAATTATCTTTAGAAACTCTGTCCCCAAATTCTCAGGGAGACTGATTTGAGTAATAGTAAAACTCCAGTCTCCCACACAGCCAGCTTTGCATGAATTACTCTTTCCCTATTGCAATTCTGCTCTTGATAAATCGGCTCTGTCTAGGCAGCAGGCAAGATGAACTTGTTGAGTGGTTACATAAACAAGAGAACCCATAAATGTATACAAGGAGATATGTGCAAGAGCATTAGAGCAGCACTGTTCATAAATAGCAAAAGAATATATGTATCCACAAATAAAAAAATGAAAGGACAAAGAAGCTTAAAGTTAGTGTTTATCAAGAGGAGTTAAACACCATTTTAGCATATGTATGCTACTTAATACTACATAATAGTAAAAGCCAATGAACTAGAACTATACATAAAAACAAAGAAACCTCACAAGTATAATATTGTGCTAACAGCAAATGGAAGAAAAATGCATCAGTATATTCTATTTATATAAAATATATTTAATTTTGCATAATGATTAAGAAATCCATATCTATATAGAATACTATTGAAACCATCTTTGCAAAAATCCTAACATTGAGAAGATTACAACAGTGTAAGGGAGATCCAACCAACTCAGATAAAACAATGATATATTTTAGTATTTAGAAATGTTAACTAATTATAGATCTTGAATTTCAAAGCTTTAAAAAGTACAATTTCACGTGACTCACTAAACACTTTAAATTCAATTTATGTCAGTTATTTTTCTACCATTTTGCCAAGAGTACTTCTTCAAATGTCTTAAGTTAAAAACTCTAATACTAGGTTATTTACAGGCACAGCAAGATTTTTCAGAGATAGCATGTAAAAATCTATACAATTGAATTAGTGATTTAATAATAAAAATAAGAAAAAATGAACTTTTTGAAGAGATGTTTGTTTAAATATTCTAATTGGATTAATAAGCATAGTAATATGATTATATACAGGCATTTATATAGTAATTTAATACAAGTAAAAATTGTTTATATTATTATTTAATAGTTCAATGTGTTGACTTTAAAATTCAGATCAATCTATGTTTTCAATTATCCATTTTCATTCAAAATAGAAAAAATAAATGAGTTTGGCATTTTGGTATGTTTACTAATAGAAAACAATAACGGCAACACGATCAATGAATGATTCAGTTAAATGTAGGATTTGTTATAATTTTTTGAAGATATTAGACACACCAGATTTAATTTCAATCTAAAAGTGTATATAAATCTTTGATGACTTATTATATAGGCATTTTATAATTGCTTTTGAGCAACCTATAACCAAAGGTGTTTGCAGACTAGGCCTTAGATTTACACAGTCCCAGCTGCATTTTCATTCTTTAATAATATTAGTAGAACAAAATATTATTTAGGATAATATTAAACAGTAATACCAAACTAAATGCCTTAGCAGAATATAGACTTTTATTTTTTGCAAAAACAAATAGCATTAAATTCTGGTTTTAGCTCCAACACGTAAAGATATTGGTAGTCATCACTCCCTTCTTTCATCAAGTAAAAGGCTGAACAAACAAAATCAGCCACTTGAATTGGACTCATCAGGGAACTGAGGTCACAGTGTAAACCCCAACCCAATACCTTTAGAGATAGACAAATACAGCTGAATCACAGCTTATATCGGCTTATAAGAACCAGAAGCCATCAGAACCATAAATTGGTAGAAGCACTTAAACAGTAACTTTGACAAATGGCTAGAGGCATGTGGAGACTTGTGTGTGAATGAGAATCCCCTGGGGTTCACATCCTTGGGAGCCCCCACATTTTAATAATTTTAACATCCAGGAACCCCACTGCATTCTTATAATAAAGAGGCAAAAAAATCCCTTTTCTGTTGGGGCAAGGATGAGAAAATGCCCAGAGTATATCAGTCATAACAAAGGCTTCCCCGGCAAGAGGAAAAATTTACCAGAGCCTTAGCTGACATGGGGGAAAGGAAATTAGCCAACTATAGCCACTCTAGAATGTCCTGGATTACCTAAGGGGAGGGGAAATCAAGCTGTGAAACAGTTGTGAGGTCACAGACCCACTAAAATAACGAGTCTTAATCAGAGAATTCTAGACTTCTTCTCCCCCCCTACACCTTATCACCTCAACACGGGCCCAGTATAGTATCAGTAGATTACAGCTGAAAGAGCCAGAAGGCTCAGACTCCAAGAGAATCTCAAAAAAGTTACAAGAGAAATTAAGAAAACAAAAAAGTCACTAGAGGAAACAGACCTCTGATACCTAAAACCACAGCAATAGTTAAAACAGCCCAACTTCTAGCAAGATTAACATAAAGCCTGACACGAAACACCTATTTGCCACAGTTCCTATTACCTGATATACCATAACTGGCTTTCAGCAAAAAACTGCAGAGCATGCTAAAGGCAAGAAAAAAAAAAAAAAACACGTGAAGGGACAAAGCAAAAATCAAAAGTAGACTTACATATGGCAAAGATATTGGCTCTATCAAATCTGACATTTAAAATAAGTATGTTTGGCCGGGCGCAGTGGCTCATGCCTGTAATCCCAGCACTTTGGGAGGCCGAGGCGGGTGGATCATGAGGTCAGGATATCCAGACCATCCTGGCTAACACGGTGAAACCCCGTCTCTATTAAAAATACAAAAAATTAGCTGGGTGTGGTGGCGGGCAGGTGTAGTCCCAGCTGCTCCAGAGGAGCTGAGGCAGGAGAATGGCGTGAACCCGGGAGGCGGAGCTTGCAGTGAGCCAAGATAGCGCCACTGCACTCCAGCCTGGATGACAGCCAGACTGCGTCTCAAAAAAAAAAGTATGATTAAATGCTAAGGACTCTAATGGAAAAATCAGACAACTTGCAAGAACAGATGAGTTACAAAGGCTGAGAAAGGAAAATACTAAGAAAGAATCAAAAGTAAAACTAGAAATAAAAACATAGTAACAAATGAAGAGTGCTTTTGACGGGTTCACCAGAAAAGTACCATTGAGCTTGAAGATAGACGAATAGAAACTTCCCAAACTGAAATATAAAGAAAAAAAATACAAGAACTGTAGAACAATTTCAAAATATGTAACTACAAATTATTGGAGTACCAGAAGACAGAGACAATGAAAATGAAAAAAAAAATATTTGAAGTAACAGCTTTTCCACCTGTGCTCATCTTGCTCTGCTCATATCCATGGCCCAGGTAGGAGCTGGTTTAATCGACAATGTGTCCTTCCTAAACTTGTACAGAGCCTGAAGTTGTTCTTTGCCTGACTCAGGTTCAGTTCCGCTCTGGACCAAGGCTCACTACTGAACCATTTTACGGCCTCTGCAAGGGAGTTGCCTCACTCTTTGCCCTGGAAGGCCTAAAGAACAGCTTGCTGGCATCTAAGTCTACTCCCTTCTCACACTTAACAATACTCCAGAGAAATTTAGTAAGATTAAACTCCTTTTCTCCCCCTGCCTACCAATGATTCAAAGCCAAAAAATTTGGTGCAGACACTCCTTAGGTTGAATTGGGGTAAGAGGTATTGGCAGGGAGACTCAAAATGCCGTATCTTCCAAGAGTCTGAAATGTGAATAAGGGTAAAACTCACCTGCCACGTTCCCCTCAAATTGCTTATTACATATGTCCGAAGCCTTCATTTCTTTCGGTGATATCTTTCTTCTCCCCATAATGTATTAGAATAAAAGGGGTAAGTTTTTCTCCTTGACTTCAGCTTCATACATAAAGTTCAATGGCAGGAAAGCATGGAAGAGAAAGAGCACAAGCTTACCTATAAAGGTGCCCAAAGTCAGTGTTTTTTTTTTAATATTATCAATTATCATTAATACTAATATTAATATAATTAAGATTCATTTGGTTGAGATATCTATGTTTATGATTTAAATCTGAGTATAAGGCCTAACAAATGATCTCATGCCCCTTAGTTCATCTGCTGACCCCACTCTCTCCTATTCCAAGAGTTACTACTCAGGATTACTATTGGGTTGGTGCAAAAGTAATTGTGGTTTTTGCCACTGAATGTAATGGCAAAAACCGCAATTACTTTTATACCAACGTAATATTTATAGTAAAACCCACACACACCAGTACATACAATATTACATACTTTCAGAAATAATTGTGAGTTTTTTAATGCATGGGGTAGAGGTGGTTTTCATGTACCTAAATGCCAAAAATAATTCTCACTGATGAATCAAAGCTGCCACAGTGTAAATAATAGCACATCTCATTGTTATGGGGGTGGGGGGGAGGTGGTGTTGGGGGTGTGGTCCTTACTCCCAGAGCTCCCAAGATGGTGGTGGGCCACTTCCAGGATGGTGACAAGCCTCGTGTTCTCTGACCTGGGGTTCTTGGCCTCACGGATTCCAAGGAATGTAATCTTTGGCCATGCGGTGTGTGTTATAGCTCTATTAGAAGTGGTGGGTCATGGAAGAGAAGCGTGGAACCCAGTGACTAGTGTTCAGCTTGATTAGGACGAACCTGGGCACTTAGCCGTGCAGGAACAATGGCAAGCCTTTAGCCTGATCGGGAGTGGCAATGGGCGCCTCCTTGGATCAGGAGCACAGCGGACACCCTGCCTGATCCAGAGGGATGGAAGTCAGCAGGTGGTCTGCGATGGCGGCAAACAGCAGTGGTGGACAGCGATGGAAAGCTCAGCTCCAGCCGTAACAAACACAGACCAGAAGAGAGTGCAGTTGCAAGATTATTTAATAGAGTGAAAACAGAGCTCCCATAGAAAGGGAGGGGACCCAAAGAGGGTAGCCGATGCCGGCTTGAATGCCTGGGTTTATATCCTGATCATTGTCCCTCACACTTGTGCTCTCAGGTGATAGATGATTGACTATTTCTTTACCTCCTGTTTTTGCCTAATTAGCATTTTAGTGAGATCTCTTTACTCCGTGATTGGTCGGGTGTGAGCTAAATTGCAAGCCCTGTGTTTAAAGGTGGAGTCGGTCACCTTCCCAGCTAGGCTTCGGGATTCTTAGTCGGCCTAGGAAATCAAGCTAGTCCTGTCTCTCATCATGGTTAAAGCAGTCAGTAGAGGAAATATCAGAATTTGCAAAAAATATTTTTTCTTAAAAATTGCCAATTTGCTGGTAATGAACCCCACTCCTGGTTATATCATTAACAGAAATTAAAAGTGTTATTTTCTTTACTTCATTCATTTCCTCCTACTACTGAGAGGCTCCAGAATATATTTTATGATTGAAATTATGGGAAATAACAGTTAAAGTAGCATATGTTATCTATTTGTGCCAGTGAATTCCACATACTTGCCATTTCATTCTCCTTCATAAGGAACAGCTTTAGTCAAGAGCAGTTTTCAAAGTGTGGCTTTTCAGAAGTGATTCAGGGGATGTCATAGGACATTATGAGCCTCCTCAATCTGAAAACAGCCCTCTCTTTTCCTTTTCAACACAAACCAGTATAATTTTACCTGTTTTTAAATGTGATCTTCTCCCTAGAAAGAAAAAAAAATTTGAAAGCTTCTGGTATAGAAGAGTGGGTCCTGGAAAAAGCCAGGAGTGCTGGCATTTAGTAACAGTTTTCTCATTACATTTAGAGGAATTTCTCAATAAGTCCTACTGGGTGTTTCATGCTGGATAACGTATTCTCAAAAGTCACTAGCAGACATCACTTTTAGTAATTTCAGTATTCTGCTGAAATCCATTTCTTATTAACCTCATTAGAGAAATGTAGTTACAGGATCTACTTGTAACTGAATTAAAATTCTGCTTTGAATAAATCAGAAGACACTACAATTGAAAGAAGACATATGCCCAATTGACATTTATATATTCTCAAGTATCTAATAGTGTTTTTACTGGAGTTTAAAGATTTAATACATTTTCATCTAGTGAGGGAAACAATACACACATATAATCATAATATGTAAATGTTTTAACATCAAACTGAAACTCAGAGAGAGTTGTAAATTAATGCAGCATAAACTAAAAGCAGGTTATCTGTTTTTCCCTCTTTTTCCAATTAAAAAATAAACCTTTTCCTTTTTACCTTATATGAAAAAAAAAATACGGCCTAGTCTTTGTTCTTAAACAAATGCTCCTAAGCTCTCTTGACATTAACATCCAATTTTTAGTCTTGAGAGCTAACTTTGGTAGTTTTTTGCTCATTTAACATGTATTTTGCATCTTCAAATTGCCAGACCTGGGTGTAAGTTTCTGAGGTCCAAATGTAAATAAATTAAACCTTCCTACATTTGTAAGGTTAAAAGTTTGATAGAGGAAGCAGAAATCTACAAAATTAATTACTGTGCACACTAAGTGTACACAGTGTGGTTGTGAAGAGTAAGTAAGGGAACAAATGCAGTAGCACAGTGCCTTGCATACAGGAATCACTAGGCACCAGATCTTTTTAGCAGCACCTATTGCTTTATTCCTAACAATTCCTCACTCACCATTCATGCTGTGGTAAATATGGTCCTAAGGAAAACTTGGCATAGTTGACCAAGCAAAGACATCACATTATTGGACTGGAACGTAAACTAATAAAATCACAACCTGATATCAGACAGACAGGTTTGGAAGAATGCTTACTGTACCAGTAAATCTCACCTGAGAGAATGTTTCTTACATTGAGATTGAGTAGGCAAAGAATTTAGAGGGCAAGCAAAGTGTCAGCGGTCAAAGTCTTTAGAAACTTGAGATTAAAGGGAATGAGTGCCTGCTTTACCTCTGGACGTTTGGGAAGCAGCAGTTTCACTGTGGTCTCAGTATTATTATCACAGGAAGCAGTAAAGCAAAGTGCCTCCTGGAAAAGCTGTTTGGAAAGCTGGGGACAGGAGGAGGAGGGGTTGTCCCACTGAAAACCCTGGGGGCACAGAGTAGTTTTAGAGAACAATCAAACTTTCCCAATTTTTGGAGGAAAGTATAGGAAGTAAGTTAAAAGGAAGAAAATGCCTATAGCCTGGAGGCATCTCACAATTACGGCAAGGGAAACAACCAAGTCCATCTGGGCCATATACCCAGAGGTTGGTAGTGAGCAGAAGTATCTCAATGCATGCTAACTGGAGTTGTATGAATGGCTAATCATTAAACTTACCAGCGTAATGCCATAAAGCTATCTTAGACCAACAGACCTTAAAAACCTATCTGGGTGTAGGAACTAAAGGAAAATACACTAAGGTGACACAATATAAATCTGAAATGACCAGGTTTACCCAGAATTGACTAAAATTAGGTAGTTTCCCTAAAAACACTAAGTCACTATTTTACATGCCTGACATTTTTGGCCTGTGATTTTGAATCTAGTACACTAAATTATAGTTATTATTCTTCTTATTAATTAATTGTCATGTCGGAAGTCCAATAAAGCTTGTTTTTAAAGCAGAAGTAGAAATTTTTACAAGGATCCTATTTAGATACCACAACATAGCTATTAAGAAAGCAATCTAATATCATATTTAGCACTGTGGTTAAGTAACAAAGCACTGATTGGTCCCTGCAATAATATACAGGCATAGATTGTGTCAGGATTAAAAAATTATATTTTCAATCATGTCATAGCAA
The DNA here is from genome assembly GCF_009828535.3 of Hylobates moloch. Classification (NCBI taxonomy): domain Eukaryota; kingdom Metazoa; phylum Chordata; class Mammalia; order Primates; family Hylobatidae; genus Hylobates; species Hylobates moloch. Next base: position 64,849,129 of record NW_026652279.1, on the reverse strand, counting down.
AGGTAAGATGACTTACACCAAAATATAGTGACAGCTTCTTATAACATAAACTTAATTAACTTGAAAAAATCTATGGTTAGAGTTGATACATTTAAATTATTTTGTTTCCCTTTATGTAAGCCTTATAACTGGAAAAATATTTTTAATTAAAAAAACCTAAGAAAATACATAAACTGCTAAAATAAATAAGCCCTATATTTAATTATCTCATTTACCTTTGGCAATTATGCTAACTATAAGTACAGGTTGAGTATTTCTTATATAAAATATTTGAGGTCAGATTCTAGATTTTGGATTTTTTTCAGATTTTGAAATATTTGCATATACAGTCCATAATGTGATATCTTGGGGATGAAATCCAGGTCCAAAAACAAAACCCATTTATTTATCATATATACTTTAGATATAATATATCACCTGAAGGTAATTTTATACAATATTTTAAATAATTTTGTTCACTAAACAAACTTTTGACTGAATTTTGACTGTGACAGTCACATAAGTTCAGGTATGAATTTTTCAACTTGTGACATCATATCAATGTTCAAAAAGTTTCAGACTTGAAGAGGCTGAATTTCAGATTTTCTGATTTAGAGATGCTCACCTGTACTACATTCAAATTCTATGTTAATGATTTGTGAGTTAGACAAATTTATCATTGGTTAAAAAGTTGGAAGCAGAAGTGTATGATAAGGAATGTATAATACCTGCAATACATTTCAAGGGTTGACTCTGCTCAGACTTGAACTCAATCTACTAAATATTAATGAAAAATAGTATTGAACTCAATCTACTAAATATTAATGAAAAATAGTATGTTGCTGCAATGACTGAATAACTAGTAACACATCAAATTATATCACAAAAATTATGTACTAGTTGCCTCATAGCAATTAGACAACTGGAAAAACTAATTTATTTCCAATGATTAATTTTTCTAATAATAAATTATACTTAACAATATATGTCTGTAACCAGCTGACATTTTTTTAACTTTCTTCAAAAATTTTTGTGGGTACATAGTAGGAGTATATATTTACGGGGTACCTGAGATGTTGTGATATAGGTATACAATGTGAAATAAGCACATCATGAAGAATGGGGTGTCCATCCACTCAAGCATTTATCCTTTGAGTTACAAGCAATCCAATTTATCTTTAAGTTATTTAAAATGTACAATTAAGTTATGATTGACTACAGTCACCCTATTGTGCTATCAAATAGCAGATCTTATTCATTCTTTCTAACTACCAATATGTTTGTGTACTCATTAGCCATCCCCACCACCACTGTAGGCTTCCCCACCTACTGTCCTTCCCAGGCTCTGGTAACCATAACTTCTACTCTCTATGTTCATGAGTACAGTTCTTTTGATTTTTAGATCTCATAAATAAGTGAGAATAGATGTTTGTCTTTCTGTGCCTGGCTTATTTCACTTAACATAATGATCTCCAGTTCCATCTATGTCGTTGCAAATAACAGAGTCTTACTCATTTTTATTGCTGAATAGTAGTCCATTGTGTATATGTACCACATTTTCTTTATCCGTTCATCTGTTGATGGACACTGAGATTGCTTCCAAATCTTAGCTGTTGAAAACAGTGCTGCAACAAACATAAAAGTGCAGATACCTCTTCAATATACTGATTTCCTTTCTTTTGGGTATATACCCAGCAGTGAGATTGCTAAGTCACATGGTAGCTCAATTTTTAGTTTTCTGAGGAACCTCCAAACTCTTCTCCATATTGGTTTTACTAATTTATGTTCCCTGAAACAGTGTACACATCCACAATCCTCACCAGCATTTTTATTGCCTGCCTTCTGGATATAAGCCATTTTCACTGGGATGAGATGATATTTCATTATAGTTTTGATTTGGATTTCTCTGGTGATCAATGATTTTGAACACCTTTTTATATGCCCGTTTGTAATTTGTATGTCTTCTCTTAAAAACTATTGAAGTATTTTGCCTATTTTTTGATGGGATTATTAGATTTTTTTCCTATGGAGTTATTTCAGTTCCTCATATACTCTGGTTACTAATCCCTTGTCAGATGGGTAGTTTGCAAATATTTTGTCCCATTCTATGGGTTGTCTCTTCAATTTGTTGATTGTATTATTTGCTGTGCAGAAGTATTGTGACTTGATGTCATCTCGTTTGTCCATTTTGCTTTGGTTGCCTATGTTTTTGGTACATTGTTTAAGAAATTTTTGCCCAGACCAATATCCTGGAGATTTTCCCAAAAGTTTTTCTGTAGTAGTTTCATAGTTTGATGTCTTTAATATGTTTTGATTTGATTTTGGTATATGATGAGACATGGGGTCTAATTTCATCATTGTGCACATGGATATCCATTTTTTCCAGCACCACTTATTGAAGAGACTGTCCTTCACCCAGTATATGTTCTTGACATCATTATAGAAAATGAGTTCACTATAGGTGTATGGATTTGTTTCTAGGTTCTGTAGCCTGTTCTATTGGTTTATGTGTTTGTTTAAATTCCAGTACTGTGCTGTTTTGGTTACTATAGCTCTGTAGTATAATTTGAAGTCACATAATATGATTCCTCCAGTTTCTTCTTGTTGTTGTTGTTCCTTTTGCTTAGGATAGCTTTGGCTATTCTGAATCTTTTGTAATTACACATAAAGATTTTTTTCTATTTATATAAAGAATATCATTGATATTTTAAAAAGGATTACACTGAATCTATAGATTGCTTTGGGTAGTATGAGCATTTTCCTATTATTGATTCTTTCAATCCATGAACATAGAATATTTTTCCATTTTTTTACTGTCCTCAATTTCTTTCATCAATGTTTTATAATTTTCATTATAGAGATCTTTCAATTCTTTGATTAAGTTAATTCCTAGGTATTTAATTTTATGTATGGTTATTGTAAATGGGATTACCTTTTTATTTCTTGTTCAGATTGTTCATTGATGGCATATGGAAATGCTACTGATTTTTGTATGTTGATTTTGTATCCTACAACTTTACTGAATTTATTTATTAGCTCTAATAATTTTCTTGTGGGGTCTTTAAGTTTTTCCAAATGTAAGATCATATCTACAAACAAGGATAATTTGATTTCTTCCATTCCAATTTGGATATTCTGTATATCTTTCTCTTGTCTAATTGTTCTAGCAAGGACTTCCAGTACTATGTTGAATAACAGTGGTGAGAGGGGGCATCTTTGTTGTGTTCCATATCTTAGAGGAAAGGCTTTCAGTTTTTCCCCATTCAATATTATACTAGTTGTGGGTCTGCTGCATAAGGGTTTTATTATGTTGAGGTATGTTCCTTCTATCTCCAATTTTTTTAGGGTTTTTATCATGAAGGAAAGTCAAATTATATCAAATGCTTTTTTCAGCATCAATTGAAATTATCATATGATTTCTATTCTTCATTTTGTTGATATTATGTATCACATTTATTTACATATGTTGAGCCATCCTTGCATACCAGGGATAAATACCATTTGGTCATGATGAATGATCTTCCTAATGTATTGTTGTATTTGGTTTGACAGTATTTTGTTGACAATTTTTGCATCAATATTCATCAGAGATATTGGCCTGTTGTTTTTTTGTTTTGCTATGTTTTGAGATGTCCAGGCTGAAGTGCAGCAGTGAGCGCTCTGCTCATTGCAACCCCAGCCTCCAGGGTTCAAGTGACTCTCCTGCTTCAGTCTCCCAAGTAGGCGGGATTACAGGCACCTGCCACCATGCCTGGCTAATTTTTTTTGTATTTTTAGTAGAGATGAGTTTTTGCTGTGTTGGCCAGGCTGGTCTCGAAAGTCTGGCTTCAAGTGATCCCCCCATCTCAGCCTTCTAAAGTGCTGGAATTACAGGCGTGAGCCACTGCACCCAACCTGGCCTGTAGTTTTCTTTCGTTGATGTGTCTTTGTCCAGTTCTGGTGCCCAGCATGGCCTGTAGTTTTCTTCTGTTGCTATGTCTTTGTCTGGTTTTGGTATCAGGGTAATACTATCCTTGTAGAATAGGTTGGAAGTATTCCTGCCTTGATTTTTCAGAATAGTTTGAGGAGGATTGGTATTAATTCCTCTTTAAATATTTGGTAGAATTCATCAGTGAATCCATCAGGTCCTGGGCTTTTCTTTAGGATGAGACTTTACTATGACTTTGATCTTATTACTTGTTCATGGTCTGTTCAGGATTAGATTTCTTTGTGGTTCAATCTTGGTAGGTTGTATGTATCTAGGAATTTGTCCATTTCTTCTAGATTTTCTAATTTATTGGCTATAGTAGCTTATAATAGCCACAGATGATCCTTTTAATTTCTGCAGTATCAGTTGTCTTGCCTCCTTTTTTCTGATTTATTTTTATTTGGACCTCTCTCTTTTTTTAGTGTGGCTAAAGTTTTGTCAATTTTGTTTAATTTTTCAAAAAATCCAATATTTGTTTCATTGATCTTTTGTATTTTTTCATTTAAATTTAATTTATTTCTGCTCTGATCTTTATTATTTCTTTGTTCTACTAATTTTGAGTTTGACTTGCTCTTGCTTTTCTAGTTCCCTAAGATGCATCATTAGATTGTTCATTTAAAGGTTTTCCTCTTTTTTGATGTAGGCATTTATAGCTATAAACTTCCCTCTTAGTACTGCTTTGCCATATCCCATAGGTTTCAATGTTTTGTTTTCCATTATTATTTATTTCAATAAATTTTTCAGTTTCCTTCTTAATTTCTTCATTGACCCACTGGTCATTCCAGAGCATATTGTCTTATTTCCATGTATTAGTATAGCTTCCAAAATTCCTCTTGATATTAACTAGTTTTATTCCATTGTGGTTGGAGAAGATACTTGATATTATTTCAAGTTTTTAAAAAATGTTTTAAAACTTGCTTTGTGAACTAACATACGATCTGTCCTTGAGAATGCTCCATGTGCTGAAGAAAAGAGTGTGTATTCTGTAGCTCTTGGATGAAAAATTCTGTAAATAAATGTTAGACCCAGTCAGTCTATAATGCAGATTAAGTCTGATGTTTTTGTTGCTTTTCTGTCTGGGATATCTGTCCAATACTGTATGTAGAATTTGAAATCTACAGCTATTATTGTATTGGATCTTATCTCTCTCTTTAGCTCTAATTATATTTGATTTATATATCTGGATGTTCTAGTGTTGGGTGGATATGTATTTAAAATTGTTAAATTATCTTGCTAAATCAACCCTTTTATCATCTCTATAGTGGCCTTCTTTGTCTCTTATAGTTTTTGCTTTGAAATCTATTTTGTCTGATGTAAGTATAGTGACTCCTGCTCTTTTTTGGTTTCCACTGGTGTGAAATACCTTTTTCCATCCCTTCATTTTCAGTCTATATATGTTTTTATAGGTGAAATATTTCTTGTATGCAACAGATCAGTGGTTTTCTTCATCTATTCATCAAGTCTGTGTCTTTTGACTGAAGAGTTAGTCCATTAACATTTAATATTAGTATTGATAAGTACGGATTTATTCCTGCCATTTTGTTACTTGTTTTCTGGTTGTTTTGTGGTCTTCTCTTCCTTTTGTCTTTCCTTCCTGTCTTCCTCTAGTGAAGGTGATTTTCTCTGGTGCTATGATTTAGTTTCTTGCTTTTTATTTTTTGTGTCTCCATGATTTTGGTTTGAGGCTACCATAAGGCTTCCAAATATTACCTTATAACTCATTAATTTAACATGGTTACAGCTTAACACTGTTTGCATAAACAAACCATAAACAAACAAACCATAAACAAGAAAAACAAAGCAAATAAAAAGTTTATACCTTAACTTCATCCTCCTGCTTTTAATCCTTTGTTCTTTTATTTAATCTAATTGTAGTTACTATGTCTTGAAAAGTTGTTGAAGTTATTATTTTTGATTGGTTTATTGTTTAGTCTTTCTATTTAGGATAAGAGTAGTTTACACACCACACTTAGAGTGTTCTAATATTCTGTGCTTTTCAGTGTACTTACTATTGACAGTGCATTTTGTACCTTCAGTTGATTACATATGGCTCATGAACATCCTTTGCTTTCTGATTGAAGCACTCCCTTTAGCATTTCTTGTAGGATAGGTCTGGTGTTGATAAAACCCCTCAGATTTTGTTAGTCTGGGAGTATCTTCATTTTTTCTTCATGTTTGAAGGATATTTTCACCAGATATACTATTTTAGGGTAAAAGATATTTTTCTTTCAGCACTTTAAATATGTCATGCCACTCTCTCTTGGCATGTAAGGCTTCTGATGATACATCTGCTGCCAGATGTATTGAATATTACTTTTATCTTGTCTCGTAGTACTTTTAGGACCCTTTCTTTATCCTTGATCCTTGATCCTTGGTAATTTAATTATTAAATTCCTTGAGGTTAGTCTTCTTTGGGTTAAATCTTCTTGGTGTTCTATAACCTTGTACTTGGATATCTATATTTTTCTTTTGGTTTGGGAAGTCCTCTAATATTATCCCTTTGAATAAACTTTCTACCCAAAGTCTTTCTCTACCCTCTTGAAGGCCAATAACTCAGATTTCCCCTTTTGAGGCTATTTTCTAGATCCTGTTGGCATGCTTACTGTTTTTTTAATTCTTTCTTTTGTCTTCTTTGACTGCATATTTTTGAATAGCCTGTCTTCAAGCTCACTAATTCTCTCTTCTACTTCATAAACTCTGTTATTAAAAGACTCTGATGCATTGTTTGGTATGCCAATTGTATTTTTCAGATCCAGAATTTCTTTTTGAGTTTTTAAAATTGTTTCAATGTCTTTGTTAAGTTTATCTGACAGAATTCTGAATTTCTTTTCTGTATTATCTTGAATTTCTTTGAGTTTCCTCAACACAGCTATTTTAAATTATCCATCTGAAAGATGACAAATGTCTGATTCTCCCAAATTGGTCTCTAGTGTCTTATTTAGTTCACTGATGAGGTCATATTTTCCTGGGTGGTGTTGATGCTAATGTACGTTCTTTGCTGTCTGGACATTGAAGTTTTCACCTTTCACAGTCTGGGCTTATTTGTACTCATTCTTGGGAATGCTTTTCCAATATTTGAAAGGAATAGGGTGTTGTGATCTAATCTGTGTCTGTTCTAGAGGACACCCCAAGCCCAATCATGCTGTGGTTTTTGCACCTTTATAGAGGTACTGCCTTTATGGTCTTGGACAAAGTCCAGGAGAATTCTCTGGATTGCCATGCAGAGACTCTTATTCTCTTCCCTTACTTTCTCCAAAGCAAAGTCTCTCTCTCTCTCTCTTTGTTCTGAGCCACCTAAAGCTTGCATGGAGTGACACAAGTACCCTTGTGGGCACCACCAGTAAAACTGAGCTGAGTCAGACCTAAAGGTAGCACAGCACTAGTTCTCACCCAAGGTCCAATGCAACCACTACCTGGTTATGGCCTATGTTTTCTCAAGGCCCTGGGGCTCTACAATCAACCTGTGGCAAAGCCTGCCAGGGCTGCGTCATTGCCTTCAGGGCAGTGAGGTGCCCCAGGCTACAGGTGGGTCCAGAAATGCTGTCTGAGAGTCAGTGACTAGAGCCAAAAATCTTAAGAGTCTACCTGGTGTTCTATTGTGCTGCATCTGAGCTGGCACTCAAACCACAAGAAACAGTCCTTCACACCCTTCTCTCCTTTTTCCAAAGGCAGAGGAGCCTTACTCCATAGCCACTGCCAGTACAGGTCATGAGGAGTACTGCCAGACTACTGTCAATGTTTCCTTGAGGCCTGAAGACCCAAGGGCTCTTAAGTCAGCTTGTAGTGAATGCTGCCTGGCTTGGGACCCACCCATCAGGGCAGTGAACTCCCCTCTGGCCCAGAGCAGCTCCAGAAATGCTAACCAAAAGTCAAGTCCTGGAATCAGGGACCCTAGGAGCCTGCTTGGTGCTCAATCCCTCTGTGGCTGTGCTGGTACTTAAGGTGGAAGACAAAGTCCCCTTTAACTTACCCTGTGCTTTTCTCAAGCAGAAGGAGTTTTGCCCCATGACCACCATAGCTGGAAATGTGCTGAGTCTCAGAGGCTCACCCAAGGCACTCAGCATAATATTTGCATATAGCTGCTAGTTATTCTTACCCACAAGACTCTTCAGTTAGTAGGTGATGAATGCTGCCAGGACTGAGTCCTTTCCTTTAAGGCAGTGGATTCCCTTCTGGCCCAGGGTGTGTCTAGGAATGTCATCTGGGAGCTAGGGCCTGGAATGGGAGCATCACAACTCTTGCCACTGCCCTATTCTGCTGTTGCTGAGCTGAGATCCAAGATGCAAGAAAAAGTACACCTCACTCTTTCCCTCTCCTCTCCTCAAGTGGAGGAAAGGGTCATTTTTGGAGCTGTGAGCTGTACAGCCTTAAGTTAGGGGAGAGGTGATGCCAGCACTCGCTTAGCTGCCCTGGTTGGTGTCTCAGTATGTCACCTGCCCCTACAGTCCACTGTCTTTCGGCCTAGTTCAGCACTGGGACTCATCTAAGAGTTAGAGTCCTTATGACCTACACTGCATTTAAAGTTCCTTCAGAGACACAGAGCACTGTAGCCCACAGTGATGAAATTTGCAGCAACTTCAGACCACTGGGATTGGCAATTCCCCTCTGTCTGGGGCTGGTTTAAATGCTCCCTCCATGGACAGGCATCAGCTGAGTTTGATCCAGTGTTCCTTTCTGCTCTAACAGGATGCACTGAATTTAATGCCTCACAATTGCTGTGTTCTCAGTGTCCAGAGACACTTTCTGCACCATGTGGCCACTGCCAGGGGTGGAGAAGGGATGGTGTCAGTGATTCAAGCCTGTGTTTTATATCTCTTCGGAGCCTTTTTGAGCAATACAAAGATAAATCAGGTACTATTAGGCCTCACCTGATTTTTGGTTCTTATAAAGGGGTGTGTGTGTTTTCTGTGTAGATAGTTTTAAATTGGTGTTCTTGTGGCAGAGAGGTGAGGGACTATCGGTGGAGTATTCTATTCTGTCATCTTGCTCTGCCTTTCCTCCCAGCTGCCAAGTGGCCCTGATTTAGTGACTCAGTAGAGAGTCTGCCTCATATATAATGGAGACATAAGGTCTCTACAAACCTTCTCTGATATTTCCCCATGCCTCGCAATTATTGTTTACTTGATGTGTGACTGAATTTGCTATTCACTACTTCTTTCCATATCAACATCTCATCACAATTTACTAACATCGCTCAGAGGCTACATCTCTCAGGACACAAATAAACATATTATGCAGTCAGCTTTTCACTTGAGATTTTAGCCTATCCATGAATTTAAAACATAGTGTTGGAATTTCTGTATTTCATGTGACTACCCACTGCATATTATTTTTTCCTGCTCTTGGTATTGTTTCTACATTGCCCTGATGTACCTGACTACTTCAAAAATAGAAACAATTTTATTTTTATAAGTCATAAAACATAAGTATTTATTTTTACTCATATTTTTGTGTGTACTGCTTTGAGTTGTTTTGAAATACAAATAAATTTTAAAAATACCTTAAACAATAAAAGGTATCTACTAATTTTTCTAACTAAAAAGACCTGGTAAAGGTCAGGTTTCAGACAAAGTTTGATCTGAAGTCCACCTTCAATTGTTTCTGATGATGTTGACTTTGTGTTCGTCCCATATTAACATTTTCTTCATCTGGGGTTTCTGAAACAATCTGGATTTAAATGTTTTCTCATCTGCTACCAGGAAAAGAATGCACCTCTACCCATAACCTTTGAAAAAGTCTCCAAAATTTTATTCTCATAGACCACATAGATTAAACACCTATTCTGAGTTTAGCAATGAGATAAAGTGGGTTGAAATTAACCTAATTGACATAGACCAATAAGGATCCAATCCTGAAATTGACAGTAGTGTTAACTCTACTCAAATCATGGAGCTAATGTATTAGGATTGAATGGATGTCACTGAGAGAGCTATACTCAACTCTGTCTAGTTGACATCTTACACACCTCATAAATATATGAAAGTTTGTGAAGTTACTAAGGTATGCAGAATCCATTGGAAGATATATTAGCCCTTAGAAGTACCTGAGCTGTTATAAAACCAAGCTATTTCTCCCAAAAAGGAGACAATTCAAAATTTTAAACATCTATATCCATATGCTCATGTCTAAAGTGCTCAGAAATACTCAGTTTTCTTTGTCAGACTTCTTCCTGAGCCTCTTTATGGCCTGTGGTATTTAAGTGTACCACTAGGTTACATGTACATTCATCTTCTTACAATTTTGACACTATTCCATGGTAACAATCAAGTCAGTAATAGCTCACATTGGGGAAATAGGAAGGAATGAACAGAATACATAAAGCCCATTGACCACAGCACACATTTATGGACAGCAGTGCAGGGACTCTTTGCCGTGGCAGTATAGTGAATTATTTGGTCAGTCAATCTGGAAACTTCCACCTTTGCTGTCTGGAAGAATAGCCCTTGTTCACAGTCTTCCACGGCCATCCATAGCTAGGATAGACATAGGCAAGATGTCTTTCTGGAACAGGATCAATTTAGTAATTCTATTCAGAGAGTTCTGGAGTCCAAGGGACTGAATTATCATCCAGTTTCTATCATTTCTACCTGAAGATATGTTAGCAATGTAGTCTTCTATGTTAGACGAAATTATTTTTCCCATTTATTTACCGCGTTCTTTCTCCATGCCCTGTGTCATTTTATTTTGCATTTCTCCTACAAGAGGTAACATATTTGGTATTGTTGTATGACTTGCTTGGCCAATGGCATGACAGTAGACATGATTTGGCAGAGGATTGAAATGTGCACATGTATCTGAGCTTGTATTCAGTGCACGTGCCACCATCATGAGAGGATCATGCCCCAGAAAGTCCGTTGGTCACCGAAAAATAATTAAGGCAGAAACCCACGGCCTAGAGCCAACCAAGCTGAGCTTAACTTGCACATTTATATCCTAACCAAACCACAGAGATGTAAGTGAGAAACAAAAGCCTCTTATTGCACGCTACTGAGCTTTGTAGTGTTTTTTCACAAGGCATTATTAGGAATACAGATGTCAGTGACAACATTAGTATCCAGAAGTGGGATATTGTCACAGCAAAAATGTAAAATGTGTAGCATTGAGTATAAGGTTAGTAGGGGACAAAGTAACTGTTATAAAAGACCAAAAATTTAGATTAAACCTTATTAAAGGATATTGAAAAAAGCAGAGACATGTCTTATGTAATGGTCAAACATTTGTTAAAAGTATCACCTATAATAAACTGGGAAATATGAAATATGCCTAATGATCTTGTTGAACGCATCAGCTGGCTCCTACTAGCTGCATTTGATAAAGAATAATTTTTTAATAATTTTTTTAAAAAGAACAAACTCAGAGGAAAACAGAAAATTTGTTTTGAAAACAAAAATTGGAAGATAATACAGAAAGCTCAGAAAAATCTGGAACTTGGTTGGAAAATAAAAGTGCTCTCCAACTTCAATAAAAGATTCAATTTAATACAAGTACTGGGGGCCAAACAAGTCAAGGGCATGTCCAATAAATGCAACTGGAGGCATAGATCAAATCAAAGGTGGTGTGGCCATCACCTCTAAAAGAATCAACGTGATGCTTCTTGGATCTTGTTCTCCCAGAAGCAGACTATGAGTCAAGCATTTAGGTGTAAGTGATTTATGAAGGAAGTACTTCTGGGAGGGAACAGCAAGGGAATGTAGGAAGTAGGATAAGAAAATAGATAAAACTGAGCACAGTGCAATTTTAAGCCTGAGAATCAGCCTGAAGCCATGGGGAACTTTTTGTGTATAAATCAGCATTTCAAAGTTTGTCTTCTTCAGTCAAGAAATTGGGTGGATTTTTGTGTGCCACATAAATTTCGAGCAGTCTGTTACACCACATTATTTTAGATAAAGCTGATTGATATATTTACTTCAAAATTTGGTAGCATTAGGTATCAATTCTGTCTCATTATGCCCTAACCAAATTCAAAGCTCATATGATATATAGTTTCTAAATATCATAGTTTCTAGTAGCAAATTTCAGCATTTTGACAATCTCTCTTACACTCATTTTAACCTGTGTTGAAAATTGTAGCTGGGCGCGGTGGCTCACACTTGTAATCCCAGCACTTTGGGAGGCCGAGGGGGGAGGATCACGAGGTCAGGAGATCGAGACCACGGTGAAACCCCGTCGCTACTAAAAATACAAAAAATTAGCCAGGCGTGGTGGCGGGCGCCTGTAGTCCCAGCTACTCGGAGAGGCTGAGGCAGGAGAATGGTGTGAACCCGGGAGGCGGAGCTTGCAGTGAGCCAAGATTGCGCCACTGCACTCCAGCCTGGGCGACAGAGCGAGACTCCGTCTCAAAAAAAATAAAGAAAGAAAGAAAGAAAATTGTAAGGAACGTACAATCATTTGGATAGGTGTAGAAGATTGTACCCTACCCCAAATTGTAACTTTGGCCACTTCTATGTCTCCATGCTTTTACTTCCATTTATCTGTTTGGGGCAGAGACTTAAGCTGGTCCAATTCTACACTCAACTCCGGAGTTCCGGGCTTGCAGCCATTGGTGACTGCAGTCCTCAGAGTACCCTCTTAGTGATGTTACAAAATACTGTTTTTTGTGTGAAGCTAAATATATCTCTTCATTCAGCACTTCACTGAAGTCTGAATACAGTTACTTTGAACCCTAATATTCTGATTCTGAGAGTCCTGCTCAATATAGGATTATATGATTTATAAAACACACCAATCATGTTTTTCACATCCTGTTAATAACCACTGTTATATATATGCATAACCCCATCAAAGATAGTATTCAAAATAGCTTTTAAATATGTTTGGTCTTTTATTTGTATAACATCAAGATTTTTTAAACCACATGGAAATTTTTGAATAACAATTCAAACAATAAATGCCAGTGACAGGTAGTAGAATTGTAGGAGTGTTAGTGCTGAATGGTGTGATTGTGAATTTATTTTGAACAGAATGTAGACAGGGTATGCTACAGGATTAATGGTTAGGTATGAAAGAAAAGGAGCCAAGGATGTATATAAGTGTTTTTCTCCCTTTGCCAACTGGAAGAAGGGAGTTTCCATATACTGAGATGAGAAAGATTACAGGAGGGACAGGTTTGGTGGAGAAAATAAGTAGTTTGGTTCTGGACATGTTCTGTTTGAGAAATTTGACACATTTACCAAAGTACAAGTAAAGATGATGAGCACATAGTTGGATCTGAAGAGAGAGGTCCTAGTGAAAACAAAAATTTTGAGATAATATGCTTTTAGATGATATTTAACATTATGGAGCTAAATATGATAATATTTGCAATTATTTTGGAGTTTAAGCCTTATCCTCCTGGGTGAATATTTATACTGGTAATCCTGAAGCATTCTGAGATTTCACCCCAGTTATGGGTCAAATGACCATAAAAGGTGTTTGGTTTTAAGAAAAATATGCATTCTCCTTTCTAAGGTACTGCCTGAGTTGAACTTACTATAAGGTCTTCAACAAGGGAGGGTTAATATCCTCAAAGCATTGCTATAAACAATATCTGGTGAGTTTATAAAGTATCTCTCAAATAAAATATAATCAGTACCTGTGAAACAACAGGTTTACCAAAATTGAGAGCTGTGAGATCTCTTTAATACATAATATCATTCATAAACTGAGCTTCAATAAATCATTGATTTTACCTTAAAATGTTTTTATGTCCTGTTTATAAATTCTAAGCTCAGCAACTGTTTTTTGAGTAGACAAAATATTAATAATTTATGTTGTTACATTATCACAACTTCTGTATTTTAATGATTTGAGATTTTATATTCTGAAAAGTATGATCCTTCTATGATTTTTTAAACTTGATTGAAATACCTCACACTTTACTGTATTTTGATATAGTGAAGAGTAAAAATCAACCTTAAAATTATATTATTAAAACTCAAAATCATGATTCTAACCAGATCAGGTACTTAACATATCAATTATATTAAAGTCAATTTATGATAATAATATATTCCTGGTAACAAACATCTGAACCAAAATTCTCTGTGGATTCCATAGGCTATTGCTTATGAAACTCTGAAATAGTATTTAAATGAAAAATGGTTGAAAATGAAGGGATAGATGATTTCTTTTTTGCAGCAGTTCTCAATGTCTTCAATATGGTAATGTTCTTTTTGAACCTAACATTTTTTGCTATTTATTTGCATGTGATTTTTAGCACACACTTCAGGGGGAAAAAACTTCTCTAGACACATGCTGTTGCTTATATGTATTGTGTAAGCATATTACTAAAGCAAAATTGCCATAACCAATGAACAAGGGGAAGTTAATGTATCAAAATATTTACCTATAGACCATAATAATACTCAACTATAATAATTACAAAATCAAAGTATAGATAGATTAGATAGCTAGAGATACATAGATATAGATGATATTGATACAGACACATAGATATGCTGATTTTTAAAACAATTTTGAATAGATGATACATTGATTGTTAATACCATGGAGTTCATGTTAATGGATGATAAACATTCATTAATAAAACTTGTAATATAAAATGTATTCTGTAATTTTATATTTTGAAAATAGTGTATAACGATCTATAGTATGAATGAAACTATATAAATTGGGTTGTGAACATTAAAACATAATTTTGTGAAAGCCTTTTGAAATGCAGCAATGATCCTTATAATATCCCTAACATATGATTAAACATACTCTTTATCATAACAATAAATTATATTAAGCATATGTCAATATATACTTCAGTGCATTTTTAATGCACTGAATATAATATAATGTGAATATATACTTCAGTGCATTTTTAATAAACAGATCTAAGCTTAAATTTCATATACATTATGGAACTATCAGTTTCCTTAGTCAAATGTAAATAATAGTATCTAACTTATAGGTTATTTTTTAGGAGTAAAGAGCAAACGACAGAAGGTTCAGAATTTTATGCAAAGTTTTACATAAATTTAATATTATTAGGGCTGGTATTTGCATTTTTAAAAAATGTTAGGGCTGTATATATAGACTTTTTGACAATCTGCCCAAATCTCTATAATTAAATTCAAAAAACAATTTACAATGAATCATCATCATTCATTTATAGTTTTATGTCATATCCAAAGGGGTTTGTACATATTAACTCATTTAATTATTACATAATGTATGTATTATTGTCGCCCCATTTATCCATGAGAAAACTGAGGCACAGAGATACTGTCAAATTTCAAACAGCTAGCAAATGGCAGCCCTGGGAATTGAACCAGAATAAATTAGGCTCCAAGATATCTGATCTGTATTTCCTTTTTTTTTCTTTCTAAGTTTTGTGGCTACATACTAGTTATATATGTTTATTGGGTACAGGAGATATTTTGATACAGGCATGCAATGTGTAATCATCCCAACATGGAAAATTGAGTATCAATTCCTGCAAGCATTTATTCTTTGTGTTACAAGCAATACAATTATACTCTTTATTTTTAATGTACGATTAAGTTATTATTGACTGTAGTCCCCCTATTATGCTATCAAATACCAGGTCTTACTCATTCTTTCTAACTATGTTTTTGTATCCATTAACCATTCCCACCTTCCCCCATACTCCACACTACCCTTCTCAGCCTCTGGTAACCATTCTTCTATTCTCTATCTCCATGAGTTCAATTGTTTTGATATTTAGATCTCACAAATAAGGAATAACATGTAATATTTGTTTGTCTTTCTGTGCCTGGCTCATTTAATTTAACATAAAGATCTGCAGTTCTATTTATGTTGTTGCAGATGACAGAATCTTATTTTTTGGGCTGAATAGTACTCCATAGTGTATATGTACCACATTTTCTTTACCCATTTATCTGTTGATGGACACTTAAGTTGCTTCCAAATCTTGGATATTATAGTGCTGCAACAAAGACGGGAGTGCAGATATCTCCTAGATATACCGATTTCCTTTCTTTTGGGTATGTACACAGTCATGCGATTGCTGGATCATATGATAGCTCTATTTTCAGTGTGCTGAGGACCCTTCAAACTGTTCTCCACAGTACTTGTACTAATTTACATTCGCATCGACAGTGTAGGAGTGTTCTCTTTTCTCCACTTCCTCGCCAGCATTTGTTATTGCCTAACTTTTGAATAAAAGCCATTTTAAGTGAGATAAGATGACATCTCACTGTAGTATTGATTTGCATTTCTCTGGTGATCAACAATGTTAAGCACTTTTTTATATGCCTGTTTGCAATTTGTATATCTTCTTTTGAGAAATGTCTATTTAAATTTTTGCCCATTTTAAATTGGATTATTATCATTTTTTTCCTGTGGAGTTGTTTGTTTAAACTTCTTATATATTCTGGTTATTAATCTCTTGTCAGAGGGATACTTTGCAAATATTTTCTCCTATCCTGTGGGTTGTCTCTTCACTTTGTTGACTGTTTTGTTTTCTGAGCAGAAGCTTTATAACTTAATTTGATCGCATTTGTCAATTTCTGCTCTGGTTACCTGTGCTTATGGGGTATTATTCAAGAAATTTTTTGCCCAGACCAGTGCCCTAGAGAATTTCCTAATTTTTTGTAGTAATTTTATAGTTCAAATTCTTAAATTTAAGTCTTAAATTAATTTTGATTTGATTTTTGTATATGATAGAGTGATCAAGTTTCATCCTTCTGTATCCATATACAGATTTCCATAATCCAGTTTTCTCAGCACCATTTATTGAAGGGACTCTCCTTTCCTCAGGGTATTTTCTTGGCATCTTTGACGAGAATGAGTTTGCTGTAGGTGTTCAGATTTGTTTCTGGGTTCTGTATTCTGTTCCAATGGTCTATGTGTCCTTTTTAATGCCAGTACCATGCTGTTTTGGTTATTATAGCTCTACAGTATAATTTAAAGTCAGGTAATGTGATTCCTTTAGTTTTGTTCATTTCGTTCAGGATATCTTTGGTTATTCTGGGTCTTTTGTAATTCCATAGAAATTTTTAAATTATTTCTTCTGTTTCTGCAAAATATGTCATTGATATTTTGATAAGGATTGCATTGAATCTGTAGATTGCTTTCGATACTATGGGCATTTTAACAATATTGATTCTTCCAATCAGTCAACATGAAATATCTTTCCTCTTTTTTTGGTATCCTCTTCAATTTCTTTCATCAGTCTTTCGTAGTTTTCATTGCAGAGGTCTTTTACTTCTTTGGTTAATTCCTAGGAAATAATTTTATCTGTGGCTATTGTAAATGTGATTACTTTCTTGATTTCATTTTCAGATTTGTTGTTCTTGCCATAGAGAAATGTTACTGATTTTTGTATATTGATTTTGTATCCTACAACTTTACAGAATTTGTTTATTAGTTCTAATAGTTTTTTGGTGGAGTCTTTAGGTTTTTCCAAATAAAAGATCATATCACCTACAGACAAGGATAATTTGACTTCTTCTTTTCCATTTTGGATGTCCTTTATTTTCTTCTCTTGTCTGATTGCTCTAGCTAAGACTACTAGTACTATGTTGAATAACAGCAGTGAGAGGGGGGGATCCTTGTCATATTCCAGATCTTAGAGGAAAGGCCTTCAGTTTTTCCCCATTCAGTGTTATATTATCTGTGGCTCTGTCATATATGGCTTTTATTATGTTGAAATATATTCCTTCTACACCCAGTTTTTTGAGAGTTTCTATCATAAAGAGATATTGAACTTCACCATATGCTTTTTCTGAATCACTTGAAATGATCATATGGTTTTTGTCCTTCATTATGTTGATATGATATATCATATTGTTTGATTTGCATATGTTGTACATCCTTGCATCACTGGGCTAAATCTCATTTGGATATTATAAATAATCTTTTTAATGTATTGTTAAATTCAGTTGGCTACTGTTTTATTGAGGATCTTTGCATCAGTATTCATCAGAGATATGGACCTGGAGTTTTCATTTTTTTTTTTTTTTGTATGTCTTCATCTGGTTTTGGTGTCAGGGTAATACTGGCCTTAATAGAATGAGTTTGAAAGTATTCCCTCATCTCTATTTTTTGGAAACGTGAGTAGGATTGGTATTGTTTTTCTTAAATGTTTAGTAGAATTCAGCAGTGAAGCCATTGGGTTCAGGGCTTTTCATTCCCAGGAGACTTTTTAATTACAGTTTCAATCTCACTACTTGTTACTGGTCTGTTCAGATCTTGGATTTCATCATGATTCAGACTTCATAGGTTGTTTGTGTCTAGGAATTTATTCATTTCTTTTAGACTTTCCAATTTATTGGCATATATTTGTTCATAGCAGCCACTAATGATTCTTTTAACTTCTATGGTATTATTTGTCTCTATTTTATTCTCTAATTTTATTTATTTTGGTCTTCCATCTTTTTTTCTCTGTTAGTCTGGCTAAAGGTTTGTCAATTTTGTTTATCATTTCAAGAAACAAACTTTTTGTTTCATTGATCTTTTGTACATTTTTCATTTCAATTTTGTTTATTTCTTCTCTGATCTTTATTTCTTTTCTTCTACTAACTTTGGATACAGTTTGCTCTTGCTTTTCTAATTCTTTAAGACGCATTTTAGGTTGTTTATGTGAAGTTTTTCTTCTTTTTTGAAGTAGGCAGTTATAGCTGTAAGTTTCCCTCTGAATGCTGCTTTTGCTTTATCTCATAGGTTTTGGTATGTTGTGTTTCCATTGTCATTTTTTTTCAAAGCATTTTTCAGTATCCTTCTTAATTTCTTCATTGACTCACTGGTCATTTAGGAGCATATTGTTTAATTTCTATATATTTGTATAGTTCTGAAAATCCCTCTTTTATTAATTTCTAGTTTTATTTTGGTGTATTCAGAGAAGACGCTTGATATTATTTCAATTTTTTTCAATATTTTAGGACTTGTTTTGTGACCAAACATATGGTCTATGCTTGAGAATGATTCATGCACTGAGGAAGAAAATGTGTATTCTGCAGCCATTGGATGAAATGTTCTGTAAGTATCTAATTGGTCCATTTGTTCTATAGTGTAGATTAAGTCCAATGTTTCTTTGTTTATTTTCTGTCTGGGAGGTCTGTCCAATGCTGAAAGTGGGGTGTTGAAATCTCCAGCTATTATTTCATTGGGGTCCCCCTCTCTCTAGCTCTAATAGTATTTGCTTATATATCTGATTGCTCCAGTGTTGAATGTATATATATTTACAATTGTTATGTCCTTTATGTGGTCTGGCTGTGTCCTCACCCAAATCTCACCTTAAATTGTAATCCAAATTGTAATCTCCATGTGTTGGGGGAGGGACCTCATGGGAGGTAATAAGATCATGGTGGCAGTTCCCCCATGCTGTGTCCCATGTTAGTGAGTTATCACAAGATATGATGATTTTATAAGGGGCTTCCGCCTTTTGCTTGGCACTTTTCCTTCCTGCCACCATGTGAAGAAGATCATGTTTGCTTTCCCTTCCACCATGATTGTAAGTTTCCTAAGGCCTCACCAGCCATGCTGAACTAAGAGTCAATTAAACACCCCTTTCCTTTATAAATCACCCAGTCTTGGGTATGTCTCTACTAGCAGTGTGAGAGCAGACTAATACAATCCTCTTGCTAAATTGACCCTTTTATCATTAGATAATGATCTTTTTTTCTTTTATTAGAGTTTTTGCCTTGAAATCTATTTTGTCTAATATGAGTGTAGCAACTCTTGCTCTTTTTGATTTCCATTGGCATGGAATATCTTTTTTCATGTCTTTATTTTCAGTCTATACATATATTATAGGTGATGTGGGCTTCTTTTTTTTTTTTTTTTGTAGATGAAGTCTCACTCTGTAGTCCAGGCTGGAGTGCAGTGACGTGATCTCGGCTCACTGCAAGCTCCACCTCCTGGGTTCATGCCATTCTCCTGCCTCAGCCTCCAGAGTAGCTGGGATTACAGGCGCCTGCCACCACGTCCAGCTAATTTTTTTGTATTTTTAGTAGAAATGGGGTTTCACTATGTTAGCCAGGATCGTCTCAATCTCCTGACCTTGTGATCTGCCTACCTCAGCCTTCCAAAGTGCTGGGATTACAGACGTGAGCCACTGTGCCCAGATGTGTGTTTCTTGTACACAACAAATCATTGGGTTTTGTTTTGATCCATTCAGACACTATGTCTTTTGATTGGAGAGTTTTATGGATAAGTAGGGACTTACTCCTGTCACTTTCTTATTTGTTTTCTGGTTGCTTTTCAGTCTTTTTTCCCTTCTTATTTCCTGTCTTTCTTTTAGTGACTGTGATTTTCATTGGTGGTATGCTTTAATTTCTTGCATCTTATTTTTTGTGTATCCATTGTATCTTTCTTGATTTGAAGTTATCATGAGACTTTCCAACACCATCTTATAACCCATTATTTTAAACAGATGACAACTTAAAACTGATTGCATAACATCACAATTGTAGTACTATAGTATTCTGTGTTTTTCTGTGTACTTACTATTATCAGTGAGTTTTGAACCTTCAGAAGATTGCTTTTTACTCATTAACATCCTTCTCATTCAAACTGAAGAACTCCT
Organism: Hylobates moloch; assembly: GCF_009828535.3. Taxonomy (NCBI): domain Eukaryota; kingdom Metazoa; phylum Chordata; class Mammalia; order Primates; family Hylobatidae; genus Hylobates; species Hylobates moloch. Next base: position 64,828,685 of record NW_026652279.1, on the reverse strand, counting down.
TTTAGCATTTCTTGTTGGACAGATCTGATATGGATGAAATCTTTCAGCTTTCATTTGTCTGGGAAAGTCTTTATTTCTCCTTCATACTTAAAAGATGTTTTCAGCAGATATGCTATTCAAGGGTAATTTTATTCCAGCCCTTTACAGACGTCATGCCACTCTCTTCTGGTCTGTAAAGTTCCCACTGAAAAATTTGATACCAGACATATTGGAGCTCCATTATATGTTATTTGCTTTTTTTCTCTTGCTTCTTTTAGGATTCTTTCTTTATTCTTGACCTTTGGGAGTTTAGTTATTATGTCTTGAGGTAGTCTTCTTTGGGTTAATAACCGCTTAGTTCTCTATAACCTCCTTGTACTTGAATGTGGATATCTTTCTCTGCATTTGGGAAGTTCTCTGATTTTATCTGTTTGAATAAAGTTTTTACCCCTCTCTCTTTCTCTACCTCCTCTGGAAGGCCAATAACTCTTAGAATTTCCCCTTTGAGTCTATGTTCTAGATCTTCTAGGTATGCTTCATTGTTTTTAATTCTTGTTTCTTTTGACTCCTCTGCTTCTGTGTTTTCAAGTAAGCTGTCTTCAAGCTCAATAATTCTGTCTTCTGCTTGATACGTTCTGCTATTAAGAGCCTCTTAAGCATTCTGCAGCATGTCAATTGCATCTCTCAATTCTACAATTTTTTAGTTATTTCTTTCCCTTTTTTAAATGTATCTGGTAGATACATTTATCTGAATTCTTTCTGTTATCTTGAATTTCTTTGAGTTAACAAAACATAGCTATTTTGAATTATTTGTTTCTCCAGGATTAGTCGCTGGTGTTGTATATAGTTCATTTGGTGAGATTAGGTTTTCTTGGAGGATGTTGATGCTTATAGATGTTTGTCAGTATCTGAGCACTGAAGACTTAGGTATTTATTGTAGTCTTCACAGCCTGGGCTTGTTTGTGCCTGTCCTTCTTGGGAAGGCTTTCCAGGTGTTCAAAGGGACTTGAGCCCCAACCTTAATAATGCAGTGATTTTTACAGACTCATTGGTGGTCTTGGATAAGATCTAGAAGAATTCTCTATATTACCAGGCAGAGACTTTTGTTCTTTTCCCTTTCTTTCTCCCAAATGTAGAATGTCTTTCACTATTCTGACATGCCTCAAAGTAGGGGGGTGTGGTGATGCAAGCACCCCTCGGGCCACCACCAATGCGACTGCACTGGGCCAGACTTGAAGCTTGCACAGCACTGAGCCTTGGCCAAGGCCCTTTCTCTCATGGTAATGAGTTCCCTCAGGCCCTGGATATATCCAGAGATGCTGTCTGGGATCCAGGGCATGAAATAAAAAAATAAAATAAATTTAAAAAAATAGCAATTTACCTGATGTTCTATTCTACTGAGGCTAAGATGGCACTTGAGCCACAATACGAAGTCCCTACAAAGTCCCTACCAATCTTCCCTCCTCTTTCCATAGGCAGAGAAGCTTTTCCCTGTAGCCACTACCACCAATGGTCCATGGGGTATTCTGTCAAACCGATACAGGAGTAGGGCAGGGAAGTACTGGGTAGAGAAAGGTGTGGTCTCTTGCTAGGGCTCCGCTCCTATAGATCTAGATGAGGACAGGCACTCCTGCCTTTGCACCCAAATGTTGCATTTTCCAAGACCACCCTGGCCCACCACAACATCCTCTTGGGCCTACAAAAACCCAAGACCCTCGTGGGCAGACACACAGTTGGCCAGACATTGAGAGGATCACATCAGCAGAAGAAGACACAAGCGGCTGAACAGCAAGAGGACGTCAAGGGAGCACACTGGTAGAAAAGCACACCGACAGACGTTGGCACACCAGCAGTTCATCAGCCCGCGGGATGAGGCAGAGTTTGGCCAGGGCACTCAGAGGAGGGCTGGGGCCACCGAGCCACCCAATGCCAGCAGAAAACCATATCCCTTCTGACTCCCCATCTGCTGAGAGCTACTGCCACTCAATAAAACTTTGCACTCATTCTCCAAGCCCACGTGTGATCTGATCCTTCTGGTACAACAAGGCAAGAACCTGAGATACAAAAAGCCCTTTGTCCTTGCAACAAGGTAGAGGAGCTAACTGAGCTGGTTAACACAAGCTGCCTATAGACGGCAAACTAACAGAGCACCCTGCGACACACCCCCACTGGGGCTTCAGGAGCTGTAAACATTCACCGCTAGACACTGCTGTGGAGTTGGAGCCCCACAGCCTGCCTGTCTTTATGCTTCCCTAGAGGTTTAAGCATCAGGGCACTGAAGATGCAAGTCACACTCTCATAGCATGCCCTGCGAGGGGGACAAGGGAACTTAACCCATTTCAACTGGGGGCTCATCAGGGATCCTGGAAGGTGAACGTGAACAAATGTGATTGTCTCTCTTCTGAAACCCTGCCACCTCTTTCTCTTTCCTGCGGGTAAGAGGTTCTGTTTCCCTTCAAAAGCTCTGTCTTAACCTGTCAGTAAAAACCCCCAGACTTTGTCTCTTTCCTCTGTCACACACACTTCAAAATGGCTCTCATCTCTTCCTTCATAATGTTAAGAGTTTTGCTACAGGATGCGGCAATGTTACTAAGTAAAATGAGCATTAGGCTCAGCTGCCAAAGGTGCAAATCAGACCAATTGTTCCTAGAGGTGCCCCTCCCAGCTGGGGCACCTGGGTGTGCCTGAGCAGGCAAAGGCCAAGCCCAACAGCCATAAGTGGGGGCAGCAGAAAGTTGCAGTTGTAGCCAGGACCCCACAGGGCCAAAGATGGGCACTTCTTGCCTGTGCACCAATGAACCCTTTCATTCCCAGGCTGAGGAATTCAATCTGGTCTGAACTGGGGAAAAGATATAAGGATTAGAAAGGCCCAGTTGCACTAAGCAAGGGATTCTTCCTCCAGAATCTTCCCCTTTTCCCCTTAAACTGTTTTTCCCTTTTTTCCTTTTCCAAGTGAGAGGGCTCCCCCTGCCCACTCTGTTTCTGATAGGGAAGTTAACAGAGGAGTGACCCCTGCTGGCTGATAACTGCAAATTCCACAAGGCACATTTGAAACACTCTAAACAGATACAAACAGCCTCTAAAAGGCCTTTTGAGTCCCAAACTTGATTCCAAGCTTCAGACAGAGGCCTTAAAAGGAAAAACCAAGTTTGAGGGATCCAAAGCCAGGCAACAGGCCCAATGTAAATAAGCAAGACCAATTCCTGCTGACTAAACCTCCCACCTCACGGAAAGAGGCCATGCTGCAAGGCATAAACTGGCCAAGAGAAATCAAAGTTTGCCAACAATAGGGAGAAATGAAGGTGTAGCTGAGGGCGGTTAATTACTATTCTCCAGGTTTTCCTTGCTGCATGGGTACATACCACACCAGTACCCATGGCCAGCGCCTGCCAAGGTCACTAGGGCTCAGGGATAAGGGGTGGAGAGTGAAAGGAGGATGCCTGCTTTCTCTCTACATCACACCCTGAGTTTTCATTGAAAGAAGGAAGGGAATGAGGAACACCTCTATTCCCTGTCTTTCAGAATAGGCAACCAGTTATCTTTACCCCCGACAGCGTATACTCTTTTATAGCATATCCTGAACCATTGGGACTACTTTGACCCTCAGAATCTGGAGGAAAAATGCCTCATAGCCCTCTGCACAAATTATGATTTGCATGAGGGACTGAGGTGGCCCCAGGAAGGAACCATTCATTTTGATACCATCCGGCAGTTGGAACTTTTCTGTAGATGAGAGGACAGGTGGTCTGAGGCCCCATACGTGCAGGCTTTCTATACCTTGCAAGGCAATCCAGACCTTTGCCAACAACGTAGGATTGATCCAGCCCGTCTCTTTGCCATCTCAGGGAAGGCTACAAGGGGCAAGTCCAAGGAATTAAAGATACGAGTCCCAGAGACACCCTCAGCAGAAGAAATAGCTCCCTCCAGCCCTGCTCCTCTGGGTCAACCCTGATCTCCCTGTCCAGCTTCAGCCTCTTACTTCCCCCTCTTAGAAATTGTCACTCCAAATAAGCCCCAGTCTGGCTCTTCCCCCTCCAACAGATGCCCAGTGAATTTGGGCCCAGTAAGGTCCAGGTCCCCTTCTCCCTACAGGACTTAAAACAAATTAAGGGGGATCTTGGCAAGTTCTCAGATGACCCTGATAGATATATAGAGACTTTCCAGAATTTCTCCCAAATATTTGAACTCTCCTTGAGAGACATTATGTTACTTTTGAATCAGACCCTGACAGACACTGAGAAACAGGCTGCTCTGCAAGCAGCAGAGAGATTTGGGGATGAGGATTGTATCACATATATCATCAGGAATGGGGACAAATATTATCCAACCAGAAGAGAAGCAGTACCAATGGATGGCCCTAAATGGGATCCCAATGATGAAGTGGAAGACTGGAAAAGGAGACACTTTTAGTTGTGCATAATGAAGGGCTTACATAGGACTAAAACGAAGCCAAGCCTCTCGATTATACTAAGTTGTCCACGATGGACCAGGGATTTGATGAAAATCCCACTGCCTTCCTTGAAAGGCTGAGAGGACTTGGTAAAGCACAACTATCTATCTCCTGATTCAGTCGAGGGACAACTAACCCTAAAGGATAAATTTATTACTCAGTCTTCTGATATCAGGAGGAAGTTGCAGAAATAGGCCCTGGGACAACAAAGTACATTAGAGGACTTCCTGAAAGTGGCTACCTCGGAGTTTTATAATAGAGACAGGGAGGACTGGGAAAGAGAGAGGAAATACAGGTATTCCCAGTGGGCTATTAACTGTTAAGGATATGGCAAGAACAGTTATCTCTCTTCTACGGTGTATCCGCTCCCATACAAAGTTTAATTTCTTTCACCAGGGTGAAACAGCTTGGGGTACAATGTTGTCAGTATATTTCACTTCTTATCTCTGTAATCTCTGGCACTAAATTCTTTGTTGTTGTTGTTGTTTTGTTTTGATATGGAGGCTCACTCTGTCGCCAGAGCTGGAGTGCAGCGGCGCCATCTCAGCTCACTGCAAGCTCCGCCTCCCAGGTTCACGCCATTCTCCTGCCTCAGCCTCCAAGTAGCTGGGACTACAGGAGCCCGCCACCACGCCCGGCTAATTTTTTGTATTTTTAGTAGAGACGGGGTTTCACCGTGTTATCCAGGATGGTCTCGATCTCCTGACCTCATGATCCCCCCGCCTCGGCCTCCCAAAGTGCTGGGATTACAGGCCTGAGCCACCGTGCCCTGCATTTTTTTTTTTTTTTTATAATACACTTTTAACTCATGCAGTCTTAACCTTATAAAACTTGTTTTTTTCTCTCACGGCGTAGAAGCCACCAAACTCCAAATGATCAGGCCACCAGAGCTTCAGAGATGGTACCCCTTTGCTAAGACATTTAGACGGACCTCTGAGAGGAGTCTGACTGACGTTTTCCCCAAAACAATGACCCTTGTCAGCAGGAAGCATCTAAGACCGGTCATCCTTCATATTCTAATGGCAGTTACATATACCTCTTCAGAGTGGGGAATGATAGGGGAGGGCTCAGGGAATTGCTGGGTAGAGAAAGGGATAGTTCCTTATTACGGCTTCACCTCCATGGACCTATAAAACCCCGAGATCCTAGTGGGCAAACACACAGGTGCCCCGACATCGAGAGGAGCACATCAGTGGAAGAAGACACAAGTGGCTAAAGGCGAGAGGACGTAGAGGGAGCACGCTGGAGGAGGAGCACGCTTACAGACGTCAGCACACCCACAGCCCAACAGCCAGCGGTACAAGGCGGAGTTTGGCCAGGGCAGTCAGAGAAGAGCCAGGGCCACCGAGGGGCCCAACTCCGCGGGAAAACCATCTCTCTTCAGGCTCCTCCCCCGTTGGCGGAGAGCGACTTCCACTTCATAAAACTTTGCACTCATTCTCCAAGCCCACGTGTGATCCAATTCTTCCGGTACACCAAGGCAAGAACCTGGGATACATAAAGCCCTCTGTCCTTGTGACAAGGTAGAGGGTCTAACTGACCTGGTTAACACATGCTGCCTATAGACGGCAAACTAACAGAGCACCCTGTGACACACCCCCACTGGGGCTTCAGGGGCTGTCAACGTTCACCCCTAGACACCGCAGTGGGGTCAGAGCCCCACAGCCTGCCCCTCTGTGTATGCTCCCCTGGGGGTTTCAGCAACAGGGCACTGAAAAAGCCAGCCACAGCCCCATCACATGCCCTGCGAGGGAGACAAGGGAACCTTTCCTGTTCCAAAACCACCTCTGATGTTTGCTTAAAGCCCAAGGCTCTTCCATCTGCTTTTGGTGAATCCTGCCAGGCCTTGTACTAATCCTTCAGTCCAGTGGGCTCCCCCCTGGCCGGGCTCCCCCCTGGCCCAAGGCAGCTTCCATAAATGCTGTTCAAGGGCCTAGACCTGGACTTGGGGATCCCAAGAGCCTGCCTGTTGCTCTACCCACTGTGGCCGAGATTGTTCCTGATTTTTGGTTCTTGAGACAGTGCTTTTCTGTGTGCAGATAGATGTTAAAATTTGGTGTTCCAGCCATGGGGATGAATGGTATCAGCTTCTATTCTGCCATGTTGCCCCAACTGTGCTCTTTACTTCTATTACATGCTGCCCTGTAACTATAGTTCAATAACATATAGATTCAATAGATTATTTAAAAATAGATGAAAAGAGAGTCAGCTGAAATAGATGACAGAAAGACACAGAAAGAGGTGCTTGTTCAAAAAGGTGTGTGTGTGAAACTAGTCCAGTATAAAGCGATAATAACCTTAAACAAAGATTTTATCAACAGAAGGGGAAATTGGTAAATAAGGAAGGAGTAGGGGGTGAGGACATAGTCAGAGGAAAGATTTATAATTAGTTATCAGAATTTCACAGTGGAGTAGATTTCATGGCTTTTATACTCTACCTGCCATATGGCTCTTTAATGGAGTATAACACTGGGTTATCACAAGATACTAATAAATATTTGAATCATGTAATTCCTTCTCTTAGCTCTAATTCCATTAATTCATTTATTCATTAATTTAATATTCAATGCCTATTAAGCCAGGTGCTGCTGTATGTGCTTGAAACATAGTGAAGACCTAGGCAGACAAATTGATTCTCCAAAATATTCAATTGTTCATGGAATGATTGGAAAAAGTCTGTCCCTCTGCACTTGAGCTCATGGCAGACATCGAATAAAATCTTAAACATATTCATCCAGATAAAAAAGACACACTTCTGATCACATTTCTGAACCTGAGTTAAGCAGTGAGTAAGAAGCTGAGGGGTAGTACTAGAAATCAGGGAAGTGTACTGAAAGCTCAAAAGAGATTGAGCTCTTACTCATACTCCCTTTGTAAATAAAGGATTATAACATAAAAGATTGCCATATTTCTCTGATGACTATTGACAAAGAGCCAATTCCCATAGAGTGGTATGAGACTGGCAAAGAGGAAATAAATGAAAGCCATTCTACAACAAACTCATTTATAAATATTTCTGGGTAAGGTTTTATATACACACACACACACACACACACACACAAACACTACTTGTCCCATATTAAAGAGATAGTATACATCTTCTGTTAAAAGACTATTCAACTGCATATTATTCTCCAAAAGATTTGCTATATATTCAGAAGAAAATATTTTAAGCCTGCAAAGAGTTTATAACAGAGCAAGAGTACAATCTTTATATGGATAAAGTTTGAACTGTTTCCCTGATTGATGTAGACACAAATCGAAAAGAAGTAAGAACAGTGGATCGGTGTAAAACTCTTCGGGTTTTCACTTTAATGACAGAAAAAAAAAAAACTAGGTGTGGTCACAACCCTGCACTGAGAGCTAGTAACTGGGGAAAAAGAGATGAGTAGTTATGATGCCCATTTCATGTCTGGCACAAGAGTAAAAACAACTTATACCCAGTGTAATTGACACTAAGCAGGCAGAAACCATACAGTGAAGCTTCTGATCTTGGAGCAGTGTGATATGAGTTTAGCCAAAATCAAAACACTGATGTTGATGGCAGCAGCATGACAGATAGTGTCCAGACCAAAACTATAATCATCTCTTCTATAAATCTCTAAGGCTAGTGCTGTGGAATCATCTGCTAATTATTTATTAAAGTATTCTGGTAAAGGACACTTTAGTGACATTTTTATACCACTCATGTAGCTAAAAAATAAAACCTGTAATATTTACCTAGTGTAATTTATAAATACATTTTTTATTTTCCCAGAAGTTGAGAAGCTTGGCATCTAGTAAGCACAATTTGAGAAAGACCATTTTTCTAAGAAATACTTTTAATCATTGAAAATGCATACAATTTCATAAATTTGGACTGCTTATCTAAATCATCTGAACATTTTGCAAGGGAGTATCATTTTCCCTGTGTATAAAATATTCTTCACAACGCTTCTTCACCTTCTCTTACTATAGTAACTGGAGAAGTCTTATTTTATAAGAACACTCACTTTAACTGTACCATCTCCATAAAATTATCTTGAATTGATTCCTGTGTGAGTTTATAACATGTGTTGCATTCCATGTATTTTACAGAGATTTAACAATCATAACCCACATTCATATTTTGCACTCAATAAAACTTGCATAAACAGAGTTAAAAGTTTTGCAATCTTGTTAGGTCTCAGAATCTAGATGACAGATGTTGATTTTAAAGTGAGCTTGGCTCATCTCAAAAATAGAAATACCTTAAACAAGATAAGTGGGTTTAGCTGCTATCACTATTGAAATATGACCAGATATCTAACAATGATTTTAAAAACGATTTTAAAATCTGAAATGAATGATTCATTCTTATTTATGCAAAACATATTTATCATTCATCTGTGCATTCAAGTTTTCATGCATACATTCAATTAAAACATTTATTGAGTAAAGTACTAGGTATTTCACTATGCCCTGGGTTTTAAAAAAAAGATAAGAGGTGAATGATAGACAGCAATTGTTCTCTGAACTCGATGTGGAAGACAAAGAAACATAACACTTGGGTTAAAATCCTGTGGTGTATCTTTTCATACTAACCTGGAATCATTGGAGCAAGAACAACTTGTGTTCAAATCCTGACCTAGCCATTTCTTAATTATGTAGTTAAGTTACTTGAACATCTAAACTCTAGCTCTGTCTTCCAATAAATGAGCATCCTCTGGGCCAGGCATGGTGGCTGACGCCTGTAATCCCAGTACTTCAGGAGGCCGAGGTGGGTGGGTCTTCTGAAGTCAGGAGTTCGAGACCAGCCTGACCAACATGGTGAAACCCTGTCTCTACTAAAAATACAAAATTAGCAGGACATGGTGGCGCATGTCTGTAAACCCAGCTACTCAGGGACTGAGGCAGGAGAATCACTTGGACCATTGCACTCCAGCCTGGGCGACAGAGCAAAAACTCTGTCTAAAAAAAAAAAAAAAAAAAAAAGTTAGCATCGTTTGCTTTTAAATAGCTATGATATCATTTAACATATAGAGTTTGAGGATTAGATGAAATATGTATAGATTACAAAGACACTAGTCTAATACTTTTATGTTTTTAATAATTCATACAAAATAAGAATCCAGAAACACAGTGGCTAATTCCAATATAATGATTACTCTGATCCTCCATACTGCCATTAATTTGGAATAAAATATACAGATTTACTGCTACTTTATAGTTTTAAATTTCCATACTACAGAAAGGTAAAAGATTGGTAAGCATTTAAACTAAAATTAAAGTAGGAGCTAACCAAAAAAGTAATATATTTTATATGTGAACCATTAGACAATATGAAACAGGAAGCCCTGTTCTTATCTGAGATAGCACAAAGTATTTTTGACTAATGTTGCTCATTACTGCATATGGCTTTGGAATCTTTTCACATCACATCCCTTTTAATTTATTCTAATCTTATAATAATGCTCAAACATAGCAGGTCCCATAATTGAAAGAAAAATTAAATATGAACCCACAAAATATTTTTCCATCCTTTTATTATAAGAATAATATTAAAAATAGTCCCACTTGTACGAAGGGTATTTCATTTCCTTTTTAAAAAATTGTCAACATAAGAGGATTATATTTGAGTTTATTTCTATTTCTTCACATGTTCATTTTATACATGCTAATTTATCACCTAAGATTTAAAATATGTTAAATCTGATGTCATGAAACTTATTCTGAAAGTTGAAAATATCTCTTATTTCAAACTATTTTTCAATGAAATTTCAAAGTCTACTTTTTAAAATCACGTAAGATATATAAAATAGAAGACTCCTATAAGGGAAGTGAGATGGGAACAAAGAGATCAAGAACAGCACAGTCATCTTTCTGAGAAGAAATATAGCAGAATGTAAAGGTACATGGATACTTGTCTAGAAAGCCCTTCTCTCTCAGGAGATGGTATCTGATAGCACATTAGAGGAGCATCACCACTGTTAAAGGAAACACACATAGTGCAAAGAGGGCTAAGATTTCCTACGCATCACAAAACATTGAATTTGGTCTTAATGTGTTCATTCTGATTTAGTTGTAAGTCACCAAAACCAAGTAATTAGTGGGAGATGACAGTGGAAAACTCACCAACCCAAAGAAATAATGCACAAACCAGGTTTCAACACCTTTCTCTTTTAGATACTCTGTTCAAAATTTCCAATTTCCAGGGAAGAATCTGAAGGAGGTTGTAGCAGGAGTTATCTACTGGGTCATTTTGTTATAAAGCAGGGGCTGGGTCACATTAACACATTTATCTGCAAGAGGAACTATGAATGTTTATCAAGGGAAGAAAAAGCAAACCCCAACAAGTTATCCTAAATGGCAGTGAAAATTGTGGTGGCCAATTAACTGACCAATTTTTCCATATTCGGACCAAAAGCAAGAATTTAAAAAGATAGTGCTTACAGAAAAAAGATATCATTTCTACAGACCTCAGATCTGATGAATTCCAAGAAGGTATGCCTATGAGGTTCTACCCAAGTGCTGAAGTAAAGTTATAGTCAAATATTTGGTACATATATTAGGATATTGGTTAAGCTGCTTTAAACAGAGGTGATATACTAGTTGTTTAAACTAAATAGAAGTTTATTTTTTTCTTATGTTAAAGTCTAGCAATAAGTGGCCCAGGCATAGTAGAGTGACACTGTCATGCTTGAACATGTAATTTCCTTTTTGGGGTCCAAGCAAGCTATGCCTTTTAATATCACCTGCCAGACAGAGAGAAGAAAGAAAGGAATTAAGAAGCACATGCTCATTCCTTTTAAAGAAAGGACCTAATGATGGCTCAAAGCACTTCTGTTGCTTTCTAGTGATAATAACTTAATCAAATATCCATATCCAGATGCATGGGAGACTGAGAAATTAAGTGTTTAGTTTAAGCAACCATGTGGCCAATTACAAGTGTTATTATGGAAAAAAAAGAAGACTGAATATTGATGGACTACAAGCAATCTGTCACAACGCTTTTCAGAAGCTGAGAAATGAGGCCAGCAAAATAAAGAATGGGAAATTTAACAGGGACATAGAAAAACCAGAAGTATGAATACTGCTAATTCTCAAATAATCAAAAAGGCATAAAATTTTTCAAAAACAGAGCAAGAAATCAAATGTTTGTTGTAGTCCAAAGTCCTAAAGTGAATTTAAAATGGTCTCAACTTTCTTTTGACTCTGAAAAATAGTAGAAAAGGTCAATTTTGACCTGGCTGTCATAATCATGGCAAAAGCAATTCAAAATTTGCATTCAAAATTTGCAAATATAGATCCAGTTTTCTAAAGTTACTTTTCTCAAATTTTGATTTTAAATGGGAATATTTCCTAAAGCTTATTTCATACTCACCTTCAATCATAAAGCTTATGATTATAAGGTTTAATTTATTTTTAAAGTATGAGATGATTATGCATTTAAACTTTGTTTTTTAAGTGAATGCCTCATTTATTTTCAATTCAGTAAACTTAATTTAAATTAATTAAAGTGAACTTGAAAAGTTCAACTATTTTAATTTTTTTGAAGTAAAGTGATTCATTTTTAGAAATAAATATTAAATACAATGTTCACTTGCTTACATTTTAAGACTGTACTTTTAGTTTATATATAATATATATTTTATAATATGCATTATATATGTATTATGTATATGTGTATATATATAGAGAGAGACACCTTATACATTTATTGCATCTCAAGTTCACCATCCATTGTTTGTTTGTGCTTTCAAATGAGCAAGTGAAAGAATCAGTATAAGTTGATTAGAGAATGTATTTCTGTTTTACTCAAATAATCTAGGGCATGGTAAAAAGAAACCTGAAGCCTGTGCACAAATATGTCCCAGATATTTAACAAAATATAATATGTCCCAGATATTTAACAAAATATACTTATATTGAAAATTTAAATTAAATTTTCTTTTATAACTGTAAACCCATAAATACCTTAAAGTTTCACCATGGCTCCTGACAAAGATGTGTGGAAACTTCACCGCAGGGCTCCCATTACTGTTGACAAGCTTTGTAAGATGGGGCCCAAAGGCCAGGGACAATTACATAGGAAGAAACCAATTCCCCTTCTGCAGAGAGGTTGCTCTAGTTGACTACAGAATTATTACCCTAATTCCAGGTTTTCGTGTTTTTCCATCTTGGGAATCAAGCTTAGAATTAGGGAGAATGAAAAGCATTACCTAGCGCTGATAAACAGGGGGTTACATCGCTGATCTCAGTCCCTTTCCTCTGTAGAAAAAGGGAGAACTCAGGATTTCAAAGTGAACGAGTGAATGAAGTCTGAGACTTAGTCCTTGCCTCATTGACTATCCAAACAAATCTAAAAAATACTAAACAGAATCCAAATGTGTGCTGTTGAAGAAGATTTGCTCTGCTTTTTTTTTCTGTTTGGTGGTTGTTTCAGTATGCCTGTCAGAATCATATTTATAGAAAGAGAGAGAGAAAGAGCAACTAAGGAAATGGTCTAGAGAACAGTGGTATCAGTAAAAGTGGTAGAACAGGATGATTTTCAGAGGGCAGCAAAAATTGCTATCTTTTGTATTCATCCCTTAATCATATTTTGCCACTAAAGCTTGTGTTACAGAACACATGGAAAAATATTACCAAGTGCATACGTTTGTTGCCCTTGTTTGTGAAAGCTCATCAGTGTTTTCGAACTGCGCCTAAGTAAAAGCAAATTATTCAACCAAAATATGTTGGGAAACAGCGAGGATAAAAAGCACATAATTATGTTTTGTTTAATGTATTCTACAAGGTAAAGCCTAGTAATTTGTTTCACTACTTGTAATACATAGGGGTATTAATAATAGGTTTTCTTCAAGGTATTTATCTGTCAATCTCCAACTCATTAACATCAGCTGTTAATATTTGATTTGAAAGCAAAAGCCTTAATTTGTAATATAATATAAACTTGACATTAGCCAATATTTATAGATTTTAAAAGTACAGGCAGTCATCACTGTAAACAGTAATGCAGTATCGTAAACATGACTGTGTAAGTAAACAGTGCCAAGTGATCTTACTAAAACGTGGTAAACATTATAAATGAGACATGGCCCATGAAAATATTTGTCAAAATATTAAAAACTCTCTTACTCTTATCTACAGATATATAAAGAAATGGAAAAAAATTGAAAGTTAATATTTATTTTATACTCTGTAATTTAAAACATTAGAAACTTTAAGAATAAAAGTAGGTTTCTTCGTAAAATATATGTAAAGAATAGTGTAAACAGGGTTTGCCTTCTCATGGTATAACTGACAATATGGAGTATTTCTCTATGTTTTGGAAAATTGTTATACTCCTAAGTTTTGATCAGCTTCCAACATTTTATCCTTTTCACTTTCAATGTCAGGAAATATCTACAAAGTTCCTTTAAAGTGAAGGTTTTTTGCCAGCATCAATTCTTCTGAGATATTTTCATCCTTTCACCACAACCACCGTGCTAATTTAGGTCGATACGTTTGCCTTGACTCAGCTCCTCTAGAGTCCCTTAAGCTATTTCTTCTAGAACTCAATTTACATAAGATTCTAATTCTATATCCAGCATGATCGCTTTTTGTTTCTTTGCTGCATTTTCATCTTTATTGGTCAATTCCCTCTTTTGACTATCTATCTTTGTAAAATAGCTCCTGAATTTATCAGGGGAGAGAAGGAGGCAATACAACGGTAGCATTGCTTTTTGAGTGTGAAGTGAATAACAAATGCATAGTGGCCAGTCACCAACAGATCTTGAAAGAAGTGACAAGATTCATCACTGATCATGTGTGTCTGTTTTTTACATAGTGATGTATGGACTGAAGAAGTAGCAAGTTTGTACATTATGCAATTTCTCAGTGTAAATATAAGGGGGTATTGAAATTTGAACTGTGGTAGTAGAGGGCTAGGGTAAGTTAAATAAATCATGGTAAATAAAATATGTTCATATCAGAACCATGCAAAGAAAGGACTGTCTTGTATGTTGTAACAAGAATTAGGCTAGATGTTAAATTAAGTTGGCAATAAATGTTTTCTTCATTGACCAATCAGGTACCTCAGCATGGTTAACAAGGAAGGGTAACCTACTGAAGATTTAGCTTCTGCCATAGGCTTCATAAGAACCCCCAAACACATACCAGCATCCAAGCAAATATAGACAATAAATAAAAGTAGCATGCTTCATGTAAACTGATCTTCAAGACCAGTGTCCCACTTGTCCCAACCAGGTTGATACACATAAGCCTATTTTATACAGAAATTCTGAATTTCCCTTTTTAAACCCTATGTTGTATTAGATTTTGCCGTCAGCAAGAGAGCCCAACACAGAAAAAAATAACTTTACAGATACCAGCATTCAACTGGAAATTTGAGTTCATTAAACTCTCAATAAATATTAGCCAAACAGTGCTTCTACCTTCCCCCTACAAAACAGTTAGACTATGACTCTACCACTTCATGTCCATTAATATTGTCAATATCCATAATTACTGAGCATGACAAATGTCTATTCCATCATACCATCTTGCACTTTTAGTCCTATAGAAATCACACTCATTCCTCCTACACAAAAGTCTTTCTTACCTAATACCTTTCCACTCAGTCATATGGGTTCTCTATTTTAAAATTCTAATGATTTTCTCGAATTTTATTTGAGTATTATGTTCACATTATATGCAACCACACTTCATGTGCATTTCATTTCTCAATTCATTTTCCTTCCATGGAGAAAAAAATAAATGATTTGAGAGAACTTAAAATGTTCACATTAAAACAACACATTAAAAGAATCATTCACCATGATCAAGTGGGATTTGTCTTTGGGATGCAAGCATAGTTCAAAATATGCAAATCAATAAGTATGATACACTACATTAATAAAATGAACATAATTCAACATTGCTTCCTGATAAGAATTCTCAACAGATTAAGTATAGAGAGAATGTTTCTCAACACAATAAAGGGTATATATGACAAACCTGTAGCCAGCATCAGCTTCAAAGATGAAAAGTTGAAAGCTTTTCCTCTAATATCAGGGACAAAATGAGAATGCCCACTTTCACCACTTCTTTTTAACATAGTGCCAGAAGTCCTGGCCAGAGTAATTAGGCAAGAAAAAGAAATAAAATACATTTTAATAGGAAAAGAAGAAGTTAAATCGTCTTCATTTGGTGACAACATGAGCTTATATACAGAGAACCTAAAAACTCTACCAAAAAACCGTTGGAACTGATAAATGAATTCGGTGAAGTCATAGGGTATAAAATCAACGTACAAAATAAGTGCAGTTTCTATATTCTAATAAATTATTCAAAAGGGAAATTAAGAAATCAATCCTATTTTCAATAGCAACAACAACAAAATAACAATGCCAAAGTATAAATTTAACCAAGAAGCTAAAAGAGTCTGGGCACAGTGGCCAAGGCGGGTGGATCATGAGGTCAGGAGATGAAGACTATCCTGGCTAACACAGTGAAACCCCGTCTCTACAAAAAAAAAAAAAAAAAAAAAAAAAAAATTAGCCAGGTGTGGTGGCAGGCACCTGTAGTCCCAGCTACTCGGGAGGCTGAGGTAGGAGAATGGCGTGAACCCGGGAGGTGAGCCGAGATCGCACCCTTGCACTCCAGCCTGGGTGACAGAGCGAGACTCCATCTCAAAAAAAAAAAAAAGTGTAACAGAGTTGCATAGTGAAAACTATAAAATTCTGATGAAAGAAAATGAAGAAACAAATAATTAATATTATAAAAACATCCATACTATCCAAAATGATCTACAAATTCAATGCAATCCCTATCAAAATTCCAATTTTTTTCATAAAAATAAAAAAAATCCTTAAATTAGTATGAAATTACAAAAGACTCCGAATAGTCAAAACATCTTGTGGAAAAAGAAAAAAAGTAGAGGCATCACACTCCCTGATTGCAAAACATATTCAAAAGTGATTATAATAAAAACAGTATGTTTTTGGCATAAACAGACACATTGGCCAATAGAACAGGACAGATAACCCAAAAATAAACCCACACATTTATAGTCAATTGAGTTTTGACAAGGGTAAGAGCACACAATGAGAAAAGGACAGTCTTTCAATAAATCCTGTTAGGAAAACTGGCTATCCACATGCAGAAGAAAAATTGGATCCTTATCTCACACCATACACAAAATAAAATCAAAATGGTTTAAAGACTTATACATAAAACCTGAAACCATAAAACCACTAAAACAAAATATATGGAAAAATGCCAGAATATGGGTCTGAGAAAAAATTTTTTGGATATGACCCCAAAAGCACAGACAACAAAAGCAAAAACAGACTAACAGAATGACATTAAACTGAAAGGCTTCTGCACAGCAAAAGAAGCAATTAACAAAGTGAAAAGACAACACACAGAATGGAAGAAAATGTTTGCATATCATACATTTGATAAGGGTTAATATCTAAGTTATATAAGAAATTCCAACAACTCAATATCAAGGAAACAAGCTGATTTAAAAACAGGCAAAGTACTTGAGCAGACATTTCTCAAAAGAAAACATACAAATGACTAACAGGTATATAAAAAGAAAGCTCAGCATCAGTAATCATTAGAGAAATGCAAATTAAAACCATAATAAGATATTATCTTACACCTGTTAGAATGGCTATTTCCGAAAAAAGATGAAAGACTCATGTTGGCAAGGATGCAGAGAAAATGGAACACTTGTACATTGTTAATGAGAATGTAAATTGGTATAGTCATTATGGAAAACAATATTCAGATGCTCAAAAAGCTGTAAATAGAACAACCATATGATTCAGTAATCCCACTTCTGGGAATATATCCATAGGAACTGAAATCAATATATCCAAGTGATATCTATACTCCCATATTTATGACAGCATTATTCACAATGTTCAAGCTATGGAATCAACCTAAGTGTCCATCAAAAGATAAAGAGTTAAAGAAAATTTAATAAAAATACACAATGGAATACTGTTCAGTCTCAAAAAAGAAAGACATCCTGTCATTTGTTACAAAATAGATGAACCTGGAGGACATGATGCAAGTGAAAGGATCCAAGCACAGAAAAAGAAATACCACATGATCTCACTTTTATGTGGAATCTAAAACATTTGAACTCATAAAAGCAGCAAGTAAAATGATGGCTTCCAGAAGAGAGAGGAAATGGGAAATTGTTGATCAAAGGGCACAAAGTTTCAGATAGACAAGAGAAATAATTTTTGAGATATATTGTACTGAAGGGTGACTATAGTCAAACAATAGTGTACTGTGTACTTCAAAATAAGAGAATAAGAGAGTGAATTTTAAATGTCTCCCCATAAAATAATGATAGGTAAGCAAGGGGGTGGATATGTTAATTAGCTTGATTTAGTCATTCTACGTTGTATTCACATTTCAAAATATCACATTGTATCCCATTAATATATAAAATTGTTGTCAATTTAAAATAATATTAATAAAAGTACTTGAATAAAGCAATTCTTCAAACAAAGAAAACACTATCCAAATGAATTCAGTGTTATATGTGTCTGACTGCATATTAAAAGCATGAGTAAAAGCCATCTAAAAAATATATATATATAATTGAATGTATATGCTGAATTTACAAAGGATAAGAGAATGTTCTTAAGAAGAAATAAAACTTTTAATGGGAGAAAAACAAGATATCCCCAAATTCATGGATATCTTAAGTGTCTCTTTTTTCTTAAAAACAAGATACCAAAATTTTGTAATGATGCTCTATGAGAAAAGAAAGCCCTAAAATACTTAATCTCAGTAGTTGGAATCTAATGCTAAATTCTTTTATCTGACATTACCAGAGTTCAAAGATTTTTGTAAATGTCAGCAATCAAATCTACAAAGGACGTCTCTGAGGATAGGATTATGAAGCAAACACATTCTAAAGTCAACAGTTAACATCAAATTATATCTTTCTATACAGTGGGAAAACATCAAGGAGATTAGAACTGAGAAAAAAAAAAACACTAAAAGTGTACCTCATTTTATTGCACTTCCCTTTATTGTCCTTTGCAGATATTGTGATTTTTACAAATGGAGGATTTGTGGCAAGCCTGCATTGAGCAAGTTTATCAGTGCCCTTTTTCCAACAGCATGTCCTCACTCGTGTCTGTGTGTCACTTTTTGGTAATTCTCACAATATTTCTAAACATTTTCATTATGATCACCATATATGTTGTGGTGATATGTGATATGTGATCATCGATGTTACTATTGTAATTGTTTTGGGGCACAATGTACTGTGCCTATATGAGACAGTAAACTTAATCTATAAATGTTGAATGTGTTCCGACTGCTCCACTAACAGGCCATTCGCTGTTTCTCCCTCTCCTCAAGCCTTCTTATTCCCAGAGATCCAATATTGAAATCAGGCCAATTACAACCTCACAGTGGCCAATAAGTGTTCAAGTAAATGGAAGAGTCACTCATCTCTCATTTAAAGCCCAAAGCTAGAAATGTTTAACCTTACTGAGGAAGGCATTTCAAAAGCCAAGACAGGTTGAAAGTTAAGTTTTTCATGCCAGATAGTTAGCCAAGATGTGCATGTGAAGGAAAAGCTGTCGAAGAAAATTCAAAGTGATACTCCAGTGAACAAACAATGATAAAAATGCAAACCAGCCTATTGCTTATGTGAACTAAATTGGAGTGGTCTAGATAGAAGGCCAAATCAGCCACAACATCCCCATAAGCCAAAGCCTAATCCTGGATGAGGACCTAAGATGAGAGGGGTGAGGAAGCTGCACAAGAAATGTCTGAAGCTAGCAGAGGCTAGTTCATGAGCTTTAAGGAGAGAGGTTGTCTCTATAACATAAAAGTGCAAGATGAAGCAGCAAGTGCTGATGTAGAAGCTGAAGCAAGTTGTACAGAGGGTCAAGATAAGATCATTGATGATGGTGGCTACATTAAACAACAGTATAGACAAAACACAGCCTAATATTGGAAGAAAATGCCATCTAAGACTTTCACAGCTAGATATAAAAAATCATTGCCTGGCTTCAAGGCATCAAACTACAGACTGACTCTCTTGTTAGGGTCAAATGCAGTTAGTGACATTAAGTTGAAACCAATGCTCATTTAACATTCCAAAAATTTTAGAGTTGTTAGGTATTGTGTTAAATCTACTGTGCCTATGCCCCAGTAGCACAACAAAGCATGGATGACAGCACATCTGTTTTAGTATGGTTTATTGAATATTTTAAGCCCACTGTTGAGAACTTCTCCTCAGAATATCACTGCTCACTGACAATACATCTGGTCACCCAGGAGCTCTGATGAAGATATGCAAGGAGATTAATGTTTTCATGGCTGCTAATGCAGTATTCAGTTTACAACTCAGAGATAAAGGAGTATTTTAACTTTCAAGTCTTATTATTTAAGAAATACTTATGGTAAGGCTATAGCTGCCATGGATAGAGATTCCTCCAATGGATCTGGGCAAAATAAATTGAAAATCTTCTGTAAAAGATTTACCATTCTAGATAACATTAAGAACATTTGCGATTTTTGAAAGGAGGTCAAAATATCAACATTAACAGGAGTTTGAAAGAAGCTGATTCCAACTCTCGACCTTTGAGACTTTGAGGTGTTCAAGACTTCAGTGGAGGAAGTTGTGGAAATATCAAAATTAGAATTAGAAGTGGAGCATGAATATATGACTGAAGACTGCTGCTATCTCAGGATAAACCTTTAATGAATGAGGAATTGCTTCTTATGGATGGGCAAATAAAGTGGTTCCTTGAGATGGAAAATACCCATGGTGCAGATACAGTGAACATCATTGAAATCATAAATAGGATTTAGAATATAACATGAACTTAGTTCAAAAAGCAGCGGCAGAGTTTGAGAGGATTGACTTCAATTTTGAAAGGAGTTCAACCCTGCATAAAATGCTATCCAACGCATCACATGCTACAGAGAAATATTTTGTGAAAGAACTAGTTAATCAATGTGGCAAACTTTACTGTTGTTACCAGGTGTTTCCTTTACTAAAAGAGTTTAAACTATTGTGTAAGAGTGAGCTTTGTTTTAAGGTTTATGAGAGTTTCATCTGTGCTGAGATGGTCTTGTCTCCAGGAAAACCCCGGACCAAGTTGCATCATACTGCTAAGTGACACGTAGTGTCAGCCCTGCAAGATACTTGTGTGGGCCTTATGGCTATCATTAATCCTATAGCCATGTATGCCTCTTATAATATACTTACAGATATGAAGTCGGGAGAGAAGCAACTAGGTAATAAAAGACAGGAATCAGGAAGTGAATCAGAGCATCACTTTCAAGATAAGATCAGAGTGAGAAATTATATCTCAGTTCACAATCAGATGGAAACAGGCAAAGTTTAGAACAACATGATTCAACTGGAGTGAATAACTTTCAGTTCAAATGCTAAACCATACAATCCTGGGACAAGAAAGCAAAGCATCCTGACCAAAGCTTAGGTACTGAGCAATTAGACCAAGCTACAACGTTAGAAATCGTAGAGCATGTATATTTCCATGGCAGGACTCTTCTGAAGGCCTAGGCTTTATACCATTTGGCTTACTCTCTCTTAAGTTAAAAACATATTATAAAATATAGCATATAAAATAAAAGTATGCTATGGTTACCAACTACTTTGGTAACACTTTGACCTAGAGAGGTGCAATATTTGGTGTTCAAGGACAATGTCTCTATAGTTTGGAGATTCTGAAGTGGACATTTGGATCTAAAAATTATTCAGTTTTCTAAATTCTTGAGCATTAGGAATTTAACAAGGCCTAAATAGTTTATTCTATTGGCCATAGTGAGTTTACACTTCATCTAAGTGATACAGATGTTTGTCTTAACTTCACTCCTCTATTAAAAGACAATTGTTGATGACCTACAACGTGACAAGAGCTTTATCTTCTATTTATTAGGAATGCAAGTATGAGTAAGAAAGAGTTCATGGCTTTAAGAGCTTAGATTCCATGAAATCTTGAGAGATGGAGAAAGGTAGGAGCAGAAGATTCTACCGTCAATTTTTTATTGTACTGAGATACAGGCTTAAGCATTTAATTGTCTTTCTATTATTGGTCAATGTGCCTAACCTTGTACCAGCAGATGTGTTTTCCAAATTATGTCAATCAGCATGTAAGAATATTAGGGATGGGGCTAATAGAAGATAATGGTCAAAATATTATAGATCGGACAAAATGTAGGTAGATATCTATCTTCACCATCCGCAGTAAATGGTAATGATATTGTGTAGTATCTGGGGTGATATATACCTTTGTATTTGTGTTTATTTTCTTTTTTATTTTGTACTTATTTATTATATATATTTGTGTACTTATATGTATAAATGTTTTTATATTTGTGTGTAATATATTTATATTTTTATAATGTGTTTTGTTCATCTAATTTATATTTCTTATAATCAATTTGTGTAGTGGGTATAAGTTTTTCAGTGTCACATAGAGCACAGGAATGGTCTCTAGTTTTTTTTTTTATTATTATACTTTAGGTTCTAGGGTACATGTGCACAACGTGCAGGTTTGTTACATATGTATACATGTGCCATGTTGGTATGCTGCACCCATTAACTCGTCATTTACATTAGGTATATCTCCTAATGCTAGTTTTATCTTTTGCTATCTATATTCCTATTGATAGAACAGTGCCTGCAACATAATAGGTGCGTAGTAACTATTTGTTGATTCTTGTGTCATATGAAGGCAGAAGTAGGGCTCTATTATCAGATTAGTCTTAACCTCCCTGACTATAATGGACTGAGTGTTTATGTCCCTTCAAAATTCATATGTTGATATCTTAACCCCCAAGGCAATCGTATCCAGAGATGCGAACTTTGGAGGTGTTCTTTTTTAAATTATGACAGAAATCTTTATTAAAATGTGTCTCTTGAATATGTTTAGCATTCAATATACACACATACATATGTACACTCTTTGACACACCTCATGGATTGCCACCATCAGTTTAACCAATAAATTAAAACTAAAAAGAGGGAGGCGGAGAGTGGGACTAACCACAAACTTTTCATGTTTTATCTGGTAAGAAATTGTGGCTTTCTCAGAATTTCCCTGGGGAAAACTTGTGGCTAGAGAATCTTTGAAATAAAATACGTAAATCCCAACCCCTTGCAAAAAAAAAAAAAATTCCAAAAGATGCAGTTACAACAAGTGTGCTTCCCAGAACAGGAACATTCATTCCATTTCATACTCTGGCTTCTGCACCTTCACCTAGCTGAGGGGAGAGAGATTCATATGGGCACTGGGGCTCGGTGCATCCTGGGATCTGCCTTATGAATGGATTTGTGCCATTATAAAAGAGATCCCAGAGAACTTGTTTTCCCCTTCCATGTGAAGACACAGGGAGACAGTGCCATCTGTGAGGAAGCAGTCTCTCAACAAACTGAATCTACCAGCCTTTTGACCTTGGACTTCCCAGCTTCCAGAAGTTTGAGAAATAAATTTTCTCGTTTATAAGCTACCCACTTCGTGGTATTTTGTTATACTAGCCTGAATGTACTGAAACACTGGCAATGCTGTGTTCAGAGAAATGGATCATTGAAGTATAAAATCAAAATTAATGTCTGTGATTTAACACCATTTATTTTGTTAGCCCATGGAAAATTACGTCTCTAGCAGCCTGTGGGCTAAAAGCATGAAAGGAAATACACCATTTTAGGTTAAGGTTAAAATCTCGCCATGTCATTATTGCCTGGTAATGAAGGTTAACTGTTAAAGTGTTTTCTGCAAGGAGGGACATGGGCATACAATTGACATGCATGAAATAACATTAAAACACACAGTCAAAAATTATTCCAGCATGTTCAAATCTTCTGATTAAATCAAAGATAACGTCAATGTGCTGTTATTATGCCTTTTACATGCCACTAATACCTGCTAATCTGATTTTGTGAAAGACAAAGCAGGCTTTGTTATTAGCACCTTTGTTAGAAAACAGTATTTAGCTCAAATTTTAAAACCTTACCTTGTTTTAATTTATGCAGTTATTGTCTATTTATTGTGATAGTGTTCTTTAATGCAAAATTTTGAAAATAATATATATCTTAAAATTTTGATTTAATCAAACCTGAACAGTCTTATAGGAAATGCCTGGACGTGTACAAAACTGTAAAAGTGGTATGAAAGAGAATAAAATTTGAGAAATTCCATTGAAAATCCAAGGAGACAAAGTTGTTCATGATTTGTCATGATACATAATGCTGATATCAAACCTAGAGCTTGGGAAGACTCCCTTAGGATCAAGGGCTTATTCATAATGATATATGAAGACTGCAAAGAGATTATCCTAGAAGAAATTTCTATCCTCTTCATCATCTTCACAGCTCCATACTGCTCATCCAAATAACAAATCCATTGTCTTCACCTTTTTTTTTTTCTAAGATTTTCTAATCCTGATTGGCAGTCCAGTTTCACCTGCCTGTTGCCTTTTTGCTTTCGGTTGTCACACTGGTTTTTAATCCTCTTTCAGTACTGACCCTGGGACCAGTATACTCTAATTTGCTACTGAACTTTAGCTTTACCGTAATTTGCCTATGTCTTTGTTTTCCTTGGATTAATTTTCTCACAAGACTAATACAGGTCTTGTTTTTCCAGACATACCTCATTCTCCCCAGATGAGGCTCCTGACTCTACATCTGTGAAGTTGCAACCCAGGGGGACAGTTCTAATTGTTGTATACTAATATAATTCTACTCAAAAATGAATTTACCCTGACAGTAATAAAGTATTATTGAAAAAGGAATTGTTCAAAGCCATGTACCTAATTATATTCCATAATTTCGTATTCCTTTTCTATAAGAGAGCTCACAAAATTATATAACTTTGGGCCCTATAGTATGAGATCAAAGCCAGCTTCAACTATAACAATAATCGAGTCATAGCAAGAAAATAATGAAATGTTTGTAAATAAATGATAGGTACAATTATAGCTTGAGCACTGAGGATTTAAACCATCTACTCTTTCAAATAGTTATTTTCTAAATAAAATAATTTTATTTCATTGCCTTCATTACCATAACTTTACTATTCTGAAAACCTCTTGCCCAAGCAAACAAACTTGTAAGTTATTTAAAAAACTTCATGAAAGACGCAGATGCATCACCTCTTCAATATAAAGCATCAACAGTTTACATCCTAAGAGTATTTGATCCCCTAGCCCCAAAGCCTTGCTTTGTTGTTTCTAACAGTCCCCAAGTGTTCCATCATGATTATTACCCAATTCTAATTGATCTTCCTCACTTCCAACAATGAAATACCCACATTATATCAAACTGCCACTTCTCAATAAAAACAAATCCTGCCCATCCCCTAGGAGACACTTCCAAAGTTCTGTTGTGGTGGTCTTCTCTCTTACTGTGACAAATAATAAACTCAAATCTGTCTTATGGACAGATTATGTTAGTGATATATGGGGAGCCAGAATTCAACAGTTTACAAGCCCTTTTATGTATTCATATACCTGCAAGGAATTATTTTAGCAGAAAAACAATCTATAGCCATGCCCAGTGGTTAAGAGGATATAGCTTGCTCATATACGAACAGATGAGACCACCCAGCTGATATCCATGGTTTCCTTCATTAATTTTTGCACCTTCTTTTGAAAGATAAAAATCAGAATTTTAATGTTTCAACACTGAATCTGAATCTTCCACAGTTTTTCATTTCTTCTGAATATATACGGACTTTTAAAAAGTAGTGCCTCATTGTTTTTTACGAGAAAAAAATAGAACAGAGCAAATTTTTGGAACGGATTAAATGTGATTTAATGTAAAATTCTCTTTGCTTCCTTCAAATTTCAATGGTAAGCATATTCAATAGTAAGCATATTAAGCCACTAAGTTTTAATTTCAGAGATAAGGGAAACAGAGACTCAAGTAAAGAATGCCCTGGTTCCCATTTTCAATATATTCAATTCAGTTCATAAATATTTGCAACACTTCTCCTTGTTTCCCTATCAAATGCAACGCTGGGAACAAGAAGCAAGAGGAATGGCGACTCAAGTCTGCATTAAAAGGAAAGAAGACAGTATGATGATACTAAAAAAATAATTATTGACTATTTTAAAATATGTACCCATCTTCATTGCCACAGAGGCAAAGCAGACAGCCTCCACACCTTTTCGTCCCTGCAGCCATAATATCCTGCTTCTTTCTTTCTCCAGTCTTGTTAGTTCTGATATTCATTCAAAATGATTACATTCATGAAACAAAGTGTGTGATAATAAACTGAGGAGATAAAAAAGTGGATGAATGAAAATCAAGAACCCACATAATAGGGACCCTGCATTCCTCTGTACTAGCCAGTGATAGTAGTAAGTTTGGTAAGAACTCGTATCTGTGGAATTTGCTTTCAAGATTAGATGTAATGTATTGCCTGAGAGGTAGAAAGACAAAGATAAGGGGTAAGGATTAATTTGTTGGGGGAAAAATGAGGGATATGAAAGTCCTCAGGTCAGGTCAAAAAACCTATCCTCAATCTTTTATCAGCAGCCGTTTTGACATAACCATTTAATTTTGATCCTTCCTAAAAAGAGAAATATAATCTTTGTTTAAAGAAACTGTTGCTTTCAAAATTCCAAAATAAAACAAAACCAAAAATAAAACAGATTTATATTGCCAAATAAGGAAAAAGTATAGAGAAAAATGATTTTTCTGGATTATTTTCAAAGGAAGTGAGAAGGTATTCACTCTCATGTAGGTATTCTAATATTAAACAGTTAAAAATAATTACTGTGAAACACCAACTGAAAGTGGTATAAATAGAAACCTTATAGTCTGCTAATATGTTAATATTTTCATAATTCTAAAACTTAAACTCTTTTTATCTATTTATACTACCTTAGTTAACTGATTAAGTTTGTAGATTCTAAGAAGTCAAGATCTTTGATTTTGAGTCCCTTAAATTTTCAGTCTATTCAAAGCATATTACAATTTTGAAAACCTGTGACAGTTGTGTGAGTTAACATATTCATTCTCAGTTAAAGAAATCCATCCCCAAATTTGCACTTATAGAAAGTTGTGTCCCACAAATACAGTGTCTTTACCTCCATATGTGCTTCATGTTGAGTTAGACATTTAAAGTTCCAAATTTACTTTACCTCATTTTATTGCCAAAATTGAGACATTTATTAGTGTGATTGCCAGTCCAACATAAGGAAAAAACGTTTTTTAAAGCAAGTGGATTTCTTGGAGTGATCTATAAGTCATATTCCAAATGCTTAAAACTCTTTCCCCATATACACAGAGCATCATTGCATGGCATTGTCACCCTGCTATTTACCCTACTAAGGAAAAAAACCCCTGGTTTACAGTGACAAAATAGACACTTGTTAGCTATCCCAACAAAAGGTGAAATCATGAAATAATTGTTTTCTAAGAATGTTTTTCCTCACAGTGTTTATCTCCCAGAACTGTGTCTACTATCAACCTCTTCCTTCTTCTGTAAGATTGGCCAACAGATGATTTCATCACTGCTCCACTCTTGGCTTGTAGAAATAGAGGATAAAATATAACTCAGTTTGAAAATCATCTGGGTGGTAGACTTTCTATTTGCAAAGAAATTGTTGGAGCTACCAGCGTCTGAGACTATGGATTTGCGATTCAACTTACAATTAGAGAATGATTTATCTCCTGATTCTACTACAGAGGCCAGATGTCAGGCCACAGAAAGCTGTGCAACGGTGCTGAAAAAGGAAGAACTCCGTAAGACTGGTCTGCAGAAGCCAACAACAAAAAAATGATATATTTACTGGCATGTAAAGTTATTTTTGCTGAAGCAAGATCTTTTCCATTAAAGAATAACAATTCTTTCTTTTTTAGGTGACAAGTTTAGAATCAGTACTTTGCTTTTAGGAAATCCATGAAAGGGGAAAAAATGTTCCTATGTCCAGGAGCAGAGGCAAGGAGTCAAATAAAAAATACCACACTAGGGATAACATAAATGTTTTCATTTACATAAATCAATATCATTCTATCAATGTCTCATTTGGAAAGGATCAACTGTAGGAGGACTTGCTAAATGTCAGTGGAGTCACTTAGGATGAAATTTTTAACCTGGATTTTCTGCCAAAACTCCACACTATGCAAACAAGGAACAAATCCTGACACACTGATTTGTCCAGCCACAACACAAATGGAACAGTGTGCACATTGGAAAGGGGCTAAAGTTATTAGTCCACCACTGATATATACAAGACCCTGGAATGACTTCAACACTGCCCCCCCAACCACCGCCTCTTGTTCAAAGTAGATGAATGTTCCCCAGAGGGACATGGCTTGGTGAGCGGTGGGGATAGTTGTCAGCCTTTGCTAGTTCCCTCAGCAAGGTTCCTTTGTGCTATAAACTAACTGCACAACCATATGTGATAGCCTTGGGCTCCACCACAGCTTGTACACCACCTGTGCTGATGGAACTATTGCTGTATGTGTTTGATCTCGGCCCACTGTATCACAGGAATGTGCAAAATTTATGCTTATTAATTAGGTGCAGAATAAATGGCTTATATTTCTATGTAGACAAACTTTAAATATCATGGTAACTTGTTACTTTTGTAATTATCTCCATAAACAATTTTATTAATGTAAATCTAGATGTAAATCATCACTGTAATATCTATCTCTTATTAAGAAGTATATATAGGCTAGTAATTTAATATTGACTTGTAAGATTTAATTATCCACAAGACTATTATTAGTTATTAAGTCAAAACCAATAGTGCTTATAAAAATAGAAAATATGATTAAGTGGTAAACCATTATGCTTACTTATAAAAGTATGCCTTATAAGTAAGCATATAATATAATTTTATAACTGAGCATACCTAGTTATACTTATAAAGGTATGCTTTATAAGTAACCATACCTTTATAAGTATAACCAGGTATGCTCACTTATAAAATTATATTATTATTATAAATTATCACTGTTTTTTGTTTCAATATCCATATAAGTAATCAGACCTCATGAACATAACCCGCTGTTGTGTGCCACAACACAAATGGTATTTAGTGTAAAGAAGACACTTCTAGACATATATAAAATGGTAGCATTCAGAACACAACATAAATAATCTTGAATTATTTAGGTTGTACAATCCTCTTTTATATGTATCCTCAGATACATTGGAAATCCAGGGTACCTCTGTTATTTGCATGCCATCTCAGCCCAGGCTTTGAAAAGATTTGATGGTGCTAAAATTCTTCTAGCCAGGTATTCCATCTTCCCACTTTGTGACAGCCAAAGCATGATGAGGCCATTTAGATAAACCTCCCTGGAATTTACATACTGAAGAAATAAAGCAAAGGCAAAATATATGGTTAAAGAATGACTCAATGTGCTGGTCATGGCAGGAGTCTGGCTGTAGTGTAGTCGAGAGTTCAGCAGTATTGGCTGACCAGGTAAGCATCCTAAACACAGGTTTCCTTGGCTGGTTGTAAAGACTAGATTCTTAGATCCTGGTGGTTTTCAGAGCCTAGTTCTTTTGCCTTTCCATTGATTACTTGAACTACTTGATATCCCTTCAATAAATTTATTTTTGTTTAATTGAGACAGAATTGGTTTTTATTGTTCTCAACTAAGAACTCTGAATGAAACAAGCACATTGAAGGAATGATCGTTATATTAGCAAGAGATTTTTATTTACTGGGACATATTTGCAATGTGGCTCTAATAACTATATAGCTTTATAACAATGTCTTGAATAGTCATAATAAAATTTTAGAGGGGGGAAATATGCTAATGGTCAATATTTGCTGAAATGCTAAAAGATTTCTCCAAGGGATGCTTCTGCCTCTTCAATCTGAAAAGCCTAACTGCATTTCTATTTTGAATTCACTATCTGACAACTACACAAAAGTATGGCATGTTTAAGGTATACCATGCCCCCATGTATTATTTTGCATAATTTTATTCAAAAAGTTGCTATTCATTTTATGTCTGTAACTTAACCAGGTTCGATTGGTTAAGTTACATGGACAAATGACAAATGGTGCATTTTTTCCAACCATATAACAAATAACATTATTTACCAGTAATTTATAACATCTGACTTAAGTAAAATAATAATGCACGTATTTGTATAGGTTAAATATGAATTCAAATCAATATAAATAATTATCATGAAGAGTGCTTTACCTTGAGTGATGTCCAAAATTCTACACTATATTAAAACACTTACTAGATCAAAGGTCCACGTTATCTGTGTGAGTAATGTTAACTCTGAACATCATGCAGAAGAAAGTAAAACATCAATCCAAACCTTGCAGAGCATGCAGATTGCTTGGCAACCTAACTCCTAGAAAAAAATACCTGTGGGTCATTAGAAGGAGAGGAGAGCACAGATAGGCTAAAAAATATGGTGTTTTGTTGGAATTGCTTCATCCTAGAATACAGATATGTCTGTAAAATATGGCCACAATGACTTTTTAATGATTTTATACTGACCCATTAGGAGAGTAAAGATATTTAATTATAATCATGTAGATGTAGTCATGATATAGCTACTGTATTTTAAAGAAATATGATATGACACAACCCACAGTGAGAAGTAATTTATGTATTTTTAAAAAAAGCTAAACATTTTGAGTTAAATATCCCAAATCTACAGCAACAACACTGGAATTTTATAAAACATACTACCATCCCCCTTTTAAAAATTATTTCAGTAATAAGTAACTTGCCCTGGCAAGATAGGACAACTATTAAGGGATCAATACTCAATATCATTTACCCTGCTTCCTCCACTTCTCAAGTTCTATATTGCAGGTGATGCCATTGTTACCATGCCTTTTAGTTATTACTAGTACATAATTCTTATTATCATTATTATTAATAGCCACCATCAATGGTTCATTGCCCATATTCTGATCTAGAGCAACTAGACTTCCACGTAGATGTGAATAAAATTATGTTCTAGCCTACTTAATGGCTGAGCTACATATTCTGAGCATTCGTTGTAGAGCCTTGCTTCTTTTCTTTTCCTCCCCTAGGAACAAGGCAGAGCAGTAGTCTCAAATTCTAGCTACCAGGAACATAACACTATATAATGGCTGTTAATTCAAAGTATACACTACATCTTGAAAACTTGCACTCTAAATTCATAGGAAGCCAGGCGCAAACTGGCACCTGGGTGACACCTTTAAAAGTGCCATTTCAACTTTTTTATCAGGCTAGCAGTTTCTGGGTGATGATGTGGTACACTATAAGACTACTGGAGCCCACTTTTATGTGCCCTTCATCATATAATGGGTTTCCTGTTTTGAAGTGATGTTGTACAAGATCCCACTAGGTAAATCAGACATTCTGTGAGCTCTCAGATAGTGGTCCAGGCTGAGGCAGTAGGCAGAAAAGGGGAACTCTTATCGGAAGTATGTACCAATTACAGTAAGGGTGAAATGCTGTCCTTTAGGGTATAGGGGATGTAAAGTATTCAACTTGCCAATCTATGGCTAATTGGTCTTTCCGGAGTTTATATCATATTGAGGAATCAGCTTCTGTCTTTGCTACTGTCGGTTGAAACATCTGTCATTGGCAATAGCTAAACCATGCTTGGTGAGAAGGATCTCAGGTAATTATATCCATTTATAGCCTCTACATCTGCAACCATGATGTGGGTCATTTTGCAAGCATCAGGTGGCCAAGGACAGAGACTGGCTGATGTACACTGGACAAATTACCCTATTCATCAGTCAGTTTGGTTTATTTCCTTCAGTGAATGTGCTCCACAGGATGTTGACTGGAGACATAAACACTTACACTCTTCCTGTTCTCTCCTATAAGTTCAATCATATGCTTCTTCTTAAGAACTTCTTTCTTTGATCTTCCCATCATAATCATTCCAGGCTCCTGACAAACCAACTAAATCAATCACCACTGCTCAATAATCTGGAAACGCTTATCTACAAACAATTCTCCCTTCTTGCACTATTGATGGCCAAGTATACTGCTCAAAGGTCTGCCAACTTGAAGAATTTTTCTCTCACTACCATATCTCAGAACTAATTCTGATTGAAGTGTAGTGCAGCAGAAATCCATGTTTATCTTTCAACAGCAAATAGCACTGACACACCTAGGAATCAGCTTGATTTTGTTTGTTTTCACCTATATCATGTGGTTACAGGGAAAGTCTTATAATGCCTGTGGTAGACACTGAGAAAAATGCATTCGTGCAATAAATTTGTGTGATATTGGGTGCAGGCCATCTGTTACTGTACCATCTTTTAAACCCTGTACTTACTGATGTCCCAACTTAATGTACCATTGCAGAAAATGTATTGTTGTTGTGCCACAAAACCATGTGACTTGGTGGAGCTGACAATACTTCTGAACGCACAGCTCTGATAACATGTCACTTCATATCCCACATTCAGGTATCCAATCTCTATTAGGCAATATAATGAAACAAAAGCTGATTTGTTAATTTGTTATTTGTGAATGATTCTCTGCTACAGATGGTATTGTCTTACTCCACAACCCAAAGTATCTGCACTGCTATTCTGCTATTGGAGCTTGCTAGAGATTTCATATGGCATCTTTACCTACATTATATTTGGCAGGTCTTCTGACTCACGTGCTGCTTAAACCTACCACAGATTTCTTTCATGTTCTGGGCCCCACTGAAAAACTGCTAAATTTCTAAAATAATAAAAGAAGCAAAACAGTATTTTCAATTATGGCATATGCTATACCCCCATGCACACAGATATATAGAAGTAAAAGATACCTTTTTTTTACCTTAAGTAGAATACCAAAGACACCTTTTTTTAAGTAGTAGAAGGTATGTGATGCCATAATTTCTTTACTTTGGAGAATGTGGTATAAATTGTTTAGCAAATACTTATTTCCTCTCTTCAACTTCCACTGGTGGTGTAGACCCCAGCACCCCTTCCTCTACCGCAATGATAATGGGCTTATCCATATGACTTCCTTTGGTCAATGGAATATAGGTGGAGATTACAGTGTGCCATATCAAAGACTTAAATGGCATAGGTTATTTCTGCTGACCTCATTGGGAGCCTCCAAACTCTGAAAAGAAAAGAAAATACCCAGATACTACTTTGTCCTTCAGCTTCGGACACACCAACTAAGATAAAAAGAGTAAAATAAGGCCAGTAGTCAAACCCAGCCAAATAATAGCATGAAGTAGAACTTCCCCAGCTAGGACAAATAGAATATTCTCTCATGTCCAGATAATTGAACTATAAAACTTTTCTAATATGTCAAGCCCTGGAATCTGCTTAGGGATTACACCTCTACTCTGGCATGCCTGTAACATATCAGGCCACCCGAAGTATTTGCCATTTCCTGCTCTATAGGTCCTAAAGTGCTGTTGCCAATATGGTATACCTGCATGATGCTCTCTGGAGAGCATGGAGAGTCAAGATAATCATATTTATCTTAATTAAGATGCTGTCCTTTTAGAGCGTAAGGGATATAAAGTATTTAGCTTTACGTAAATAATCTATTCTACCTGTTATGCCTGTTATGCTGAGAAATAAGGGCAGAGCATAGTCTTAGAGGGTGTGTGTTGACTGTGCGTTGCTGTCTCTCTAAGGTAAATATAAATGCTTTGGCTCTTCCTTGACTGAAATCAAAAGGAACACATTATGCAGATCAACAGAGCAAACCAAGTACCAGTGTTTGTGTTGGTCTGCTCTAATAAAGATACTACATTCACACAGAAGCTGTGACTGGGCCACACGTGGTTCAGTTTCTGATAGTCCATTAGCAGCAGCCATAGTCTTTCTGGTTTTGACAAGAGTCATAACAATGAATTGGAATTTTTAAAGACTCTACATTTTTAAATAATGGAGGAAAGCATCTGAATTCTTCAAATATTTGAGTGCATCATATATTTTTCTGCTTCTACTTGGGTTGGAGTGTTGTTTATTATTTACTAACCTGTCCAGTTGTGATAGTTTCATATGCTCCCTCTCAGACTTTTCTTCTATAATGGCTCAAACTCCATACGGCAGGCAGCCAAAATGAGTACCTTTCCAGCCAATAATTATATTCATCCTGATTTTGTACTCACGAACTAGGAAAATGACCACAATATAAACCTATGGGCCTACTAAACCCACCATAAGATGAATGGAGGCCATGTTGCCATTCATTATTGTATGAACTCACTTTTAACAAGGGGCTATGATGGCATTTTGTGTTCTCTGGTGTCAACGTCAGCTAACAGCCAGTATCCAAAGGCTCTGAAATGATACCGGTATTTCTCTTTCCCCTATTGTGTACTTTTTGGAAATATATTTGGTCCATTTAGCAAAACATTGGATGAATAGTTATTGAATATGTTTGTATTGCATGTCAGGCTTCTCCCACAATGGTCATGGTTTCCCTTTCAATTAGTGGTTTTTATGTCTGTGAATTGAATTAGGTCTGAAAACTGAGAAGGGCTTATTCTCCATTGTGATATCTGACTTCAGCTTTCTGTTTGCATTCTCTTGATTATTTTGGGTTATACAAGTCAAGCAATGTAATTCTTGGCAGCTCATCTGTTTTGTCCTCAGGAACACTGTAGTCTATTAGTTATTGTCATAGGTCTATTAGCTACTGTCAAAGTCTTTTTTTTGACCTTATGGTCTATTATACAGTTATGTTCACCTTGCCACTGAATTAAATGCTGCCATCTGCCCTCTGCTATTTTGGAAACTTATAATCCACAATGACAATGGAGAGACTAGTTTCATAACAGCATTCCCTATCATTGGACTTGGCCCACAGAAGAAACCACTGACCTACACAATGATGCAAGTGTTTCCCCTTCGATTAGCACATTCTTTATCATTTCAGCCAGAGGAGTGTTCTCTGGGGAGACTCAGGAAACAAACTTGGTCAACTGGCTTATTCTTTGGTCGTGTGTAATCAGTCAATTCTAACAAACCTACCTTTCTGACCTTTTGAGCTCTTCTTTGATATTGTTCCAAAGCAGTTCTTGCAAGTCTACCTCTTTTACCATAGGCCTTCATTTTTGCACTTCAAATTTTCTATCGCCTCACTTCAATTGCTTGTAAACAGGTTCCTTTGCCAGAGTTATAAGAGAGTACTCAAATTTACAAAATATCTTTCTTATCCAGTCATATATTCATTCCTCCCTGGTCAAGCATCCATAAGCCAAATTCCCAAACATGGTATGTTAGTTATTGCCATGTGTGTTAGCCAGAGGCAACAGCTCTTTTGCTGAACAATCACTTTCTTTCTGCAGCAAGGTTAGGCATTTCCTCTTTAGGCCTTACGAAGATTTAATCTGCTTATTGTATTGAAAGCAATGAAGACAGTTTGAAGGAAATTATGAGGAGTGCAAGCATCATCACATAAGGCATCAATTTCTTGTGAAGATTTTGATTGATATTTAATCAATGAGCAGGATATTTTCTCTAACAAGCAAAGATTTGTGATCCCACACCTTAGGCAGCATTAAACTTCCATTCATTCCTCTCATACATATGCCAAGTTGTATTGGTCTCAGAGGAATTAGACACACATGGAACAGACATGAGGCCAACTGACAGCTTGGAGCTGAGCTAGTGAAGCCTAGATAATAACAGTTGAAACCAACTCACAGAGTCCTGTGTGTAAAATTAAATGTTTACTATTCAAATCCTCTGAGTTTTTGAATAGCTAGTCATGCAGGAATATTGTTACAAGGGCTGACTGCTACAGAATAGTATTCATTTTAGAAAATGAACCATAAAATTATCATATATAATTTCATAATTTTTTCCCAAGAGTCTTGTGATATTCTTTTCTAATATTTGTCAAACTAATGCATCTGTACATCCTGAACACAATATGTATATTCATTGTTTACAAGTATTGGTAACATAAAAATTAATTTTAGCTCAACTACCATATATTTCAAAGGAATAAGAGTTCAGGAATTCTTTTTCCTAACTTTCTTTAGATTATGATCAAATAACACAGCAAATAACCAAACAGTTAATAAGCATACAAATAGATGGCTAGCTAAACATACAAACTGCCTTGAAAAGAACTTCGGTTTTCTACAGACTTGCTTTTAGATGTTTGATCTACAACCGTCCAGTTTTGTTCATTTTGGCAGGCAGTGTAACTCTCAAAGACATATCAACTTCCGAAGAGCTCGTGTGAAGATATAATTAAATAATATATGTGAATTTGCCTATCATATTACATAGTGCAGGTTCTGAAAGACAGCAGATATTCAATCAATGTTACTATTCTGTTATTTTTTCTCCCTTACTCCCTCATCACTATGTTTAAAGACACATAACACTGGAAATTGATATTTGTATCATAACTACCTCTATAAACTGTGTTCTTATGAGAAGAGACAGAACATACCTAGTTCTTTTGATACCTGTAGCTTAATTTTTATTACACTTTTCCAGATTTATTTTAGGCATGGTTATGCTGGATTGTTTTATATGTTTGAATAATTTGGGAAATCAAGATCCTTAAAATACAAGAACACCATCCTTGTATTTAAATGCCAACACAACAGCATTGTAGAAATGCACATATGGGTGTTTATTTTGAAGTTTTGCATTTTTTTCTGGCATTTTAAATTGTGAAATATTCATTCATTTTTAATGTTTTAAAATACATTTTGAGTAAATGATGAATATAAAATTGAAGTGGAAATTCTAGCTGGGGGTCTAGAAGTATGCTAAAAAAGTGGTTATTCATTAATTTCCCTTTTTTTTTAGTGTTGAAAGATAAAATAAAATTTAAAATACAAGCAAGATACTGGGATGGACAATTGTAAGTTCTTCCCTGGTATCAGATTCTCTCCTGTCCCATCGTTGATATTCAAATTTCCTATTGACAAATTCACTCTTCTTCAGTTCTCACCCAGAAAGTTTGAATGAGATTGTCTCCACCCTCAGCTCTAGAGACTGGTGGGAAGGAAGGGCTTAAGCCTATTAGCAGATCACAGTACAACTGCAACAAAGGACATCCTTAGTGTTGCTTCCAGGAGAAAAAAGTTCCCTCCTCTTCTGAGAAAGCCATTGGTTAGACATTCATTTCATAGGAAACAGCATGGGGCCTGGAGTATCACTTTTTGATTCCAGGAAAAACCTGCCTGAAAATGGAACTGAGAGACAACAGAGTCAAGAACTGAAGAGAGAACATCTGAGGCCCAGTCATATTTCTTCAGTTTGAATTTAAAAGCTTTACCTAAAGTCAGAGGTCTTCCTAAATTTTTAAGTAACGTGAGTCAATAAATCTGAGTCTTGTTTCCCATACCTTGATATATAAAGCATACTAACTGATTTTTAAAATACAAGTAAGAAGCTACTTAGATATTTCTCACATAATTAAGCTTTTAGTAGTTATCTTTAGAGACTTAACATAGCACATAAGATCTTAGTCTCTGGAATCCGGGTGGAAATTCTATTTTTGCTGTTTAGTGGTTGACCTTGGGTAAATAAAGTAATATGTGTGTGCTTCGGCTTCCCCATGTATATGATCAGGGTAATGGTACCTACCTCACAGGGTAGAGTTAAATGAGATAGTATGTGTAAAGTATTAATAGGGCCCAGCATATAGCATACTCAATACATGTTAGCCATTATGATTTTTATTGTTTTTGATTAATTAGAAATAAAATTTTGCCATCAGGTATATATTAGAATCTTTTATTTGTACCTCTACACGTCAGGAGCATAAGATACTTCTTTTATTTATTCAATTAAAAATGCTAAAATAGGTGTCAATTCAAATATTCCAAAATTTCAACTACAATAAACAAAATGTAATAAACCACTAAAGAAATGTAATACAGTAAAATTTTCCTTAGCTTGACTGCCATATCATCAATAATAAAATGATATATTAATAATAATTAGAAGAAGTGGTGTACTTCACAAAACAGTCTCAATATAGGGAAAAAAATGAACTCTCAAAAAGTTATTAGTTATTCTGTACTTGCATTGGCTTACATATTAGGGCAGGATTGGGTATATTGTAGCTTGAAACAATCTCAAAATCTCATTAGTTAAAATAACCAAAAATTAAATTCTTGAATTTTCAACAAGTTTTTACTAGTCCAGACAACTCTCTAGATCAATTGCACTCTATGACTCCAAGACTTCATTTGTTTTTATTTAATAGCTGCAGCATTTCAATATGAGACTGGCACACTAATTAGAGTGAGGAAAGAGAAAAATTGGAGAAGTGTCACTTCTGCTTTTATTCTGTTGCCCATAATTAGGCACATGATCCTGTCTAATAGCAAGGTACTAAGGAAATATAGACTCCCAACACGCCAGGGAAAGGAAGGATAATGGGCTGGTTTCAAGCACTTAGTAACACTGTGTTAGGCCATTCTTGTATTGCTATAAAGAAATAGCCGAGGCTGGGTAATTTATAAAGAAAAGAGGTTTAAGTGGCTCATGGTTCTGCAGCA
The DNA here is from genome assembly GCF_009828535.3 of Hylobates moloch. Lineage (NCBI taxonomy): Eukaryota > Metazoa > Chordata > Mammalia > Primates > Hylobatidae > Hylobates > Hylobates moloch. Next base: position 64,790,855 of record NW_026652279.1, on the reverse strand, counting down.
TAGCTCCAGCATCTGCTTCTGGTGAGGGCTTCAGGACTCTTACAGTCACGGGGGAAGGCAAGGGGATGTGCCATGTGCTTCATGTGGCAAGAGTGAGAGCAAGAGAGAGAGGGGAGGTGCCACACAATTTTAAACAACCAGATCTCATGAAAACTCACTTCCTATCACAAGAACAGCACTAAGGCATTATGAGCCTCATGATCCAAACACCTCCCACTAGGCCCCACATCTTACATTGGGGATTACATTTCAACATGAGATTTGGAGGGGACAGGCATCCAAACTATATAAAGCAGCTATCATAATTTAAAAAATGCAAAAGCAATTGTTTGTAATTTCAAATGAAAATGCAACATTATACATTAAAATAAAAAGCTTATAGTTTAAAAATTATATATCAAACATGATTAAAATAAATATGAATAAATAATACGTTATCTGAAAATATCATAATTTGCCATGAAGGAGGTCTAAGCTTAGCTATCTAGATTGTAATCTCTATTATTTAGAAATTTGCTAATATTTCTTCCCCTTTGAAAGCTTTTTGATTACATTTTTAAAATTGCTTTATAGTCTCTCAATTCTCCAATTTTTGCGCAAACAGATTTTCTTCAAAACCTCTAAGCTTATAATATGCGACAAAATTTTATCTTTTATTAGAAAATCTCTGGGAAGTGATCAACACCACAAATTAAATCAGTTAAGTCCGAGATATGGTAAGGATGCTTGGTATATATTATAACTGAGATACAGGAATAAGCAGTACTTGAAAAGGCCAGGAGAAAAAGTCCTTGGCATCTCCTTGGCATCTAAGTCCTTAGGGGATAATTAGTAACCATTCTATCTGTTGATCTCAAATGTGCACTTAGCAACAACAATGATGGAGGAAGTAGTTCTTCTGAGTACAGTTCCAACTTTAATTGTTCTGCAGCAGCAGATAAGAAGGCCAAAGACTCAAGAAGTTTCCATTTCAATGTTATATTCATTGTTTATTCAGAATATCTTTCAAAAAGTTTTCCAAGTCCCAAAGTGATTTGGGGACAGTTACCAAAAAATTCCTTTAACCTCAGTTGTAGGCAACACATTTAAAATTTACTTTCCCATTTACATGTTTAACAATAATGCTATGCATGTTATTTTATAATAGTTACATAATTAATACCACCTTAACTTAAGAAATAAAAATTACGCTAGAATAATATCATTGATTTTCAAGACCCAAAGAAAAAAATATTTTTAGTATCACATGCTTGTGAAACAGACAGTTATGACACAATTTTTTCTTTTTAATTTCTTATTTAAAAAACAGAATTAGTATATCATCTAAATTTATTTCTAATCAAAGATAGGACAGGATCAATGTAAGACTGATGAAACAAGCCCACTTCATCAATTGACCATGTAACTCTGCTACTTGAATAATTACTTTGGGTTAAGAACTAAAATAAAAATAGGTACATAAACTCTACATAGTTACTTTAACTTTGGAATGAGAGGAAAGTATTAGATACAGTGAATATGTGTGTGTGTGTATGTGTATTTGAATTACTGTTTATATGTGTCTATTTGATACAGTGCATCTGTGTGTATATATACACATATATGTATATATGTGCATATTTTTCAAATATTATGTATGTGTGTGTGTATATATATATATATATATATATGTATTCTCTATGCTTATATTGAAAAGGATAGAGTACTTCAATTTTCCCAAAAAGGTAGAGGTTTGAGTTTAACATAAATGAGCTATCTTCCCTCTCAATTTCCTCTGTAACATAAAATAACAGCCAGGGTGGGAAAGCTAATAAAACAGGAAGGCTTTTAATAAAAAAAAAAATGATTACAAGTGACAGAAAACTGAACATTTTAAAAGTCTGTAATGAAAATACCAGTGTTGGCAAATATGTGGAAGAAATAGAACTCTCATGTATTGCTGATAAGAGTGGATTATTATAAATGTCATGGAAAATTGTCAGCATATTCTAAAGCTGAAAATATGCCTACCCTATGACCTCGTAGTTACATGCTCAGGTATACACCAACAGCAATGCATACATATGTTCACTAAAAAAAAGCTTATCAGCAGAAAAATGGATAAATTGTGTTATATTTACAAATAGAATCCATTATATCAATAAGAAAAAACAAGCTGTAACCACACATGACAACATTAATGCATTGCAAAAACAAGATGTTGAACTAAAGAATTCAGAACAAAAAGGTCATATATTCCATTCATATATAATTCAAAAATGGCAAAACTAACGTATAGTGTTAGACAACAGGACAGTGGTTTCCCTTGAATGTCACTGATTGACTGGAAGGGAGCATGAAAGGAGCTTCTGAGGTGATGGTAATGTTCTCTTTCTTGATACACATTTGAGTTATGCAAGTTTATTCAGATTATAAAAATTCAGTATTTGTGATATTTTAAAAATTATTTTTTAAACTTCTTAGCAAAGAGATACATTTATTTTTTCACATAATTGAAAAATTCAGATTATGTACAAGGCTGCAGGCAACCTGCTTCTCAGGAACACAAACTCTGCCTGTGTTTCAGCTCTTTTCTCCTCTGTGCTGATTTACAAAGCTATGTGTAGTGCAGAGTACTTCCAGGCATTGTAGGTCTTTCCTTTCAAATATAAATTCAAAAGAGACTAAATTTCTCCTTCCATAAATGTCTTCTTCCTCAACAGACTATACTCAGCTTGGTAACCATTATTTGAGTCAATCAATAGAGCCACCTAGAAGAGAATGTGCGGAGGACTATGGATTCAGTCAAACACCCTCACCTGAAAGTTGGTGTGGGGTCATTTTCTTCCAGACCACATAGACTCAAAAGTGGAAAGAAGATTGTCTATTTTTTTTTTTTAAAGAGAGAGATAGCAAACAAGCAAAAGAACATGGGTTCTTCTCACCAGAAATAGGGTGAATGCTATGTATCACAGGTCACGATATCTCTCAAGCAATCTAGAATAGGTTTGATTTGACCTTTAGGGCTGCACTTTTCTTATATGATTAAACTGATGGGGAATTTTGAGTGTCATAAGGGAAAGTTTCCAACTGACTTGCTATCATGAGTGAGATGCTTAAAAATCCTGGAGAGCCATTAATGTTACCTGCCATGGTGGGCTGAGTTACTCCCAGTTCCTGTAGTGTCTAATGTGTCCTAGCAGGAATTATTATTGCTTGTGATATCATTGTGTTCAAAAGCATGAGCAATCAAAGAAAACCAGAAGATGCAAAAAACAGAGAAGAAAACAAAGAGCAATTTCACAAGAAGTAGAACTTATGGAAATGTCAGATGAGATAAATAAACAAAGAAATATGATCTGTCAAGTATATCAGGTATAAAACAATTTGTGGAACAAAAACAAGAAAAAAAACTTCAACTTAAGTGTCTCCATAAACTAAAAATAATAGTTATGATTAAAAGTTGACCAGGAAGATCTATTGAAAGAATTCCAAAACATGTAGAAACAACATAAATGATGGCAATCACTAGTGAAGAGATGAGCTATTGAAAGCAGAGACAGGAGAATTTTAATGTGCATAAAAGGAAATCTTGAAATAAAATTAAAAAGTGATAGAGGTAATATTTAAACAAATAAAGAAAATTTCTTTTGTTCGAAGAAAGATGTGTGCCTGAAGATTGAAAAGGTTCCCTGAGTCCCAGAGAGGATTAATAAAAAAGGTCATTTATTTAGATATATCCTTGTGAACATTTTGAATTCCAACAGTAAATAGAAAGTCTTATAAGTTTCTATAAGGAAGTAATTTTCAAAGGAAAGTAAATCTGGCTCATATCTGTCTTCTTTAAAATATCAAAACTTAGCCAGTTAATGAAATATCATCTACTGAGACAAAAGGAGAGAGATCCTAGTTACTATTCACCCATCAGAGTAAAGGAATGACATTTTCAGAAATACATGAATTCAGAAACTGTATCAGCAATGTGTTCTGAGGAGAATAATCATGAAAATACAATAACCAAACAACAATTAAATCAGAACTGAGATATCGTAAAAGATTAAAATCATAGTGGAGAAATGATGGTAATGTCTCTGCAATTTATGTAATTGACTCCAAATGGATAATGCTACTATGATTGGGAAATTGTAACAGTGTTTTAAAATAAAGTTTCTTTAAAAATTAGACAAATTCAGGAAAAGCTTAAAAACAGGTTTCAATGAAATCCAGGGCCTTGAAACTATGAGGAATGGAAAAGGAGTAAAAGCATTTAGCTTTCACATCTAGGAGAAGGGGATGCAGCAGAAAGTGTAACTATCCAATACTCATATTATTTCTCTTCCTCAGTAGTAGAAATTCAATTTTATTCATACCAGTAGTGCATTCAAACAAAAGTGACATTCTGTGTTATGTCTTGTGAGAGAAGAGCTGTGTGATCACATGCTAGGCAATCGGTATATATGGAAGTTTTCTATCTGATGGCTGGAAGGCTACTAAAATGGTTTCTGACCAAGCTGGTAGGTGTGCCTATTTTGCCTTCTCCCTTTCTCTTTGCTGATGCCTGGAATGAAAATTTAATGGCAGGAAGTCAATGCACTAAAATAAATGAAAAAGAAAGAAGTTAAACCAAAAGTAAGAAGAGGAAATTAATAATGATGGAATTAACTACATGGAAAAATCTAGAATGATAAACTAAATATATAAATATTTTAATATTACCAATATAATAAATAACCAAGTGTAGATTGATTAGAGGAGAAAAAGAGAGTCAAATTAAAAATACACAGGCACACACCTGGGCACGGTGGCTCACTTCTGTAATCCCAGCACTTTGGGAGGCCAAGGCAGGTGGATCACGAGGTCAGGAGTTCAAGACCAGCCTGGCCAAGATGGTGAAACTCCATCTCTACTAAAAATACAAAAAAAGTTGCCGGGCATGGTGGTGGGCACTTGTAATCCCAGCTACTCTGGAGGCTGAGACAGAGAATTGCTTGAACCCAGGAGGCAGAGGTTCCAGTGAGCTGAGATCGTGCCACTGCACTCCAGCCTGGGCAACAGAGGGACACTCCATCACACACACACACACACACACACATACACACAAATAGATATAGATATAGGTATAGATATACAGACACAAGAATGCAAACTCATTTACATATGTATGTATTTGTGTGTAGAAAGAGAAAGGAAATATTGCTAGAAACCTGATAAAGGAGCTTATAAAAATAATGAAAGACTAGTAACTATCATTCTCAATTTAAAAATAGAGAAAATCCAGGTGATATTTATTATGTATGGGGAAAGTACAAATTATTAAAACTAAGAAATAAAAATCTTGAACATACCATAAAAGTATACAAATAATTAAAAGTTTAAAGATAAAATCAATGTATTGTTTTATAACTGAGTTTTATTAGGTAATTTTAGTAGCTTTCAAAAAATAATGTTCTATATATCCATTTACAGAAGAATGGTTGGATGAACTGTAGAGCATTCACGATACAAAATATTCGACTATGGAACAAAATGACAGATTTCCCTCTATTGATGAGATAAGACTTACATGATGCAGACATTTTTTGAACATATTATGAAAACTCATTATAACACATTAGTATTACTATGTGTTTGAGGGATTTGATTAGAGAATTATTTTATTCTGCATTATCTTTCAAGAGGTTTTACTCTTATATAATAGTTAACATATCCTTAAAAATGTTTAAATGGCAAGGTTATTTCACCATCTTTCACTTCAGAAATAGTCTATTTATATGCCAAGTAATATTAAATTTTACAAAAGCTATGTTAATTTCATAGAAACGTAATTACACATGACAAAACATTTAAACAACATATATAGCCCCAAAATGGTTCAATGTGTAAGACATCAATATTAAGTTAAATATTTCATTTGTCTTGATAACACCATGTACTTAGAGAATTATTACCCATAATATCCATGATATATTATTATGTGGGGAAAGTAGTTTACAGAATTATATTAGGGAAGTAACTAGTTTACTTCATTTTGTTTTTTAATATCAAATAGCAATACTATGCTTAATAATAGAAATATTGGGTTTTCATTACATTCATTACATTTAATTTCACTGTAATTTCATTAGATTGAATCCAAACGATGGACAACAGATCTAGGGATAAGATAGAGACATCAAGGAACAACAACACTTAAGATGCTACTGTATTAGTTTTCTATGCTACAATGACAAAGCACTATAAAGTTATTGTTTTAAAACAATACAAATGTTTTCTTTTACATTACTGGAGATTAGAAGTCTAAAATCAAAGTTACATTCCTTCTAGAGTCTTCGGGCTATTTTCTGCTTCTAGAGGCCCCTTGCCTCCTTTGGCTCACAGCCCCTTCCTCCATTTTGAAAGTGTATCACTCCAGCCACTGGTTCTGAGTGATACAACATCGTACTTTAATCCTCCTGTCCCACTTTAATAACCCTTGTGATTACATTGGGCCCACCCATATAATCCAGAATAATCTCCACATCTCAAGGTCCTTAACTAAATCACAACTGCAAAGTACTTTTTACCACAGAAGTTAATACATTCAAAGGATCCAAACAAAAGAATGCAAACATCTTTGGAGGGCTAGTGGCTATTTACTACAGTTATTAACCATTACATTGCATCAATACTATAATGTCCATTGGCTGAAAATTCTTAATAAATCTACTAACATTTTCCTACTAAACCATAAATATGAATATTTTGTACTCAAGATACAGATGAGTCAAGATATAGAGTTAGGGCAATGTTTTCAGCTCTAAAACAACAACAAAAGAGCTATCTAGTAGCAACTTTAAAAAACTAATATATTTACACAATTTCAAAAAATGAAGAGGAAAAGAAACTAGTTCAGGATATTTTCTGATTATTGTATGTAATAAAAGAAAAAGATAATAAACTATGACAAATGTAAATTAAGTATAAAATCTCCACTCTTAAATTATGAATAACACTGAAAGCCACCTTAATCGTATGAATTACATGCCTAAGTATAATTTGATTGAATATATTATAAATCATACAACTTTAAATGTACCTAAGACTTTTCATTTTGGGGAAATGAAAAGATTCATTTTTACTTAAAACATCAACTAAAATTTGTAATTGCCATTATATGTTAGAATTCCATTAATGGCTAAGCAAATAAATATTTTAATCATAAAATTTAAAATCATAATTAAACTGTGATAAAATATAAAGTTAACTATAGAAGGTTTGAATAAAACAAAAAAATTATCTCATCAAGCACTTTGCTTTTGATTATCTTGCTGTTGATCTCTTCTATCAGTAAGTAAGGTACCTAGAATTTCAGAGTTTTGTAATTGGAAAGAGATTGGCAGTTGTTCAAGTAAATGGGTTCCCTTTACAAATCAGCAGAATAAAGTAGAATAATTCAGTGATTTATACAAGGTCATAGCACTAATTAATGTTAAATAATATCTCTAAATATATAGTCGTATAAAGCAGACTTTTTTTGAACACATTGTGAAAACTCATTTTAACACATTAGTGCTACTTTGTGTCTAAGGGGTTTGATTAATTATTTTACTCTGTTATTTTTTTCAAGAGGTTTTACTCTTATATAACAGTTAATTTATATCCTAAAAAATGCTAACATGGCAAGCTTAGTTCACTATCTTTCAGTTCAAAAAAAGTTTATTTACATGCTAAGAAATATTAAATTTTACAAGTTATTTTAATTTCATAGAAAATTCAGTATAGATGACAAAACATTTAAACAACATATATATCCCAAAATTGGTTCAATGTGTAATATCAATGTTAAGTAAAATATTGCATTTGTCTTGAAAACATCATGTATTTAGAATATGATTATTCATGAGTAAATGTATATTCTATGTAAAATGTCTATAGCATTTATTAATTCTTTATGCTTAATGAAATGTCTTATTTCCTAGATTAAAATGTTGTTTCATTGACTTGTTTTATATTTCACTATGGCAGAATAAAAATGTAAACATTTCAATAACAAATGCTTTTGAAGGAATGCTAAACCCATTGGAAGATAATTGCTGTAAATAATTAAATATCCTCGTAACGGGTACCTTCAGCTTTATATTTATAATATTTTTGGAATGTCAATATATATATATGTTTAATAAATATAGCTGAAAGTTAAATTTGGTGGTCAATTTTAAATTAAATAATATAAAGTTGATTGTGAAACTTTTGTGCAAACCTTAAAGCATCTGGACCATTAAAACATTTAATCTTTCAAAATGACATCTCCCAAAAGTGATGAATATTGGAGTTTGTTTTAACTTCGTGTTATTTTATTGTCTACATTGGTATAGTCAGAAATGTCCAAATATTTGAATTGGTTTTACCTTTGTGTTATTTTATTGGCTACATTGTTTAGTATAGTCAGTAAGTCCTGAGACATCATTAAAGAGATTCTTTATTAGAAATAAATGTATATGCTAAAGGCTAAATAAGCATATTACTTTTTATAGTACAGTATACTTTGAAAAATTTTAGAAATAAATTTAAACAATTAATTACGTAATGCCTTACTACTGAGTATTACATTTGGAGTTAGATACATGCTGAGACTTCATCTATAGAATACAAGGAACAAAAAACAAAACCGATCTGAGAGAAGAGGAAGAATAAGAAAGAGGAAAGGGGAGTGTTATGGACTCAAGGTTTGTGTTACCCAAAATTTGTGTGTTGAAGCCCTAATCTCTAATTCGATTGTATTTGGAGGTGGGGCCTCTGGGTGGGTAATTAGCCCTAGATGAAATTATGAGGGTGGAGCCTCCATGATAAGACTAGTGTTGTTATGAGAAGAGGAAGAAACCAGTGCTCTCTCTCCCTCTATGCCATATGAGGACACAGAGAGAAGGCAGCCATCTACAAGCCAGGTAAAAGACTCCAGCAGACACTGAATCTGCCAATGTCTTGATCTTAGGATTCCTGACATCTAGAACTGTGAGAAATAAATATTTGTTATTTTAGCCCCCCAGTCTGTAGCATTTTGCTATAGCAGCCCAAGAAGACTAAAACACAAAGGGAGAGGGGAGGGGCAAAAGAGGAGAAAGAAGAGGAGGAAAAGAAAGAAAATCTTGGTAAAATGTACTGTTAGATTGCAGGTTGAGATAAACTGATTAACTGATATTTTTGCTTTTCAACTGATGGTATCAGTATTGTGTCAGGAAAGCCAAAATAAGTTTCCATCAAATCATCTGTACATAAAATACTGCTGTTTAATAGATAATAATAATTCCTTATATAATATAAAGTACACTATTTGTTCATTTATAATTCAGTACATTATGTACTTATATATCTTATTCTACAGATATAATGCACAATAAGATGAATGAACAATGATGTAGCCACATATCTCTGTCAATGACAGAATGCATACACTGAAATGTATTTGTCAAAAGTCTGCCACTGAGGTAAATGCACATGTAACTGTAATTCTTATAAACATCCTTATGTTCTGAGAAGTGACTCTGTACTGTCCTGCCTTAGGGACCCCTCACAGATTCCCACTGTTAATCAATGATTCCTGATTACTGTGATCCCCAAAACTGCAACTTCCTTTACCTCTAAAAGAGGGCTAATAATAGTCACTGTTTCACAGGAGTTTTAAGGATTAAATACATCTTGCATATAAGGCACTTAGCACGATGTCTAACACCAAGTAAACACTTTCTATAGGACAGAAATTTATTATGTATCTATCTATTTCCACATTTAATGTCTAAAATGGATTTAGCTGTACATTTTCTAAGGTATTAGATATTTGAAATCTCATTAGTCAGTGTAATGAAGCGAAAAACATAACCAATGAAAACAATGGATAAGCATATTTTAAACCCATAGCTAGATGTTTGATGGATAGAGTTGTACTTTGTTTAATACACTATTATGTTTCTTGTGAATCTTAGAGATGCTCTATCAAACATAGAAATAGTATCAGGAACTCAGCATTCATTGATGAATTATAACTCCTCTTAAAATTTATAGTCAAATGTTTATTTTGCTTTATTATCCTAATTCAGCCTTTTAAGTGAACAATTTTTAATTTCCCTAGAGTAAAATTTTATAATGAACTCCATAAGACAGGAGAGTATATACAGAAAATTCATTTACACTTAGCTTGTTAACAGTTCAAGTATTAAAGAGGGATTCATATATTTGAATTTATTTTCTAAGGGAATTTCTTTAAATTCAAGTATATTTCCATAAATCTGTTATGTTAGTCCTCTCATAAGAATGTCTTCCAAAACTATAATGTCTGCATAATTTTAATCACTGGCATTGACTTTCTTTTAGTAAGGAAATGATAAAATGATTCTCTACTAATTTTCTCAGATTCTGGACAATTCAATACAATGAAATTGTAACTTATCTTGTAGAACTCTAAATCCTAAAAGACTAAACCCAATTTCCAAAAGTTTTTAACTTAATATCACAGTAAATATTGGAAGAAAAAGTTGTATTCTTGAAGTTTCAAAGCTGGTCAATTCATTTTTCATATTTTCAAATTTTAGAACAGTTTTAGACTTTAAAAAATATTGTAACAGTTTTCCCTATTATAAACAACTTATATTAGTGTAGTACATTTATTACAATTAAGAAACCAATATTGTTACATTATTATTAAAGTCTATGCATTATTCAAGTATTCTTAGTTTTTACCTATTGTCTTTTTCTATCCCAGGATCCCATCCAGGATGCCTTCACTACATTTAGTTGTCTTTTCTCTTCAGGTTCTTTTTGGCTATAACAGTTCATATTTAATATTTTTGACTGATTTTCCAGTAGTTTACTTTTTTTAAATTTATTCCTTAAATTAGTCTTTCCTTTGAAATATTAAAGTTTATAGTAGTAGACATACATTAGTATTCTTAGGAGGACTGGTGGACTCGGATCTATATTGATTTTGTCTTTGAAGATCAAACCTATTAAATCTCAAATTTGTTTTGTACTACAGCATTCTTCACACAAATACTTGTGTCACAGAATTAATTGATCTTCTTACTATTAAATGCAAGTTAGCTCAGCTATTGTGCATGCAAATAATTTTTTCTTATAACTTTTGCTGTCTCTGGCAAAGAAAAAAATAGAATTTATTTCTAAATTATCCATAAGTATAGACACAACATCTTCTTACAATGCACTGTATTCGAATCTTGTATTCAAATCTTAATATGACTAAACATATAATAACATCCTATTGAATCTGTTGCAGTTCTTAGTGGTGAACACTGAGGAATGAAAACATTTAATTTTTTTAAAGGCCAGTCAAGAATACACCCTTTCATTGGATTTGTTCTGCAGAGCAGATATCAGAAAGAGGGCTTAAATTTAAGAGAGTGGCATAAAAATTCACTATGAAAATAGTTTTGCAAACATATGCATGAATAGAAAACCACAAATCTGTTAAAAATCATTTTATATGGAACTTTCTAATAAAATATGAGGGTATATAATAAAAAAGCCTCTAACTGCCTAAATTATTCCCTTAATTAAGATAGTACACTGAAAATTTTAGCCTGAAGTTTGATAGAAAAATAAAATCAGAAACTACTGTGAAACAGCATCACACCCAAGAAGGTCCAACATCCAGAGGAAAAAAAATATCCATTAGGATCATTCCAAATATAATGACAATAAAATAAAACTGTTGAAAAGATAGAGACACTTGAACAAAAATTTAACAGTAATTCTTAAGAAGATTCAAGTACAAAACACACACAGACAGAAATTCAAACTTCTTTTTGAAATAGAAAGTTTGAATTATTGATATCTCTGTAAACTTCTATAACAAATATTTGATGTTATTTTAAATACTGATGGCAGCGATGGCTCCAGATGCCCTGCCGCTGCCATCACAGCAGCTGCAGCAGGGAGGCCAGGGCTGCATGCTCCATGGAACCAGTGGGAGCTGGGGACAAGCAGAAGCCCTATCTCTTCCAAGCTGAGGTGGAAGCAGCTCCCCAGGTGATGGGTGCTGCTGCAGACCCAAACCCTGGCTGCATACCCAGGCCTCACACTCCACAGGGCAGGCAGGACGCCCATCCATCTGGGCAGGGCTATAGCCACCCGAGTTGTGGCTGCAGATCCAAACCTCCCTGTGCTACTGGGGGACCAAGAGCAGGCAGAACCCTGCCCTTATTGGCCCAGCTGCAGCTGCCCAAACCATGGCTGCAGACTTGAGCCTCCTGCTCCACAGAGCAGACAGGAGCCAGGACTGCTTCCCTCACCCTGCCTTTGCAGGCTCAGAAGTGCTTGCTCAAGTGCATGCTCTAATCTGGGAGCAAAGTCTGGTGAACCTTGGCACCATAAAGGCAGCAGGAAGCAGATTCCTGGGCAGAAGGGGGAGAGTCCCTAGTGAGGCCCCACTTTCAGGCCCAGGAGGGCCTGAAGGCTGGGGGCAGACTGCCAGTCCCACAACCAGAGTGGGAACTTGTGGTGCCTTTGCCACCAGCCCATTGCCTCCCATGGACCAATTGGCATGCACTTCCTCCCATCTGAGGCCCATAAGAGCCCTAGGCTCAGCCAGAGCTCAGCAGATGACAGGAGGACCAGCTGCAGAGAGGAGCTACCCTCCCTGCTGAGAGCTTCAGAGACCTGCAGAGATGTCAGGACTACCAGCTACAGAGAAGAGCAACCCACTCCAGGGCCTCCCCTCTGCTAGAAGCTGGGAAGACATTGGAATGATTAGCAGCAGAGAGGAGCCACCCTCTCCAGGCCTCCTCTCTGCTGAAAGCTGCAGATGTCAGGATGACCTGCCTATGGAGAAGAGCTAACTACAGTGGGTCTCCTCCTAGCTCTTCTAACACTCAATAAATCTCCTCTTCATTTTGCTCACCCTCCACTTGTCTGCATACCTCATTCTTCCTGGATGCAGGACAAGAACTCGGGCAGAGGTGCCACTGGCCCCAGAGGTTTGTGGCCAGAAAAGTGACACCCCAAAGATTCCGTGATAATATCACTTTTTTTTTTTAAAGACAGAGTCTCACTCTGTCACCCAGGAGGCTGGAGTGCAATGGCACAGTCTCGGCTCACTGCAACCTCTGTGTCCTAGGTTCAAGTGATTCTCCTGCCTCAGCTTCCCAAGTACCTGGGATTACAGGTACCTACCACCATGCCCAGCTAATTTTTGTATTTTTAGTAGAGACGGGGTTTCACTATGTTGGCCAGGCTGGTCTCAAACTCCTGATCTCAGTTGATCTGCCCACCTCAGCCTCACAAAGTGCTGGGATTACATGCGTGAGAACAATACCACTTTAACAAGCCCATATTACTTTAATACCAAACTTGTATGACTCCAATTCCAAAACTAGATTATAATGGTATAAAAATAAAACTACTAATCTCATCAGTCAAAAAATATCAAGTAAAATATCGGTAAACTGAATATAGTAATTTATGAAAATAATATTATTCTAAAACTCTCACAGACAATTGTCATAGCAGTAGCAACCAACACCTTTGGCACACTTGTCTTCTATTCTGGTAACTTCACACAGTCAATAGCTCAAATCTCCATTTAGAAAGCAGAGCTCACCTACCAGCCTCCCTGACTTCCACCTATAGGAATCTTTGATTCATAAGAGAAGGTGTAAGCATATAAATTTCACTTTGTTGTGGGAGAAGGAGAAAGAGACTTCAAGTTGTAAAACCTACAGTGGCTAAACTCCTGAAAGAAAGTCCCTTGTTCAGCGTCATCAGAATATTGTTTATTTTCTTCTATATCTGCGCCCAGCTTCATTGGACCCACACCTGCAAGCAGAATGTTGATGAAATTTGTGCATTTTTCAATCTGAAAGGCTCTGAACTCTACTGGAGACTTACTGAATTGCTAATACACTACAATAAATTTATTTTCTTTCTGCTTAAACTTTTCAGAAGTGGATCTGCTATTTGCAAGGAAGAATTGTGACTGAGATGAGCTGTTTATAATAGTAATTCAAATATTTTTAAATGGTAGGCAATTTATCAATAGATTTATTTCATCAACAAATTAAGAGAAAATACATATGATTACACTGACAATGCCAAAATGACAGTTGATTATGCTGAAAATATGTGTAGTAAACACCTAAACAAGATAGCAGTAGACTTTTTCACCAAAAGGTTAATGACAATCTTGTTCAAACTCTATATCTATTATATAAATGTAAACCACTATTTAGCTATAAAACCAGCAGTACATCTGGATATATATGTAAAGACATAGAGAGTAGAAATTTTCATACTGACAAAAATTACAAAGTGAATGTCCTTCAATAAGAGAATGGTTAAATAAACAATGACATATCTCAAAAATGCAACATTATTAAGCCATTTAAACGAATGATTATTCCAAATGATTTGAAGTAATTCCATCAGGTGTTATTGAGTGAAAATAGAAAGATACAGGTTAAAGTGTGAAATATTATCTTCATGTTTTAAAAAAATCAAAACACGACCAAAACATTCCACATATATATATATACCATATAAACACATACAAACGTGTAGAGAGTTACATAACTCAAAAGAAGAAAAGGAAGGAGCAAACTTTCATTCTTTAGCATGGGTTAGAGCTTGGTCATGGGATGGGGAGAAGTTGAGGAGGGAAGGACAGGGGTTTTTATTGGAGTAGGTGGAAGATGTTAGGAGAGGTAAAAAAAAAATTTAAGGGAAAAAAAGAAATAGAGATACAGAAAATACAAAAATAAAAGAAAGACGACATCAAAACATAAAGCAGCACATATATAATTCCTTTCATGTAATTTGCAAGCATTGAACATAAAATATATAGTTTCTTCATAGCATAAGTATATGTAGGTAAATATTGTGAAAAGTTTCCTAAGTGATGACTATGTGCCTTTGGGATGGAACATGATAGAGCATGATCAGATCATTGCTGTTTGTTTTTACTCTTATTTTCATTGTTAGCCTTTAGTGTTATTTGACATTTTAAATTACATGTATTCTTTTGAGAAAATTAATACAAAATAGTTTAGATTTCTCCCTCCAGCCATGACCATATCCAGGAAGAAGGCATGGGCTGCGGACTGTCAGGAGCCTCCCTAGGGCAACAGCTCTGCCTATGCTGGGCCCAGGAAATGAAGCAGGCACCTCCAGCAAGAGGTGCAAGAGGCAGAAGCACTGCAACAGCAGCAGCGGCAAGGACAGCAGCAACGACCTTGAGGACGGTCTGGAGCTCCACTGGGCTCCCAGTGGGGACGGGATCAGGCATGCAGCAAGACCAGCAGTGGCGGGCAAGGGGGGTAGCGTGGTTGTGGTCATCACTCAGCCTAAGTACACCAAGGAACACATCAAACTTGAAGGGTCGAAGTACAACGGGCAACTTTTGATTTGGAGGGCAGTCAACTGGGACTTGACTGGTTGAAAGGAGGTGCCTAAACAGCAAAAGCTGCTTACGGCAATCTCGGTCAGAATTTGCAAGGGGCCTCAGACATGTGGGTACCTGGTGGTGCCCAGGTGTGGACAGTGGTTTCTGGTTAGCGTGCTGCTCACAGCCTCCTCATCACCATAGAAGAGAAGCTGTGGAGCTGCTGTGGACAAGAGAAGGGGCATCTGGGACATGACAACACTAAGAGAGTGGAAGCTCCCAGACTCATCAAAGGTCTTAGCCACGAAGTGATCCTGCCAGCAGCATGTGGGCAGAACCACACACTGACCTTGACAGAAACCAGCTCCTTGTTCACATTTGGGGAGAACAAGATGGCATAGCTGGGCCTTGGTAACCAGACAAATGCTGTCCACATCTTGGCACAGACAAGGTATAAAGGCCAGCCCATTACCAAAATGGCCTGTGGAGTTGAATTCAGTGTGATAATGGACTGCAAAGGAAACCTCTTTTCCTTTGAGTGCCCTGAATATGGTCAGCTGGGACACAATTGGATGGGAAGTTCATCACCCTGATGCAGCCATTAGAGTATTACTGCAAACCCTGCGATTGACTGTCTTCGTCCAGAAAACAAAGGATGGACAGATTCTGCCTGTACCAAACGGTTGAATGAGACACAGCCTGTGGCACTAACTACACGCTGGTTCTGGACTCCCAGAAGCAAGTCTTCTCAGGGCTTCATTGGCTATGGCTGGCTGGGCCATGTGGAGCAGAAAGTTGAGACTGTTCCCCCTCGCCAGGTGAAGCTGTTTGACTTCCCTGGGCATGGGGTGCCCCCAGATCTATGCTGGCTATGATGGTTACACCTGCTCCTTTGCTGTCAGTGAAGTGGGTGGTCTGTTTATCTGAGGGGCCCACCAATACCTCCTGTGAGTCTACCATGTACCCCAAATCAGGGCAGAACCTCTGTGGCTGGAGAATCTGGAGCCTGGCTTGTGAGAAGAGCAGCATCATTGCATAAGCGCATCACCAGCTGGGGCCCTGTTGCCAACATTCGGGCAACTGGCCTGCAGGGACCAGAAACCAAACTCTTTATAGTTCCCTGTCCAGCCAGAGCCTTGTCACAGCAGTTGCCAGTTAGAGATTTGCCAGCTGTCAAGTGCATTCTCTGGTCTTTACAAGAAGGATCAGCGCTTTATGTATCAGTCTTTATTGCCTTTAAGCTTCAGTCTCTCCCTCCCTCAACCCAGACACTGACTAGTACTGGCCGTCCTGTTTCTGAGACTGGGAGTAGTGCTCTTCACTCAGCTCTCTTTTAGTCTCCTTTGCTTGGCTCTGGTACCAAATGGTTGGGATTACTGAAGAATCCCTTTCCTCGCTTGTCAGCACTGATGCCGTGACCACTGCCTGTGTCCCAGTCAAGTGCCCTGTGCTGGAGCTTGGCACAGTGCATGCTGTGCAGCATTAGTTACAAGGTGCCCTTCCCGGAACCCTCCCCTCACTTGAGCTCAAGAGAGGCAACACCTCTGGCAGGAGGGTCCTTGCTTCCAGAGAATTTGGACTGCTTTGGGTGCTTTAAGATAATTAATTAATTCAGTGGTGCTTTTGGGGGAGATGGGAATAGAACTTAAGTGTGAGACTTGGGTGGATGGGCAAGTTAAATATTGGTCTTTTCAAGTTATTTATTGCTTTTTTGTTACCACTTGTCATTGTCTTCATGTTAAAATGCCAGAAACGACTTGGTTGTTGCTTTTCTCTCTATTTTCCACCCAGTCCCTCCTTATGGTGACTTCTTCCCTTGCAGGGGACTTAGCAGTATCTGTCTGGGCCAGTCCCAAGGCCTTGTGGCAGGAAACCAGCCTGCATCTCTCTAAGACTTAATCTCACTTTGTACTCATCTCTATTGTCCTGTCTTCAATCAGGAGTCATGGGAAAAGCTTCTGCAACTTCAGAGCTTTGCTAAACTAACCTAATTTGTCCAAATCACCACAAAACCACCATCTCTGACTCAAGCTTCCATATGAAGGCCTAATTGACTTCCCTGAACATATCTCTTTCCTGGAACGTGGCTCAGGGATCTGTGTTTCTTGTACCCTGGAGGTCTCCTTTGTTGTGTAGTCACCAAGAAGGTTGAGGAGCCAGCACCAAGCACCCGGCCTTTGCAGGAGCTGCCCTGGGCAGGGCTGGGCTTAGAGCTTCCAGTGGACTCATGGAAAGCGGGCAGCTAGCCTTGCTATAACCGTTGCCAAGGACTGGAGCAGGAAGAGGATCTTTCAAGTGAAGACCGGCTCGTCCCTGCCCCATTCCTTTTGGCTGATATTTCAAAATGAACTTCCTGATGTGTTAAATCCTTTAGAACAAGGAGTTGGGGTCTGGGGAGGGGTGGCATGCACTCTTCAAGAAAGGTATACAGTGGCTGCGCTCGGAATATGGCATGGTGCTGACCCCACGAGCATTTGACTGATCCTCTAGTCAGGAAAGAGAACTTGAAAGAGGCTTAGAGTGAAGGGGAATTGAAGACAGGGTTGTGATTTGGTCTAAGGTGCTGGGTTTAATGCTGTAATTTTCATATATATATTTTTTCTTCTTGGAGTAAACTTTTGAATAAACATTGTTTAAAAAAACAAAAATAGTTTAAAAGGAAAATCAAATACTCTTCATGTGGGCCCTATGTCTTATTTTAATGTCCTTTCTCTTTCTGTGTGTGCGACTATACAAAAACACAAACTGAAAAAGAAATTAACAAAAAAATTAAGTTCATGATAGTAAGTTTATTTGTTTTTCCCTTTTTAATTACATTGAAAAAGTAAAACACATACACACACATTTTTGTAGAAAACATGTAATAAGCCCAACTGTTTTCTCACTCCAAAATATTTTCCCAACAAACAAAACTACACTTTTTACATCACTTCTGTTTATTCTGAACAATTTATACCTTACCACTCAGCTGTCTCACATGCCATGCCATTCCCTCCTTCAAGTTTTCTTAGCTCTTCTAAACACATAATTAATTGATTTTCTTAAAAATCTAAACTCTCATATAAAGTTACTTACACCTATGCTTAGAATTCAAAATATTGTTTTGTACAGCAGTTTGGTCTTTATTTCCTTGCCTAACACTTTCTCTTTGTCCCTGTGGTTTCATCGATCTCTGTACTGAAACTTTCCATCAATGATCTCCCTCATGGGGAGTGCTGGCAGATAAGGAAAGAAAAGAAAGCAAAGTAAGGTATTTATCCTCCTAGTTTCTGCCCTGTGAGGTCATCTCAGGCTGGCTGCCTTCTTTGACCTGAGGTCACTGCTGCTCTCCAGACAGTCCCCTCCATAAGCCTCTACCAAAACTTACTGTAGTTGCTTCCTTTATTCCTCACTGTAATCTTGAGTTACTCACTCTGAGATTCCCCTTTATTAGCCCACTACTTTCTAATAAGCAGCTTTGTGAATTAAACATTAGTTTATCCTAATTAGAGTGTGCCATCTCCTTCTTGTATCCCAAGTGATATGCTTATGTAGGAAATTGTCATTTTTAAAATAACACAGACCATATCTTGTGCCTCTCCTCATCTTTGTATCTAGAGCAGAGTCCCTTCAATGTAGTAGATGCTTAATAAATATGTAATCAATTGCATTGGATAACAACTTGAGATCAAAGTATTACTGGGAATGCCACACATTAAATGTAATTTTAAGAGAGCTGCTGATTTAGTCTTCATTTAAGCAACTGTGCAAACATGTGAAGAGTTTATTTTGACAATGCAATGCCACAAAACTGAGAAAATAAGGCAAAGCTACCTGACACTTTAAAGAGTTCCTTTTGTAACAATACAAACACAAACTATTGAAATATTGTTTCTTAATACATTATCTTTTCCAGCTTTTTAGAGGTATAATTAACAAATAATTATATATATTAAGGTGTAAAATGTGATGTTTTGAAACGTATATACATTGTGAAATGATTACCACCAGAAAGCCAATTAACACATCCTTCACCTCACATTGTTAACTCCATGTGTGTATGATGAGAATACTTGACATCTATTATCTTTGTATATTCCAAATACACATTATTAACTAAAGGCACCATGCTATATATTAGATCTCCAGAATTTACTTATTTTATGACCAAAAGTTTGCTCCCTTTGAATAACATGTTCCCATCCTACCACCCCCACCTCCAACCCAAAACCCCCAGCCCCTTATATTCACCCTTCTACTCTCTGTTTCTATTAAGAGGACTTTTTTAGACTCCACATATAAGTGAGATCAGGTGGTATTTGTCTTTCTGTGTCTGGCTTTTTTCACTTAGTATAACATCTTCCAGCTTCATTCATATAATCCCAAATGGTAGGATTTTCTTCTTTTTGAAGGCTACAGAATATTCCATTGTGTGTATATACCATTTTTTCTTTATCCACTTATCCATTGATGGACACTTAGATTGATTCCACACCTTGGCCACTGTGAATAATGCTGCAATGAACATGGGAGTGAAATCATCTCTTAACATACTGATTTCATATCCTTTTGATATATACCCCATAGTGGGATTGGTAGATCATATATATGGTGTTTCTATTTTTAGTTTTTTGAAGGACCTCCATAATGCTTTCCATAATGGCTGTATTAATTTACATTCCCACCAACATGTATAAGCGTTCGCTTTTCTCCTCATCCTCACCAACACTTGTTTTTCATTGCACTGATAATAGCCATCCTTACATGTGTAAGTTGATATATCTCATTGTGATTTTGATTTGTACTTCAATGATAGTGATGTTGAGTAGCTTTTCATATGCCTACTGGTCCTCTGTATATTTTCATTAGAAAAAATTCTTTTCGAGTCATTTGCACATTATTTAATTGGGTTTTTTAGTTATTTGCTGTTGAGTCGTATGAGTTTCCTACATATTTTGATGAACCTTTATGAGATAAATTATTTGAAAATATTTCCTCCCATTCCATAGACTGCCTTTTCATTTTCTTAGTTGTTTCCTTTACTGGGCAGAAAATTTTTAGTTTGATATAGTCTCACTGGTTTTAGTTTTGTTGCTTGTGCTTTTGGTGTCATGTCCAAGAATATCATTATTTTAAATGGCTTAAATTAAGTGAAAAATATTTTACTCAATAATACAGAAAATATTATTTATTCTGAAATAAATTATTTAAAAGTGAAATGAATTAATGCAGAAAATAGTTTAATTTTTCATAACATGTTGAAATGTTAAATATAGAAATCACTATCTGGCATTTCCACTTTAATAAAATTTCCTCTACATTTTCAACTGATGCTTCTGAAAGACACTTTCGATAATACAAGTACCTCTAGTGGCATCTGATATGAACATTGTAATACATAGAAAAAGTGGTTTTTTTAGTGCTTAGAAAACACGTTAAGACATTTAAAAATTTATTAAATTTAGAAATGATAGTACCATCAGTCATTAATTTGTTGTAATATTTATTCACTCTGATATGTAACATATATTTATTGTGTTAAATTAGTTTTAAAATTGATAAATAAGAATATTGCATTTTCTTACTTAAAAGGGACAGTTCGATAGAGGGAAACCTAGTCTGTGCTGTGTGCTTTATCTATTAACTCGTTAAATTTGATCAACAACCAAGTTATAGAGCAGATTTTGTCATTTCCACTTTAAAGAAAATAAAACTCAGAAAATAATAAAACTCTATAAGTCATCTATCTAATTAGTGACAGAGCAAAGAGCTCACGAGCAGATTTGTCTAAGCCATTTTTTACTCCACATTTCACTTAAAACATACCTGTTTAAAAATGAACAGAAAGACTGGCATATAACCAGAAAAATTTGACAGCTAATTCTAAACCGACAAGTAGAAGGGCAATACTAAGCTGTAAGAAGGTGAATGGGTCAAAAAGAGGTTTTTAAATCTCAGGAATTTTGATGTAACTAAATTAGCTCTCTCTCACTCTCTCACACATTTTTCTTCTTAACCAAACTATATCTTACTGAAAGGTAAATGGATAAGTATTTTGTTTCATTTTTAAATGAGATTTTGAATTTGATCAGCTGGTTTACTGTACTTATATTATTCACACTCTGATTTTAGTTGAAATGATATAAGTGATACCTCATGGTAAGCAATATCACTGCATGTCCAGATGCAAATACAATATACAAAATTTGTTTAATAGGACATTTCTTATCATAATCTTGATTTTTAGTTTAAGAAGCCAACAAAAAGAAGTATCGTTGTATGGGAGATGTGAAACACCAATTTTGAAAATTTTTCCCCAATTTTCCTAGAAAAAGTACAAAATATCAAATTGTTTACAGTTCTACTTTATTTATATTTTATTTAAGGTGTAACCTTTGAACTATTATTTTATTATTCACATTACTAGGTCTGAGTAATATTTTAGTATCATGTCCTTTTAAAAGTAGATTTATCCTGGCTAACATGGTGAAACCCCGTCTTTACTAAAAATACAAAAAAATTAGCCGGGCGTGGTTGCGGGCACCTGTAGTCCCAGCTACTCGGAAGGCTGAGGCAGGAGAATGGCGTGAACCCGAGAGGCGGAGCTTGCAGTGAGCCAAGATCACGCCACTGCACTCCAGCCTGGGCGACAGAGTGAGACTCCGTCTCAAAAAAAAAAAAAAAAAAAGGTAAATTTAATATTTGCTCATTAACAATATGCCCCAAAACTTAACAGTCCTTGAAGCAATGAAAAAAAAAATTTTCATAGTATTGCTTATTTTTAACATTTTCATAGTATCACTTATTTTAAAACTATCCTTGTGATGCCAGATCTTTCTCTGTGCTTGGAGGTAAAATCTCTGTAAAGCAAAAATAAAATTCTAAACCCCCAATTCACTAAATGGACCCTCTTATCAGTCAAGGGAGCCCAACTAAACCTGAGAAAGCACTTCTGACCATGAGGTGAAGGAAGGATCAGACATGCTCATAAACTCTCCTCCCTTTGGGAGTTCAGGCGCATAACTAACCAGCATTAACTTTAAAACAGAGATCCTATGACTGGTAGAACAGACTCTTTGTAGCAATAAGATACTAAATTCCAACCTGGCTATAGTATAGCATCACATGACAGACAGCAGGGCCCTTAAGGAAATCAAAATATTTTACCACAAAATATGTTTCTTTGACATATTTTAAAATGATTCTGCAAAGTTGACTCTTGTGGGGGAAATTTACATTCTACAGAATCCCTTCCCTTTCCAGGTCTCTTTCTGATCCTGAAAAGATTGGCTGAGAGTCTAGCACATTTTAAAGTCTTAATAGGAAACATTTGCTATCTATTGCCCCTGGGGGTGACCATCTATGAGACTTCATCAAAATAATAAGAACTTTGGTCTCCACAACCCCTTATCTTAACCTAGATACTCCTTTCTATTGATTCCAGGTCTTTAGGTAATAACTTTTTCATCCAATGGCCAACCACAAAAGCTTTGAATCCACTTAAGACCTCTAAGCCTCTATTTGGAGTTGTCATGCCTTTCTGGACCAAACCAATGTATACTTCACATGTATTGACTGATGTTTTATGTCTTGCTAAAACATATAAAAGCAAGCTATAATCCAACTACATTGGGCACATGTTGTCAGAACCTCCTGAGGCTGTGCCACAGGTTATGATTCATAACTCTGGCAAAACACAATTCTAAACTGATTGAGACTTGTCTCAGATACTTTTTGGTTTACATCACAAATAAGATCTGGAGTTAGTTGCTGCTCACGGAAACATTCTCAGTCGATGGGAATAGGTCTGGGGTACATTGTCCCTGGATGTGGCAGATGTTTAAAGCTGATCATTTTCCTTTTATTTATATGACTACTACATATGAAGTGTTCTTGATCTGGTATACATCTTCGCTGGCTGTTTGCAAACAATCCCTTTGGACTTTGAGCTGATAACTCCAACTTGTTGCAGCAGTCATTTCTCAGACCATCCAGGTGGTCATTTTAAATAAAATCTGAGACAAAATCTGGTTGTTTTTGTCTCCTTAGCCCATATTTGATCTATGGAAAATACTCATAGTTAGCCACTAAGAGTACAGAAATTTTTCAGTCTCAGCCTGGATTGTAATGACTCTGGATGCTTCAGTAAACCTCCCAGCCTAAAGACACCAGGGTATTGTTTCCAACAAGATCATCAAATTTCCCCATTTTTGAAGCCAATTCTAATTTGCTTGAAAGAGAGAGAAAGGATACATTCAACAGAATGCAATAATGAAAACCCCTACTATTTTCTCCTTTTATTCCCCAAACTGCATGTGTTAAAAGCCCTTACTTGTATTTGCTGGTAATGGCTAGGGACTGTAGAAACTGAATAAGTAAAACTATCTCTCTCTAAACTCAGCCCAAGCTAGGGGAATAAAAGAACACTAGATAAATTTCAAAGATTTTGAATATCATTCAGAGCTTATCATTCACAATATATCTTCTCAGAAACATCTGTTCAAATGTTTTTTTCACATTTTATTATTGTATTGTCTTCTTATTACTGAGTTCTTCATATATATTATGAATGCAGTTCCTTTGACATATACATGATTTCAAATATGATTGCAAATATTTTATCTCATTTTTTGATTTGCCTTGTTATTTCTTGAGGATGGATTTCAAAGAACAGTGGGTTCTTTGAAGCCTTTTTTTTTTTTTTACCATTAGGCTTCCTTTATTTATATTGTTTTCTTCTTCCTTTTCTTTATTCTCTGACATCCTATTCTTATTCTCCCTTTCATTTGATTTTTTTCATTGAGGGAACTTTTCCGCTGGGAAGATACAATTTATGATTGATATCGTTTGACTGTATCCCAACCCAAATCTCATCTTGAATTGTAGTTCCCATAATTTCCATGTGTCATGGGAGAGGATCCTTTGGGAGGTAATTGGATCATGGAGGCAGTTACCTCTAGGCTGGTCTCGTGATAGTGAGTGAGTTCTCATGAGATCTGATGGTTTCATAAAGGGCTTTTCCCCCTTTTCTCAGCACTTCACTTTCTTGATGCCATGTGAAGAAGGATGTATTTGCTTCCCCTCCCACCGTGATTGTAAGTTTACTGAGGCCTCCCCAGACATGCTAAACTGTGAGTCAATTAAACCTCACTTCTTTAAAAGTTACTCAGTCTCAGAAACATCTTTATTAGCAGTATTAGAATGGACTGATACAGTAAATTGGTACCAAGGGAAAGGGGAACTTCTGTAAGGATACCTGAAAATGTGAAAGTGACTTTGAAACTGAGTAACAGGCAGAGGTTGGAACCGTTTGTAGGGTTCAAAAGACAGGAAAATGTGGGAAAGTTTGGAACTTCCTAGAGGCTTGTTGAATGGCTTTGACCAAAATGCTGATAGTGATCTGGAAAATAAAGTCCAGGCTGAGGTGGTCTCAGATGAAGAGGAACTTCTTGGGAACTGGCGCAAAGGTGACCCTTGCTATGCTTTAGCAAAGAGACTGGTGGCATTTTGCTCCTGCCCTAGAGATCTGTGGAACTCTGACCTCGAGAGGGATAATTTAGAATATCTGATGGAAGAAATTTCTAAGTAGTAAAGCATTCAAGAGGTGACAGAACATAAAAAGTTTGGCAAATTTGCAGTGTGACAATGCAGTAGAAAAGAAAAACACATTTTCTGGGAAGAAAATCAAGCTGGCTGTAGAAATTTGCATAAGTAATGAGGAGCCAAATGTTAATCACCAAGACAATGGGGAAAATGTCTCTAGGATATGTCAGAGAACTTCATGGCAGCCCTTCCTATCACAGGCCAGGAAAAATGGTTTCCCGGACCATGACCCAGACCCTCCTGTTCTGTGCAACCTCAGGACCTAGTGGCCTGAGTCCCAATTGTTTTAGCTCTAGCCATAGCTAAGAGGGATCAAGGTACAGCTCAGGCCATTGCTTCAGAGGGTGCAAGCCCCAAGCCTTGGCATCTTCCATGTGGTGTTGAGCCTGTGGATACACAGAAGTCAAGAATTGAGGTTTGAAAATCTCCACCTACATTTCAGAGGAGTATGGAAATGCCTGAATGTCCAGGCAGAAGTTTGCTATGGGGTTGAGCCCTCATGGAGAACTGCTGCTAGAGGAGTGCAGAAGGGAAATGTGGGGTTGGAACCCCTGCACAGACTCCCGACTAGGGCACTACTAGTGTAGCTGTGAGAAGAGGGCCACCATTCTCCAGACTCCAGAATGGTAGATCCACTGACAGCTTGCAGCGTGAGCCTTGAAAAGCTGCAGACACTCAACATGAGCCAATGAAAGCAGTGGGAGGGGAGCTGTACCCTGCAGAGCCACAGGACTGGAGCTGCCCAAGGCCATGGGAGCCTACCTCTTTTATCAGCATTACTTGGATGTGAGACATGGAGTCAAAAGAGTTCATTTTAGAACTTTAAGTTTTAATGACTGCCCTACTGGATTTCAGACTAGCATGGGGCCTGTAACCCCTTTGTTTTGGCCAATTTCTCCCATTTGGAATGGCTGTATTTACCAAATGCCTGTACCCCCATTGTATCTAGAAAGTAACTAACTCGCTGTTGATTTTACAGTCTCATAGATGGAAGGGACTTGCCTTGCCTCAGATGAGACTTTGGACTTAAGACTTTTGGGTTAATGCTGGAATGAGCTGAGACTTCAAAGGACCATTGGAAAGGCATGATTGTGTTTTCAAATGTGAAGATGTGAGGTTTGAGAGGGCCCAGGGTTAGAATGATATGGTTTGGCTGTGTCCCCACAAATCTCATCTGGAATTGTAGTTCCCATAATCCCCACATGTCATGGGAGGGACCCAGTGGGAGGTAATTGAATGATGAGATGTTTACCCCCATGCTGTTCTTACGATAGTGAATCCATTCTCATGAGATCTGATGGTTTTATAAGAAGCTTTCTCCCCTTTGCTCAGCACTTCTTACAGCCACCATGTGAAGAAGGATGTGTTTGCTTCTCCTTCTTCCATGATTGTAAGTTTCCTGAGGCTTCCCCAGCCATGCAAAACTTTGAGTCAATTAAACTTATTTTCTTTATAAATTACCCAGTCATGGATGTGTCTTTATTAGCAGTGTGAGAACAAACTAATACAATGATAAATATCAACTTGTTTCTCATTTTCATTTCAAATTTATGTTCAGGGACTTCACTTCATAAGTGAGTTTTTTAATGATATCCAACTTACCAGTTTTTTTCTCTTTTATACTATTGCTTGTTGTGCCCGCAATAAAAATATTTAACTTTTAAAATCATTATCGTGTCCCCAGACATCTAATCTTTATGATATCTAGAAGTTTTATAGGTTTAGATTTTATTTATACAACTATAATCTTTTGAGTTAATTTTTATATATAAAGTGAAGGACAAGGTTTATTTATTTTCATGTAAGTATTCTCCCGTTGTTCAGCACTATTATTTTTGAAAAGAACAAAGCTATCTTTTCTCATTAATTTACCTTGATACCTTTGTCAAAATTCAATTGACCATGTGGTTATGAGTCTATTTCTGTTCTCTATATTTTGCTCCATTGATCTTTGTCTATATATATATGTCAATATTCCACTCTTTTGATTTATAGTATGTCTTAAAAATCACTCTTTAAGAAGTGAGCCACTGCCTCTGTCCAAAGCTCCAGAGCAGTGGCATGGAAATTTTGCATAATGAGAAAGGCTAACCATAATAATGGGAGCTTAAATGTCTCCCCAAGGGAACTGACTTTATTTGAAACAAACTGCGGGGCGGGGGGGGGGGGAATTCAAGCCTAATGGCACTGTAGAAATCAAAGAATATTGTGGTAGTAAGCAATAAAGAAGAGGCTACTAGCTCCATCAGAGCAACAAGCTACACTGTAGGCCAGCTATGTTGTAAGAAAGAATCATAGATTTCTCCTGATGTCAAAACCAACCCCAAAATTCTGTGTTCAGAACTATCCCAGTAAAGTGTCCCATATTTAATTGGATCACACTTCAGAAAATTATGTGCACCAGGACATTGTTGAAAATGATAAGTCAATCAAAACCAATTAATGTAACCTAACAGCAAGAGTGAATACCAACTGAGGCAGACAGCTTAACAGAGAGATCAGAGAAAGGAACAAAGAGAGCACTGCTAAAACCACTGTCATCTCAGTGTGACTTGCTACATACTCAAGGATGGGACCCTGTGAGAAGTAATATCAGAAATTTCACACTGAACAAAAAAAGACTTCAATGAATACTGCAGCCAAGTTACTAGAAAAAAAAAGCCATGAAGTAGGGGAATCAGTAACTGGAGCTGCTAAAATATATTATCTAAAATGTTCATGTTTTAGCAAATATGTTATGAAATAAGAAAAGACATAGACAAGCATGTGGCTCATATACAGGAAAAACACAGGCAAAAGAAACCACCTGAGAAAGGAAGAAAGATAAAGTTAGGTGACAAAATTTCAAAGCAGCTAATAAAATTATGTTAAAAAATTAAAGAAAACCATGTTTACAGAATAAAGACATGATGACACTATCTCATTAAATAGAGAATAAACATATGAAGACAGACATTTTAAAAAGGAACCAAATTAAAATTCCACCATTGAAAAGTAAAACAATTTAAATAAAATTTACTAGAAAGGTCAACAATAGATTTGAATTCTAAGAAAAGAATCACCAATGTGCAAATAGATTTGTTACCAGAGACAGCAGGTGTCCCAGTTCCTGTCTTAACTTGGAAGAAAGATTTCAACCAAGAGACAGTACAAAGATAGCTGTATTGAAAGGAAATATAGTGTAAAGAGCTTATTATAAAAATAGGTATGCCTCAAGGGAGGATCAGGCTGATCCTATAGGAAAACTGCCCCAAGGGTGTCTGCACAGGGAGTTTTATCGTGTTGGACTTCTTCAAATTCCTGACTCGTCTCAAGTCTCTGCCTTATTTCTTTGTCTAGTTTTTTCAGTTCCTGTCTTAAGTCCCTACCTTTGCCCCCACCTAGGCTTGTGGGACCCTCCTTTACTGTTGGTTAATGCACATGCAAGGGCCAGTGATCAAGATGAATTCTACCTGATGGTGACCCTGCTCATTATTGCCACCCCAGGAAGATTGTATAGTGGTTAAATCTATACCTATTGCACCTGCAGATCTCTTTAGAATTTCCTTCTCTGACTTAATCTGTACTTATGGTGCCAGGTTTTTCTTAGGAATGTCCCTTTTGTCCTTCTTATCAGCAAAAGCATGTAGCTGGCAATATTCTGACATCTTAACTGCAGAGTGAATGAGGTGTTTTGGGTCATTTCTTTCCGCATAGGTACTTCCTCTCCTTCCTACCCACATTTGACTAAGTCCCCACCCACTCCAGCATTAGAGATGCTAGTAATATGCAAATTTTGGGTGGTCCCTTGGGTGTGAGCCGTCCCAGACTTTTCCTTTCTCAGGGGCTTCTTTCTCCTGCTCATGTCTGGCTATCTGCCTACTTGAACAGATTGATAGAGATTAAGAACAGGAAAAAAAAAAAGAATGAAGAAAAATGAACACAGCCATACAGATATGTAGAAAACCATTAACTGTGCCATCATACCCCTAATGAAAGCATCAGAGGAGAGAAGAGAGAAAAATGAGCAGAAAAGAGCTGAAAAAAAATTCAAAGAAATAATGACCAATACTTCCTAAATTTTATGAAAATCATTAATGTATATATCCAGGAAACACAATGAACTCCAAGTAGAATCAACACCCAGAACTACAAATAGAGCCACATCCAGAAACACTGTAGTAAAAATGTTGGAAGACAAAGAGAAAAACCTTGAAAGTGGCAAGAGAAAAACAGTTCAATACAAACAAGAGAATCACAATAAGATCAACAGTTGACTTCTTATCACAAATAATGGCAGCCAGAGGCAGGAGGATGACATGAAAATGCTAAAAGAAAAACAGTCAACTAAAATTCTTACATAAAGCAAAAGTATTTTTCAAAAAATGGAGGTAAAATAAAGACATTTAGATCAATAAAAGCTTAGACTTTATTACTAGAAAACTTTCTTTTTTTTTTTTTTTTTTTTGAGACGGAGTCTTTCTCTGTCCCCCAGGCTGGAGTGCGGTGGTGCGATCTCGGCTCACCGCAACCTCCACCTCCTGGGTTCACGCCATTCTCCTGCCTCAGCCTCCCGAGTAGCTGGGGCCACAGGCGCCCACCAACACGCCCGGCTAATTGAAAACTTTCTTTTCAAGAAATATTAAAGGAAATTCTTCACAAAGTGAGTGACGCCAGACAGAATTTGAATCCACACACCAAATAACAAAGAACACCTCTAAAAGTAATTATGTAATTATATAGGTGATATTAATGCATATTTCTTCTCCTTTCTTCGTTCTATTGATTTAAAGTGCAATTATATAAATCATTATGAGCATTTTTGGGCCTATAACACATAGAAATGTGATAAATTTGACAATAATAACACAAAGGACGCAGGTGCAAGTAAAGCTATAACAAGGTAAGGAAATGATACCAGATTATAATTTGAATACACAGGAACAAATGAAGAGACCCAGAATAAGACTACTAAATTAACAAATTCTATAAATAAATATTTTTTATCCTATTATCCTCAGCTATTTTTTAAAATGGTACATTGTAATAGTTATAGCAATGTATTATGGATTTTTAACATACATAGGTATAATATTTATAAAATAATAGCATATTTATAAAATAATAGCATAAAACATATAAAAGGAAGAAGTATATATGACAATAACGATTCTGTATCTAATTGAATTAAGTTATACATCTAGTAGATTCTAGTAAGTTAATACATATATTGTAAGCCCTACAGTAACAACTAAAAAAAACTTTAAAACATTTCAAAAAATTATTAAGGAAATACAAATGTTACACCAGAATACATTCAATTCATGCCAAAGAACGCAGTAAAAGAACAACAGAGGAACAAAAAAAGACATAAGATATATAGAAAACATTAAGTAAAATAAATGTTTGATGTAAAGCCAGCAATATCAATAACATCAAATGTGAAGGAATTAAACAATCCAATTAAATTCAGAGATTGCCAAACTGGATTATAAAAAGAAAGTTCCAACTAATGCTGTCTATAAGAGAGACATTTTAGATTTAAAGCTAAAAATAGTTGTAAGTAAAAAGTTGGGAAAGATGTATCATGCAAACAATAATCACAACAAAGCCAAAATGGCTATACTAATATCAGACAAAATAGACTTTAAGTAAAAAAGTGTCACTAGAAATAAAAAAAATGACATCTCACAATGTCAAAAGTATCAATCTATCAGGGATCCATAACAATGATAAAAATATATGTACCTAATAACAGAGCCCCAAAATATATGAAGCAAGAATCAAAACTGACAGTAATGTAGGAGGATATAGATGATCCAACAATAACTGTTGGAGACTCCAGTGCCCCACTTCAAATAATGAACAGTAAAACTGCATCTGGTCAAGAAGAAAATAGAATATTTGAAAAACTCTATAAACTAACTAGACCTAACAGACATTTAATAACAACCAAAGCTGACTACACATTATTCTCAAGTAAAAAGAACATTTTCCAGGCTAGACAATATTCTAGGCCATAAAATATGCCTCAATAAGTGTAAAAGAATTGAAGACACATAAAATATGCTGTCTAACCACAATGTGGCTAAGTAAAAAAAAAAAAATCAATAACAGACAAATATTTGGGAAATTTAAAATATCTCAAAATTAAACACACTCCAAAATAACCAATGTGTCCAAGATGAATTCAAAAGGGTCTTTAGAAAATGCACTGAGATGATGGCTGGGCACGGTGGCTCAGGCCTGTAATCCCAGCACTTTGGGAGGCCAAAGTGGGCAAATGACCAGAGGTCAGGAGCTTGAGACCAGCCTGTCAAACATGGCAAAACCCCATCTCTACTAAAAATACAAAAACTAGCCGGGCATGGTGGCAGGTGCCTGTAATCCCAGCTACTCAGGAGGCTGAGGCAGGAGAATCACTTGAACCCGGGAGGCGGAGGTTGCAGTGAGCCAAGATCATGCCACTGCACTCCAGTCTGGGTGACAGAGTGAGACTCTGTCTCAAAAGAAAAAAAAGAAAAAAGAAAATGCACTGAGATGAATAAAAATCTATACAACACATCAAAATTTATGAGACATGGATAACACAGTGCTTAGAGAGGAAAATTATAGCTGAAACACTCCTATTAAATAAGAACAACAAAAAATTTCCCATTAAACACACTGAAAAAATAACAGCAAACTAAATCTGAAACAATAAGGTAGAAGGAAATTATAAAAATTAGAGCAGATATAAATGAAATCGAGAATAGAAAACCGCATATAAAAAGTATAAAAACAAAAGTTCGTTATTTTCAAAGATCAACATAATTAACAAATCTTTATCTAGATTGGGCAAGAAAAAAGAAATAATGTTGAAATTTTTAAGGCAGGGATGGACATTGGGATCAAGCTTATAGAAATGCAATACATGATAAGGAAATAATATAAACTACTATATGCCAACAAATTAATTATCATAGATGAAATGAGCAAGTTACTAGAAAGACACAAACTACATAAACTGACACAAAAAGAAATAAACAGTTTGAATAGGCTATAATAAAAGAAGGGTTAAAATAAGTAGCTTAATAGGCTGTAACAAAAGAAGAGATAAGATAAATGACTTTAAAACTTCCCAGGAAGAGAAACCCAAGTACAGATGACTTTGCTGGTGAACTCTACCAAACATTTAAAGAAGAATTAATAACATTTTTGAAATGAAATCATCAAGATTTTGGAATAGAAGTTTCTCTGGCATCATTTTCCCCACAAAAACACAACTAGAAATGATTCAAAGACAAGAATACTACTCTGAATTCAGATGAACTCAGGAGAGTAATGGAGAAATCTTCTGGGCTCAGAATCAAGAGAAGCAATGACCCTTAAGAGAAACTGTACTTTCAGGCTGTGTTACTTCCTCCCTCAAGCTGGCATATGCCATTAACAGAATTTCACTAGATAACTATTGTTTCTGAGGGGAGAGGAGAGAACTGGAGGTGGAGGTTTATCTTCCTACTAGTACGAGAATTTTCACAGGAATTACCACACTAGTTGCATCCCATGGGAACCATTGGAAGCGACAGAAGGGCTGAACTACCTGAAGTATATTGGGGACACAGTGACTGCCATGTAGATCTTGGCAGCTGCTCTGCACTTCAATCAGCAGAGACACCATGTGGAAGAGACCACAGGAAAGCTCAAAT
The DNA here is from genome assembly GCF_009828535.3 of Hylobates moloch. Classification (NCBI taxonomy): domain Eukaryota; kingdom Metazoa; phylum Chordata; class Mammalia; order Primates; family Hylobatidae; genus Hylobates; species Hylobates moloch. The sequence continues at coordinate 64,758,263 of NW_026652279.1, read as the reverse complement.
CCCTGGCCAAATTTTCCACAAAACCCAGGGGTTTGTGTGGAGTGTTCCTTTGGTCTGTAGAAAACTAAATAGTTGGGATTAAGTTCAAGTGCCCACTTAAGTATTCCTCAGACCAGAAAACAATGGAAGGGCAGTAATTTAGTTTTAACGTGGCATTTATTTTCCAGTGCTCATTATAAGTCTTTCTGATGCTGGGGAAAATAATGGCAGGGTAGTGGTGTAGCTCCAGAGCAGTGCTGAAGTTCCAATATTCACTGTAAGTGATGGGGAAACAATGGCAAGGCAGATGGGGAAACAATGGCAAGACAATTAGCTCTAGTGCAGGGTTTTACCTCCAGAACTCATTGTAAGTGTCCCCCACTTCAACCCCTGAATGAGCTATGACAACAGGCTAGCATTTAAGTTGCAACACTAAGTAATAAAGTTCTAGGATGACCAAAAACTGCCTACAAAACCTGAAAGACGTAGCTGTTTTCTCAAATGTAGTGACATAAATGTAAAAACGCAAGGATTGTGAAAACTGGAAAATATGACACCACCAGTAGAAATTGATAAAACTCCAGCAATAGGCCCAGAAGAGTTGAAGACTCATACAATTTCTGACAGAGTTCAGAGTAATTCTCTTTTAAAAATTCAGAGAAACACAAGAAAATACAAACAAAAATCTAAAAATGTGGAGAACAACCCAGGAACAAAATGACAAATTTGATAAAAAATGGAATTTTTTTAAGGACATAAATTGCATTAATAAACAATGCAATTACCAAACTGAACAAAACTCATTAGAAAACTATGACAGAAGACATAATCAAACAGAGAAAAGAAATAGCCAGCTTGAAAACAGAACAAATGAAATTAACCAATCAGAGGATCAAAAAGAAAAAAGAATTAAAAAGGATGAAAAAGATCTGTGAGAATTATGTAACACCATCAAGCAAACTAACCTCAGCATAATAGAGATCCCCAAAGGAGACAAGAGAGTAAAAGGCCTAGAGAGCATATTTTTAAAAATGATGTTGGATAATTTCTAAAAACTGGAGAAAGATAACAGCGTCCAGATATAGGAAGCTCAGAGATCACCAATCAAATTCAACTCAAAGAGGGATTTCCTAAAGCATAGCATAATTCAATTAGCAAAAATCAAAGACAAAAAAGAATACTTAAAGCAGAGACAGAAAGAAACATATCACATTCAAAAGAGCCTCAAGACGGCTTTCAGCAGATTTCTCAGCAGAAACACTGCACCTTAGGATGCTATGTTCAAAATGCTGAAGAAAAAAAGCTGTATACCAAAAATATTGTATCTAGCAAAGTTTTGTTTCAAACAGGAGAGACAAAGACTTGTTCAAATTTTTTTTTTTAATGAGGGAAAACATTGTGAACCCAGAAAATCTGAGACAGGTCTCAGTTAATTTAGAAAGTTTGTTTTACCAAGGCTGAGGACATACCTGTGACACAGCCTCAGGAAGTCCTGATGACATGTGCCCAAGGTGGTCAGGGCACAACTTGGTTTTGTGTATTTTAGGGAGACATGCCACATTAATCAATATATGTAAGAAGTACATTGGTTGGGTCTGGAATGGCAGGACAACTTAAACCAAAGGCAGGAAGACTCCAAGTGGGAGGGAGCTTCCAGGTCACAGATTGGTGAGATACAAACAGTTGCATTCTTTTCAGCTTCTGGTTAGTCTTTCCAAGGAGGCAATCAGATATGCATCTATCCCAGTGAGCAGAGGGATACATTTGAATAGAATGGAAGGCAGGTTTGCCTTAAGCAGTTTCCAACTTGAGTTTTTCTCGTGATTTTGGGCCCCAAGATATTTTCCTTTCACAACATCAACATCAAACCTGTATTACAAAAAATGCCAAAGGTAATTCTTCAACCCCCTCACAAAAAAAGAAGGCTAACATGTAACAACAAGGACAAAATCTAGAGAAATTAAATTTACTGGTAAAAAAAAAGAAAATAGACAAATTTAGAATACTTTAATAATGTAAATAGGGTAAGTAAACCACTTACATCTTAAATATGAAGAGTAAAATACAAAACTATTGAAACAAAAATAATTATAAAAATTGAATAAGAAGAGATAGGCAAAATAAAAAGATACAAATGAAAACATCAAAAAGTCAAAGTGGGGAGGTGGTGTCAATGTATATAGTTTGTATTTTTACTTTTTTTCTTTACAGTTAAAGTTGAGTTATTATCTGTTTAACTTGATAAGACAATGAGATGATAATGAAAACCTCATGATACGCACAAAGCAAAAACCTAAAACAGATACACTAAAAACAAATAGTGCAAAATCAAATCATACCACAAGAGAAAAGTACTTAACTGCAAAGGAAAATAGTAAGACAGAAAGAAAGGATCTGCAAAATAACCAAAAAACATGTAACAAATAGCAATAGTAAACATTCACCTATTAATAATAATCTTGAATGTAAATATATTAAATTTTCTCAATTAATGACATGGAGTAGCTGAATTGATTTAAAAAGACTTAACTATATGCAGTCAACAAGAAACCCACTTCACCTATAAAGATATGCACAGACTAAAACAGAAGAGATTTAAAAAGACATATCATGCAAATAGAAATTTTAGAAACAACAGGAGTAGCTACACTTATATCAGATAAAATGGACTTTAATAAGGAATGGTAATTAGAACAAAAAGGCCATTATATAATGAAAAAGGAAACAATGGTGTAAGAGGGTATAACAATTGTAAGTAAATTAGCATCTAACACTGGAGCATCCAAATATATAAAATAAATACTGATAGACCTAAGGAGATACACTGGCTGCAATATAATAACATTAGGGGACTTCAACACCCCAGTTTCAGCAATGAACAGATCACCTAGGCAGAAAATCAACAGATTTTGGAGTTAAACTGCACTCTAGACCAAAGGAACATAACTGAAATTTATAGAATATTTCATCCAACAGCTCCAGAATACACATTTTTCTCATCAGCAAATGGAATATTCTCCAAAACAAGCCATATGTTATGTTACAAAACAAGTCACCAATTTTTTAAGAGACTAAATCATGTCAAGTATCTTTTCTGGCAACAATGGATTAGAACTAGAAATCAATAACAAAATGAACATTGGAAACTGTACAAATTTATAGAAATTAAGCAACATGTTCCTGAACAGTAAATGGATCAATGAAGAAATTACACAGGGAATTTAAAAATACCTTGAGACAAATGAAAAGGAAATTGCAATATACCAAATCTATGTGATACAGCAAAAACAGTTCTAACAGGGAAATTTATAGCAATAAATGCCTACGTCAAAAAGTAGAAAGACTTCAAATGAACAACCTATCCATACACCTCAAGGAACTAGAAAAACAAGAACAAACTAAGCCTAAATTAGCATAAGGAAAGAAGTAATAAAAATAAGAGCACGACTAGATGAAATTGAGACTTAAATAATAACACAAAATAAAAAACCAAAGAGTTAGTTTTTTGAAAACATAACAAAATGACAATTCTTGAGCTCAACATAAAAAAGGAGAGAGAAGAACCAACTAAATAAAATTGAAGACAAGAAAGGAGACATTAAAAATGAAATACAAATGATCATTAGAGACTAATGTGCAGAACTGTACACCAACAAATTGGAAAACCTAGAAGATAAATTTCTGGACATATAGAAACTAGCAAAATTTAACCATAAAGAAACAGAAAATCTGAACAAATCATAAATGAGTAGTAGGACTGAAATAGGGGTCTGGTGTGGTGGCTTATGCCTATAATCCTGACACTTGGGAGACCAAGGCAGGAAGATGACTTGAGGTCAACAGTTCAAGACCAGTATGGGCAACATAGCAAAGCCCTGTCTCTACAAAAAATAAAAAATTAGCTGTGCATGGTGGCACATGCCTGTAATCCCAGCAACTCCAAAGGCTGAGGAAGACTTTGTAATCCCAGGAGTTCAAGTCTGCAGTGAACTATGATTATGCCACTGTACTCCAGCATGGGCAATAGAGCAAGATCCTGTCTAAAAAAATGAAAATAAAATAATAATGATGATGAAAGACTGAAACAGGAATAAAAGGCCTCCAATCAAAGCAAATCCTTGGACCTGATGGCTTTACTGCTGGATGATACTAAAAACTTATAGAAGAGATATTATCAATTCTACTCAAACTCTTCCAAAAATTGAAGAGGAGTTAATACTTCCAAACTCATTCTACAAGACCAGCATGACTGCGATATCAAAAGCAGACAAGTAAACAACATCAACAACAAAATAAGACTACGGGTCCTAGTAGCCTGATGAACATAGGTGCAAAAAAATTATCAGCAAAATACTAGCAAATTAAATTCACCAATACATTTAAAAAAAATCATTCACCACGAACAAGTGGGATTCATCCCAGGGATGCAATGATAGTTGAATATATGCATACCAATAAACATACATTTCATTTAACAGAACTGATATGGTTTAGCTGTGTCCCCACCTGTATTAGTTCATTTTCATAAAGACATACTGCCGGCTGGGCAATTTACAAAAGAAAGAGGTTTAATTGGACTTACAGTTCCACATGGCTGGGGAAGCCTCACAATCATGGTGGAAGGCAAGGAGGAGCAAGTGTTAGCATCTAACACAGATGGCAGCAGGCAAAGAGAGAGCTTGTGCAGAGGAACTCCTCTTTTTTTTCCATACATTTACTTTTTATTGAATTTGTTAATGTTACAGAGTTCTTGCACTGCCAAACCATGCCTGAGAATTGAAACAAATGGTACAATGGACAGCCTCATCCACCTATCATACAGGATATTAAAACTCAATTCATGTACATTTTGGTATTTTCACAATCTTTTAAAAAGTTATAACAAGAGTTGAAGTTTAAATCTGCTGCAAGTCTTCAGACTTCGAGTACAGTATTACCTTAAGACCTCCACTTATACATCTCTGTTCATTCTTCAGTAACATAACCGCCCACAAAATTTTGCTGGGAAAAAATGCATACTTTTCATGGAAAATACGCAGATCAACAATGAAGAGACTATTTTTTAAGGTTTTTGGTTCCCAAATAAAGTTTTCAGTTTACCAAGAATCCCATTTCTGATTTAATCATTCAACCTCCCTTTGGCTGGCTCAGCTACTCACCCAAATACATTAGAAGGCAGGCATTGTGCCTGCCACCTCAAATATCAACATTATTGCCCAGACGTGAGTGGCAGGTCCCGTCAGGAGATACTGTAACCCTCCTCGGAGTCCAATTCCTGCACGGACACTTTCATCAAGACTAAACTCCTATCCGAAAATGCTCCCACATCAAAATAGTTTTACTCGCCCACTTGCTTCACTCTTGCCAGTAGCAAGTCTGCAACTCATGCATTTGGCAAAGGGGTTTATTATAGAGAAACCCGGACTCTGCATCAAGTGGTCACATTATCACTTTCAGATATTTCTATTGAACCAAAGATACAGAACTAGGAAACTGCCAGCCTATCTCACTAGGTGGACACTCTTCGGTAATCCTGCGTAGCTTCTTCAAGTCCCTTTAAAGGACCAAAAACTACTATTAATAGGTATTTTCAGCTGTAATCATTAAAAACAGAAGTGCTACATCACCTGTCTTTCGCCCTGACTCTCTAAGTGAACATAAAGACACACCAAAAGGTTGAAAACAAAGCTAGCTGGGACAATCGCTGTATCTATACAGCAGCCAATACCTTGAAAATTTGGGCAGAAGTATATAAGGAATTCTTAAACATCATGCACAATCCATGACACTTAAATGGGTTTTAGCTGAGGTTTTGTTCATGTTGCTCTGAATTTGTAAGGATAGATCAGTGAACCCCTTAGCCTCACCAGAAAGCATATTCTTCCCACTGCAGTTTACTATACAATTTAGACCTAATTAGATGAGGCATTAGCAGCACCTAATGTAGAGCCTCCAGCATCCACTGTCCCTTACATCAAAGGCTTTTTGGTTCCACCTTCAGGATTGGCATACTCACCAGACATTTCACAATCCTAACGCATACTTCAAGTTACTTTCTTAACCAGGCAACATACTCTGTCGAAGAACTTCTTTCAAGTTAAAGCAAAAAAGGCCTTAATGTAGAACAAAAATCGCTAGCCAGCAGGCAGGGGAAGCCACCCGCCCCGCCGCCCACGCCGCGGAGACCCCGCGGGGCTGAGGCGTCTCCAGAGCCGGCCTCGACGCGGAGCTGGGAGCCCCGCGGGCCGCGCCCGCCGCCGGCTCCACCCATCGGGGTCCAGGAGGCCGAGGCCATGGCCGCGACAGAGGAGCGGAGCCTGCACAACTTCTTTGCCAATTGGGACAAGAAGAAGAAGAAGGAGCAGAGCAACCGGGCGGCGAGTTCCGCGGGCGCAGCAGGCAGCGTGGCGGGAGCACTGGAGCTCCGCATTCTAGAGGGCGGCGGGCGGGCGCAGGGACCTGGCTGGGCGAAGGCGGGACCGCGAGCGCGGAAGCTGCGGGCCCAGGGGCCGCCACCAAAGCTGTGAAGAAGGACAAAGGTGAATGGAAAGGCTTGGAGTAAAAGGAGGTTGATTACAGCGGCCTCGGGGTTCAGGCAATGCAAATAAGTGAAAAGGAAGAAGTCCCTATTGAAGAGACAAGATCCAGGTGATAACTAGGAAGAAGATGGAGGTGGTGGTGATACAGAAAAATCTTCAGGTCCCTGGAGTAAAACAGCTCCAGTACAAGCACCTTTGGCTCCAGTAATTGTTACAGAAACCCCAGAACCGGCAATGACTAGTGGTGTGTGTGTGTGTAGGCCTCCTGGGGCCAGGTTAACCATAACGAGGAAAACACCACAAGGACCACCAGAAATCTACAGCAATACACAGTTCCCATCCCTGCAGTCAACTACGAAGCACATAGAAAGCCAGAAGGATAAAGAAATGGAGAAGAGCTTTCAAGTAATAAGACACAAAAATAGAGGTAGGGATGAAGTTTCAAAAAACCAGGCCCTTAAACTTCAGCTAGACAACCAGTATGCTGTGCTTGAAAATCAGAAAAGGAGCCACTCACAATACAATGAAGGAATGGGCTTTGCTAACCCTTCTGAGATAACTAGACTACAGCTAACCACCACGAACAGCCATTCATCATCTGATCTCTGCTGGATCTACATACACCAGTGCAGATCAGTCGATTTCATGATCAGCCCTATTTCACTGTGGAAGTTAAAGTGTCATGACTGCTTTATGCATATTGGATTTAGGGGAATTTTCATTGTTATATAAAGGTGTGAACTAGTTTCAACAGTGTTCCTTCATATTTACTCTGCAAATACAAAACCAAACCATAGCCAGTGATCATTTCAAAATCATTTTATGTGCGGATACTGAGGCTTCGTAAGGGTTGACTACCTCAGATTTGCTGCACTCATTGTGGACTTCATTGGATCACAACTTCTTGATAAGAAGGTTACAGTTAAGTGTCGATGTGAACCTTGAAACCAGTTCTTCTGGATTCTTATCAGAAATCCTGCATAAAAAGTCAGCCATCTGGGCTCTGATCTGCTGTAAAAGATGAAGACTTAAGTGACCTTAATTAACCTGACCTGTACCCTACCCTTATGGAATACTATCTGTAGTAGGCTGTGGCTATATTAGACTTCCTGGAACACACCGCTGAAAAGAACTGATGTGTTCAGATCATCTGTGTAGGGCTGTGATTTGTAATTTAAACATCTAGTTGTATTCTGAGGTAACCACAAAATAAATTCAACCATAAACTGGGGTCCACCAAGTGGGGAAAGGGGTGAGAGAGAGAGTAATCTTGTTTTTTGGTTGTTGTTGTTGTTAACTTTTTATGTGAATAGTGTTTTTTTGTTGTTTTTGGAACTCCTCTTTTTAAATCATCAGATCTCATGAGACTCACTCACCATCATGAGAACAGCATGGCAAAGACTTGCCCCCATATGATTCAATTACCTCCCATTGGGTCCCTCCCACAACATGTGGGAATTTAACATGAGATTTGGGTGGGGACACAGCCAAACCATATCACTACTGAAATCTCATCTTGAATTGTAACTCCCACAATTCCCATGGGTCATGGGGGGAACCTGGTGGGAGGTGATTGAATCATGGGGGTGGGTCTTTCCTGTACTGTTCTCATGGTAGTGAGTAAGTCTTATGAGATCTGATGGTTTTTAAAACAGGAGTTTCCCTGCACAAGTTCTCTTCTTTGATCTCCCACCATGTAAGAGGTGCCTTTCACATTCTGCCATGATTGTGAGGCCTCCCCAGATGTAAGTCCATTAAATCTCTTTATTCTGTAAATTGCCAAGTTGCAGGTATGTCTTTATCAGCAGCATGAAAATGGACTAATACAGTAAATTGGTACCCACTGAATGGGATGCTACTGTAAATACTGAAAAATGTGGCAGTGACTTTGGAACTAGGTAACAGGCAGGGGTTGGAACAGTTTGGAGGCCTCAAAGAAGACAGGAAAATGTGGGAAAGTTTGGAACTTCCTAGAGACTTATTGAATAGCTTTGCCCAAAATGCTGATAGTGATATGGACAATAAAGTCCAGGCTGAGGTGGTGTCAGATGAAAATGAGAAATTTGTTGGGAACTGGAGCAAAGGTGACTCTTGATATGTTTTAGCAAAGAGACTGGCAGCATTTTGCCCCTGCACTAGACATTTGTGGAACGTTGAACTTCAGAGAGATGACTGAAGGTATCTATCTGGCATAAGAAATTTCTAAGCAGCAGTATTCAAGAGGGGACATGGGTGCTGTTAAAGGCATTCAGTTTTATAAGGGAAGCAGAGCATAACAGTTCAGAACACTTGCAGCCTGAGAATGTGATAGAAAAGAAAATCCCATTTTCTGAGGAGAAATTCAAGCCAGCTGCAAAAATTTGCATAACTAACGAGGAACTGAATGCTAACCCCCAAAACAATGGGGAAAATGTCTTCAGGGCATATCAGAGGTCTTCATGGCAGCCCCTCCCATCGCAGGCCTGGATGCCTAGGGGAAAAAAATGGCTAGGCCCAGGTCTCCATGCTCTGTGCAGCCTAGGAGCTAGCTGCCTGTTTCCCAGCCACTCCAGCCATGGCTGAAAGGGGCCAACATAGAGCTTGGGCTGTGACTTCAGAGCCTTGGCAGCTTCCACACGATGTTGAGCCTGTGTGTGCACAGACAGCAAGAATTGAGGTTTGGGAACCTCCACCTAGATTTCAGAGGATGTATGGAAACACCTGGATGTCCAGCCAGAAGTTTGCTGCTGGTTGGGGGGGCTCTCATGGAGAACCTCTGGTAGGACAGTGCAGAAGGGAAATGTGAGATTGGAGACCCCAGAGTCCCTACTGGGGCGCCCCCTAGTGGAGCTGTGAGAAGAGAGCCACTGTCCTCCAAACCCCAGAACTGTAGATCCACTGACATCTTGCAGGGCACGCCTGGAAAAGTCACAGACACTCAGTGACAGCCCTTGAAAGCAGCCAGCTGCAAAGCCACAGAGCAGAGTGGCTCGAGACCATGGGAACCCACCTCTTGCATCAGCGTGACCTAAATGTGAGACATGGAGTCAAAGGAGATCATTCTGAAGCTTTAAGATTAGACTGCCCCACTGGATTTCAGACTTGCATGGGGCCTGTAGCCCGTTTGTTTTGGCCAATTTCTCTTATTTGGAATGGCTGTTATTTACCAAATGCCTGTACCCACATTGTATCTTGGAAGTAAGTAATTTGCTTTTGATTTTACAGGCTCATAGGTGGAAGGGACTTACTTTGTGTGAGATGAGACTTTGGACTGTGGACTTTTGACTTAAGGCTGAAGTAAGTTAAGACTTTGGGGGACTGTTGGGAAGGCATGATTGGTTTTGAAATTTGAGAACATGACATTTGGAAGGGGCTAGGGGCAAAAAGATTGGTTTGGCTGTGTCACCATCCAAATCTCATTTTTAATTTTAACTCCCACAATTTCCATGTGTCCTGGGAAGAACCTGGTTAGAGGTGATTGAATCATCGGGGCAGGTCTTTCCTGTGCTGTTCTAGTGACAGTGAATAAGTCTCACGAAATCCGATGGTTTAAAAAACAGGGATTTCCCTGCAAAATGTCTCTTCTCTTGTCTGCCACCATGTGAGATGGCACCTTTCACCTTCCACCATGATTGCAAAGCTTCCCCAGCCACATCGAACTGTAGGTCCATTAAATCTCTTTCTTCTGTAAATTGTCCAGTCTCAGGTGTATCTTTATCAGCAGAATGAAAACAGACTAATACAAGAACCAAGAACAAAAACCATAAAATTGGCTGGATGCAGTGGCTTATGCCTGTAATCCCAGCACTTTAGGAGGAGGCCGAGGTGGGCAGATCATGAGTTCAGGAGTTCGAGACCAGCCTGCCCAACATGGCGAAACCCCGCCTCTGCTGAAAATACAAAAAATTAGCTGGGCATGGTGGCCTGCACCTGTAATCCCAGCTACTCAGGAGGCTGAGGCAAGAGAGTTGCTTGAACCCAGGATGCGGAGGTTGCAGTGAGCTGAGATCACGCCACTGCACTCTGGCATGGGCAAGACTCTGTCTCAAAAACAAAACAAAACAAAACAACATTATTTTAAGAGATGCTGAAAAAGCATTTGATAAAAGTCAACATTGCCTTATGAGAAAAACCCTCAGCAAACTGGGCATAGAAGAAACATACCTCGACATCATAAAGACCATATAAGACAAACACATAGCAAGCATTGTACTGAACAGGGAAAATTCGAAAGCTTTTCCTCTAAGATCTGAAATAAGGATGCCCCACTTTCACCACTTTTATTCAACATAACACTTAAAGTCCTGGCCAGAGCAATTAAGTAAGAGAAAGAAATAAAAGGCATCCAAATTAGAAAGGAAGAAGTCAGATTAGCCTCAATCACAGATATGATCTTTTGCTAAGAAAAACCTAGACTAACAACAAAACTGTTAGAACTGATAAATGAATTCAATATGCTGTAAAATACAAGTTTAACATATAAATGTCAGTAGTATTTCTACACATGAACAGTGAATAATCTGAAAAAGAAGTCAAGATAAAAGTATTTTGTGACAAAGCTGTAGTAACCAAGACAACATGATACTGGTAAAAACAAAACAAACAAAAAAAGATATACCAATGCCAGACATAAATCCACATATTTATAACCAACCCAACTCATTTTGACAAAGGTACAAATAACATACATTGGGAAAAAGGCAGTCTCTTCCATAAAGAAAACCTGGATAACTACACAAAGAATAGATATCCCTATCCATTTTATATGGTGGGAGATAGGAGATACCCCTATCTTCCACTATATAATAAAATCAAATCAAAATTGATTAATGATTTAAATATAAGACCCGAAACTATGAAAGTCCTAGAAGAAAACACTGAGGAAATGCTTGACAACATTGGCCTGGGCAAATATATTTTGAATGATACCTCAAAAGCACAGATAATAAAAGCAAAACTAGAAAAACTGGATTACATTGAGCTAAAACACTTCTGTAAAGCAAAAGAAATGATCAACAAAGTGAGGAGACGACCTGCAGAATGAACGAAAATATTTCAAAGTATTCATCCAACAAAGAATCAATAACCAGAATACACAAGAAATTCAAACAACTCAGTAGCAAAACAAACAAACAAACAAACAAAATTCACAAATGGGCAAAAGCCTTGAATTGGTATTTCTCAAAAGAAGACAATAGAGTTTTCCATGAAGACATAATATAGTTGAACTCAAAATTCTTGATGATATATATAATTTCACCTGTAGAACTCAATAATGGTAGTTCTTTAGTACTATTTTAAAGAAAGTGATGAGCTGGAGGAATTTTCTTTGTGATCTTATTTTGTCATTTGCAATAAATGTCCCTTGCTTACAAAATTTAAAATACTGTATTAGGAGCTTATAATAAAAAAGCAATATATTTCACTCTTTCCTATCCCTTGTCTTTTATCAGACATTTTAAACTGTTTCTCTTCTTGGTTCTTCTATTGTTTATTTCCACATCTCTGAAACATATGCTTATAATGCTATTTTTTATCATGAACTTATGCTTTTATCTATTTTCTCCTTGATCTGAAAGATGGTGGTATATCTTCTTTCAATTAAACTATGCATTTCTTACCCTCTTCTCCCACTCATGTTTCATTTTCCATATTTTAAACATAATTAGATTAATATTTTATTTCCTTTGATGCATAATTCTCTGTGATATACCTAAATAACATAATAAGATTATTTGTAATTCCATCAACTAGAAAATATATCTTGATCCTTGACATTTTCTTTCACATTTTATCTCTGCCTTTTCAACCTTACATTCTCTCTTATCTGGAAAGTTATTTTACATTTTCAAGTATGACAAAATTTACTTTCTACTTCAGTCATAATTAAGACTTCTATATTTGTATATAGTGTGTATATATATATATTACATATATATATATATATATATATTCTTTTTTTTTTTGAGATGGAGTCTCACTGTGTTGCCCAGGCTAGAGTGCAGTGGTGCAATCTTGGCTCACTGCAACCTCCGTATCCTGGGCTCAAGCAATTCTCCTGCCTCAGCCTCCCAAGCAGCTGGGATTACAGGTGTGGGCCACTGTGTCCAGCTAATTTTTGTATTTTCAGTAGAGATGGGCTTCTGGCATGTTGGTCAGGCTGGTCTCAAACTCCTGACCTCAGTTGATCCACCCACTTCGGCCTCCCAAAGTGCTGGGATTACAGGCGTGAGCCACCATGTCTGGCTGTATATAGTACAATTTTAAAAGTGCAAAATAAAAAAAATTGTATTTTCATGACATAAATGTAACCAATGTTAAATAAATTCTTCTCATGCAATGCAAACTCAATTTTTTCTTTCATCATCATATAGTTTTTTTACATATATACATTTTTTATTTTTATATTACAGTTTTATTGAAATAAAACATGTCATACAATGCATCCACTTATATTATGCAATTCAGTAGTTTTCCATATATACTCAGAGCTCTACAACCATTACCACAATCAATTTTAAAACATTTTTATTAAAATTTTTTTATTGATATAAAATACCTGTACATATTTTGGGAGTACATGTGACATTTTGATGTCTGTATATAATGCATAATGATCAAACTGACATAACTGGGATATCCATTGCTTCAGACGTTGATCTTTTCTTAGTGTTGGGAACATTAAAATTCTTCTAGCTATTTTGAAATATACAATAAATTACTGTTAACTATAATTTTCCTACTGTACCATTGGAATACTAGAACTTACCCATTTTAACTATATTTTTGTACCCATTTACCAACTTCTTTTCATCCCCTCTCCTCCCTTTCATTCCCAGCCCCTGGTAATTCTACTGTCTACCTCCATAAGTTCCACATTTCTAGCTTCCACACATTAGTGAGAATATGTGACATTTGTCTTTCTGTACCTGTCTTATTTCATTTAACATAATGATTTCCTGTTCCTTCCACATTGCCGGAAATGACAATATTTCATTCTTTTATGAAGGAATTATATTTTATTTTGTATCTATACCACATTTTAAAATCACTCATTCATTAATGGATACTTAGGTTGATTTTATGTATTGACTACAGTGAATAGTGCTGCAATAAACATGTAGATATACTAATACTAATTTCTTTTATTTTGGATACACACCCAGGAGTGGGATTGCTGGATCATATTGGTAGTTCTATTTTTAGTTTATTTTTTTCCATAATGGCTTTGCTACTTTGCATTCCCACCAATTGATTTGGGATACAAGCATTCCCCTTTCTCTACATCCAGGCCAACATTTGTTATTTTCAGTCTTTTGGATAATAACCATTTTAACTGTAATGAGATGATATCTCAATGTGTTTTTCATTTGCATTTCCTTGATGATTAATGATGTTGAACATTTTTTATACGCCTGTTGGCCTTCTTGTTCAGCAACATACATATATTCTCAATAAGGAAGGTCTTAGGAACTGCACAACCCAAGTTCTTTTCTTATGAAAAGTTAAGTTTACTAAGATCTACTTTATATGAATGTTCGCCATAAGATTATTGGTAAATAAAAATTAAGAACTTATACAAATGTTCTTCAAAAAGGAAAGGGTTAATTAAATGAGTTTATATCCGTGTCTTAGAATAATGTGAAATCATTAAAGATGCAATTTCCCAGTATCTCCTGACCTAAATATGTGCCCATGTTATATTAAGAGAAAAAATACAGGCCATAAAATATACATTCTGAATTCTGAAATAAAATACAGGCGAGGCCAGACACGGTGGCTCAAGCCTGTAATCTCAGCACTTAGGGAGACCAAGGCAGGTGAAGCGCTTGAGCCCAGGAATTCAAGACCAGACCAGGCAACATGGTAAATAAAACTCCGTCTCTACAAAAAAGCAAAAAGTAACCATGTGTAGTTGCTTATGCCTGTAGTTCTACTAATCAGGAGATTGACGTGGGAGGAACACCTGAGCTTGAAAAGGTCAATGTGCAGAGAGCTGTGATCACATCATTGCACTCCAGCCCTCCAGTTTGGGAGACAGAGTGAGACCTTATCTCTAATAAGAAAATAAATAACACACACATATATATATACACACACACATATTTATTTACAAGAATATATATATATCTATATATATATATACACATATATATATCTATTTCATATAGATATATATGAAACATTTATACTGAAAAAGCAACCCAGGGAGAGCCCATTGAGTCTCCAAAATAACCAGGTAACAGTGTATTTACTTTTATAGTAAGAAAATATTTTATAATACTTGTATAAACTGTTGATTCCCTTGTTTCATTCTTTGTTGACTATTTGTATACCAACTCCACCCCTCGTACATTCAAATTACCCTATCTCTACTTACTGCTTTGGAAATTAATATGACATAAAAATAAAAATGAGCCTGGTTTTGGTTTTGTGTTTCAAACCTCATGGAGAAAATGTCCTCAGATCCTAGAGATTTATACCCATATATAATAAATATTAGGAGTATAAAATGTTATATCTATTATTTTTCTTACTTTTCCAGAAAAATAGTCTTTTAGAATGTGGCAAAAATAACATGGGGAAAATGATAAGCTTCTAAAAGCAAATAGGGTCCTTAAAAGAGCCCAGATTTGTGGATAGCTCCCAAGGCTTAGTAATAGGGTTAAAGGATGGGAAGTATCAAGTCTTTCAGATGGTTTGAGTTGCAAGGGCAAAGGAAACCTGAATGCAGGTCCACTGCTACCACATGTCAACTTCATGTGAATTAGAAAACTGCTTTCTCTAGGAATATGAAGACAGCTATCTTAGGGTAAACACAATGCCTTTCTACAAAGTAAAAGGAACATCTTCCCATGTGCCAGAAAGGCTTGGCAAGTAGACTGCTCAGGGTGAATTTCAGCATCCATCCACTCTCTTGACTGAGCACTTTTGGAGAATGCAAAAGCTACACAAAGCTATATAGCTATCTCACCTGTAGTCTGACTGGAGACCTAGCCGAATTGAAAGGACCCAGCAGATGCAACGTATACATTTTCTTAGACATTCTTAAAGTTCTTCATGTCCCAGAGTGGACTTGGAGTAGCCGAATGAGTTCCATGCAACTAGGAGTAATAGGGATATAGCTTAGAGAGTCATCATACCTTTATAAAGAATAAAGGATGGATTGATTGCAATGAGAATGAATAGACAATTGAACACAAGATGAAATACGTCACTGCTGAAGCTAGTGTTAACAGACAACATTGAGACCAGATCTTCCTGATCACAACACTGAGATTAAATATCCCTAACATCACCTCCACCATCACCAACAATAACAAAATCTTATTACAAGCAGAGCCATAACCCTGGAGAAGAGTGGGGGCATTGCTGAAATTAAAAAGAAGATAATATTTCTGACAAAATAGAAATCTGAAATCAAAACTGAGTTTTAAAAAATATTATATGTCCTGCACCTAAGTTTGTGGAATGAAAGATATATATTTGCTGACTTTGAATAGCAAATATCATTGTCACCTTTAATAATAACCATGCCCTGATGAGAATTCTAGAATCTCCTGGAAATCACTCTGCGTATTTTACATTTCTACCTCATAACAAAGGAATACCTGAAGTATGAAATATAGTTGAGCACAATATTTAAGACTATATTGTATAGCTTTGTAAGGATAAACAGCATAGCACTGGTATCAACCTGGACAAATTTTGAAAAAAAAAATACTGAGTGACTTGATAAATTTTAACTTTAATCCAAAGCATTTTGAAATTTATTGACAATTTAACCTTCAAGGCTTCACAATTTGCAGGACCATTCTGTTCAACTTTTACTTGATTACCCAACGATGAATGTTTACTTTTCTCTATGAAAATTAAAGAACTAACATTGACAGTAGTCACTTTACTAACTCAGTGAGGTTTATTTTAATACCTTCTCCCTCATGCATCCCAATGCCTCCTAATGCAGTCTGTTGTTAATCCTCACTTCATCTGATTCTAATGTCACCATTCATGAATCATCATTTTCTTCATTTCTGTGGCATCCAATCTTGTGGTACACAATTTTTCAAGTGTATTGTAAAGACTCCATTTTTTTTTACCTCTATTAGAAGAAAACTAATCTCAATTATTATCTTTATAAGTTAAGCTTGCCCTACCCCAGCAATATTAATAAGAAATCACTGT
The DNA here is from genome assembly GCF_009828535.3 of Hylobates moloch. Classification (NCBI taxonomy): domain Eukaryota; kingdom Metazoa; phylum Chordata; class Mammalia; order Primates; family Hylobatidae; genus Hylobates; species Hylobates moloch. The sequence continues at coordinate 64,741,581 of NW_026652279.1, read as the reverse complement.
TAGACCACACAACCTAAAGAATCAAGAGAAACTATTGTATTTTATGATTCTGAGGGGTTTATTTTTTACTAAATTTATCAAAAGTCAAGCTCCTTTCCTAGAACTCAGAACAATGATAAACCCAGAGTACAAAAATCACCCAAGCTTCTAAAATTCCATTAATGCTTTCACAAGCTCTGTCTATATAACTAATTCTTTATAATATTAACTTTTCTATGTATTAATATATTAGAGTTAATATACATATAGAGTTAATATATTATTTATATCCTACCTTTTAGAAATCAGGGCCAAATATAAAGGTAATTATACTAATTTTAGTTGTTATTAAAAGTCAAATTCTAAAATATTTGGCTTAAATAATGAAGACATATATTTCTCAAACATTAAGAAACTTGCTGAAAAATCTTCCTGGTTATATATTCTATACCATTATCTATAAGAGAGTTGTTTATTCCACTAATGAGCACAGAAAGTCGGCAGATGTCTAGAACCAATTTGGCAGCTGCTAAACTTTATATCCATAATCCAAGAAGCCATTAGTAGAAAATAATTTTTAGAAACTAAAATGTCAGAATTCGGCCAATGCTTCATCCATAGGAAACCTAGAATTGGAAGATCATATTGCTGTACAATGTTTCTCCCTAAAAATCAGCTTAAAATATTGGTTAAGCACTACCTGAAATATTCACATAGAATCATCAGTATCATAGTTAAACATATTTAAATTTTGCCAACATTCTTAAACTTAATGTATCAAATTTTAAATGTGTGTATCAGCTCTTTTAGAGACTGGAGCTGTGAGAGGCAAAGAATAAATATTGCAGATTACAGCTTTGTAGGTCTTATCATAATTAGGTTTTCTATGGAATCCACAGTTTATCAAGCTATGGCCAATTGATGCCATTGACCCTGAATTTTCTGCTTCTGATCCAAACTTAACCTGTAATTTGTTTTACTGCTTTGAAAGACTTTTTTTGTTGTTTTAATACATAATATTTTACATATTTATGGGTTATGTGGGAGTATTTACAAGCATAGAATGTGTGATGATCAAGTTAAGGTATTTGGAGTATCCCTCACTATGAATATTTATTATTTAAGTATGTTGATTACATTTTAAGTCCTCTCTTTTATCTGCTTTGAAATATACAAAATATTATTACTAACTATAGTCACTCTAGCCTGCCATCAATTTTTAGAACTTATTTCTTCTATCTAACTGTATGTTGTACTCTTTAAACTATCTCTCTTCATCGCCCTCTTATCCACACCACCTTTCCAGCCTCTGGTATCTATCATTCTATTCTCCATCTCCATGAGGCAAGTACTTTATCTCCTGCTAAAAGTGAGAACATGCAGTATTTTATTTTTCTTGCCTTTTTGTGCCTGGCTTATTTAACTTAATATAATGACGTCCAGTTCCATCCACGTTGCTGCAAATGACATAATTTTATGCTTTTTATGGCCAAATAGTATTCCATGGTGTATATATTCTACATTTACTTTATTCATTCATTCATTGATGGACATGTTGGTTGATTTCATCATTGCCTTTGTGAGTAGTGCCGCTAATGATAAACCAATGATAAACATGGTAGTGCATTTATCCTTTGATATACTGATTTATTTCCCTTTGGGCAAATTCCAGTAGTGGGATTGCTGGATTGTATGATAATTCTATTTTACGTTTTTGGGGGAATCTCCATAGTGCTTTACATAATGGTTGGACCAATTTACTTTCCCACCCACAGTATACAAGACAGACATTTTTTCCACATCCTCACCAGCATCTGTTATTTTTGTCTTTTTAGTAATAGCCATTCTAACTTCTAACTACAGTAAGATGGTATTTCTTCATGATTTTGATTTGTTTCTCTGATGATTAGTAATACTAACCATTTTTTCATAAATCTGTTGCCCATTTATATGACTTTTTTGGAGAAATGTCTGTTTATATCCTTTGCCTACTTTTATATGAGATTATTTGCTTTTTTACTGTTGAGTTGATTAAGTTTCTTGTATTTTTTATATTAGTACCTTGTTGGATGAATGGTATGCAAATGTTTTCTCCCATTTGACAGATTGTCTTTTTACTCTGTTGATTATTTCCTTTGCTAAGCAGAAGCTTTTTAGGTTAATGCAGGCCTTATATGTAGGTCTTATTCATGAAATCTTTGTCCAAACCAATATCCTGGATTGTTTTTCCTATGTTTTCTTCTAGCAGTTTTATACTTACAGGCCTTATGTTGAAGTCTTTAATCTATCTTAGGTTGATGTTTATAAATGGTGAGAGATAGAGGTCAAGTTTCATTCTTCTGCATGTGGAAATCTAATTTTTCCAGCACCATTTATTTAAGACTGTGTCATTTCCGCAGTGCTTTTTTTTTTTTTTTTTGGTGTCTTTGCAAAAATTGGTTTGCTGTAAATACATGAATTTATTTCTGGACTCTATTTTTTTTCCATTGGTCTATATATCTATTTTTATATTAATATCATGATGTTGGCCGGGCACAATGGCTCACGCCTGTAATCTCAACACTTTGGGAGGCAAAGGCAGGCAGATCATGAGGTCAGGAGTTCGCAACCAGCCTGGCCAACGTGGTGAAACCCCATCTCTACTAAAAGTACAATAATTAGCCGGGTGTGGTGGTGGGCAACTGTAATTCCAGCTACTTAGGAGGCTGAGACAGGAGAATCACTTGAACCTGGGAGACAGAGGTTGCAGTGAGCAGAGATTGTGCCATTGCACTCCAGCCTGGGTGACAAGAGTGAGACTCTGTCTCAAAATATATATATATACACCATGCTGCTTTGGTTGCTATAGCCATTTAATATATTTTTGAGTCAGATAGTGTAGTATTTCCAGTTTTGTTTCATTTGCTCAAAATTGCTTTGGCTATTTGGGCTCATTTTTGTTCCATTTAAATTTTGGGATTGATTTTTCTAATTCCATGAAAAATGACATTGGTATTTTGATAGAGATTGCATTGAATCTGAATACTGCTTTGAGCAGTATGGTGATTTTAAGAATATTAATTCTTTTGATTCATGTGCATGAGATGTCTTTCCCATGCTCATGGATCAAAAGAATGAATGTCAAAATGGGATGTCTTTCCGTTTGTTTCAGTCCTCTTCAGTTTCTTCCAACAGTATTTGTAGTTTTCTTTGCAGAAATCTTTATGTCCATGGTTAAATTTATTCCTAGGCATTTTTTTTGGTGGCTATTGTAAATGTGATTGCCTTCTTGATTTATTTCTCAACTAGTTCATTGTTAGTGTATAAAAATGCTACTCAATTTATCAGATCTAACTTTTTTTTTTTGGTGGAGTCCTTAGGTGGTTCTAAAAGAATATTTTATAATCAGCAAAGAGTGACCATTTGACTTCCTGTTTTCCAATTTGGATGCCTTTTTTTTCCTTCTCTTGCCTGATTGCTCTGGCTAGGACTCCTAGTACTATGATATGTCATAGTGATACATCATGTGATATATCATGTTTATTGATTTACATATGTTGAACGGTACTTGTATCCCTGGGATTAATCCCACTTAATCATGGTGTATATTTTTTAAATATGTTGTTGGATTTGGTTTGCTATTTCTTTGTTGATAATTTTTGTGTCTAGGTTTACCAGAGATATTGATATGTAGTTTTCTTTTTGTGTTGTATCCTTATCTGGTTTTGATATCAGGCTAATGCTGAGCTCATAGAATGTCTGAGGAAACTCTCTTCTCTATTTTTCTTTTTTAGAATAATTTGAGGAAAACTGATGTTAGTTATTCTTTGAAAGTTTGGTAGTATTTGGCAGTAAAGTCATCCAGTCGTCTTTTCTCTGTCAGGAAATGGTTTTTTTTTTTTTGGTTTTTTTTTTTTTTTTTAATTTGTTTGATCCATTATTTGTTCTCGGTCTTTTCAGGTTTTCTATTTCTTCCTGATTCAATCTAGGTAGGTTGTATAGAAATAGATAAATGTTCAGAAGTTTATCTGTTTCTTCTAGGTTTTCCAATTAGTTGATGCATAGTTACTCACAATAGTCTTTAGTGATCTTTTTTAATTCTGTGGTATCAGTTATAATGTCTTATTTGTTGTCTTTGATTTTATTTATCTGGTTCTGTTCTATTTTTTTCTTAGTCTAGCTCAAAGATTGTCAGTTTTGTTTGTTTTCTCAAAAACACTTTTTATCTTTTTGATATCTTGTATTTTTTCAGTCTCAATTTCACTTAGTTCTGCTCTGATCTTTTAGTATTTTTTTCCTTCTACTAATTTTTGGTTTTGTTTCTTCTTGCTATTCTAGTCCCTTAATGAATTGTTAGATTTTGTACATTATGGGTTTTTTTTTTTTTTTTTTTTTTTTTTTTTTTTTTTTTTTTTTTTTTTTGTAGACAGCATTTTACTCTGTCACCCAGGCTGGAGTGCAGTGGTGCAATCTCGGCTCACTGCAACCTCTGCCTCCCGGGTTCAAGTGATTCTCGTGCCTCTGCCACCCTAGTAGCTGGAATTACAGGCATGCAGCACCATACCTGGCTAATTTTTGTAATTTTAGTAGAGACAGGGTTTCACCATGTTGGCCAGGCTGGTATCGAACTCCTGGCCTCATGTGATCTGCCCACCTTGGCTGGCCTCCCAAAGTGCTGAGATTACAGGCATGAGCCACTGCTCCCAGCAGTATGTTATGTTTTGATGGTCATTTGTTTCAAGAAATTTTGTGATTTCCCTCTTAACATCTTCCTTGACCCAAAGGTCACTTAGAAGCATGTTTGATTTTCATTTATTTCTACAGTTTTTAAAGTTTCTCTTATTATTTATTTCTAGTTTTATTTCACCATGGCCCAAGAAGATAGTTGATATAATTTTGATTTTTTAAAATTTTTTGAGATTTATGTGTCCTGACATATGATCTATCCTGGAGAATGTTCCATGTGCCAATGAAAAAATTGTGTATTCTGTAGCTATTGGATGAAATGTTATATAAATGCCGGTTAGGTCCATTTGATCTAAATATATAAATCCAATATTTCTTTGTTAACTTTCAGTCTCAATGATATATCTAATGCTGAGATTGGAGTGTTGAAGTCCCCAGCTATTATTGTATGGAAGCCTATCTCTCCCTTTAAATCTAAAAACATTTGCTTTATATACCTGAGTACTCTGGTGTTGGATGCATATATGTTTAGTATTGTTAAATCCTCTTGTTGAATTGATCCCTTTATCATCATGTAATGATATTCTTTGTCTTTTTTTTTACTACTTTTGATAGAAGTTATATATTTTTTTCTGATATAAGTATAGCTGCTTCTGCTCCTTTTTTTTTTTTTTTCCATGGACTATCTCGTTCCATTCCTTTACTTTCAGTCTATGTGTGTCTTTACAGGTGAGATGAGATTCTTATAGGCATCTTATAGTTGGATCATTTTTCTCATACATTCAGTCAGCATATATCTTTCAAGTGCAAAGTTTAATCCATTTACAGTAATGGTTGTTATTGATATGTGAAGGTTTATTCCTGTCATTTTATTATGTTTTATTGGTTTGCATGTCCTTTGTTCCTTCATTTCTCTCTTATTGTTTATCATTGTTGTTTGGTGGTTTGCTGTCATGGCAACACTTGCATCTTTACTCTTTCTTGCTTGTGTGTTTTCTCTAGCAGTGGTTTTAATATTTTCCTTTGTTTTCATGGTACTAAATATCATTCTTTCACTTTCAGGTATGACACTCCCTTAAGTATGGCTCATCTAGAATGATGACTTCCCTTGGCTATTGCTTGTCTAGGAAAGACTTTATTTTTCTTTCATTTATGAATGATAATTTTGCTGGATCTAGTACCCTTAGTTAATAGGGTTTTGTTTATCTTTTATCACTTCGATGTGTCATTCCATTCTCTCCTGGCCTGTAAGGTTTCTGCTGAAAAGTCTGTTGTTAGTGTGATGAGGGATCCTTTATAAGTGACTAGATGCTTTTCTCTTGATGTTTTAGCTATTTTCTTTTTGTGTCTTACTTTTGGCAGTTTAAGTATAATGTACTATAGGGAGCCCTTTTTGTATTGAATCTGTTTGGGGATCACTGAGGCTCCTGTATATGGATTTCTAAATCTCTTGCTAGACTTGGAAAGTTTTAACTTATTATTTTGTTAAATAGGTTTTCCAAATCTTTCATTTTCTCTTTGCTTCCTGGGATACTGAAAATTTGAATGTTTGGTCACTTTATGGTATCCAATGTGTCATGTAGACTTTGGTCTTTTTTTTTTCATTTTTCTCTATTTTTGTCTGACTGAGTTATTTCAAAAGAACTGTCTTCAAGTACAGAGATTCTTCTGCTTGATCCAGTCTATTGTTGAAGCTTTCAAATGTGTTTTGCATTTCATTTAAATTATTAATTTCCTGAAGTGTATTTAGTTCTTTGTTGTGATAGCTGTTTGGCAAATTTCTCATTCATGTGCTGAGTTGTTTTTCTGATTTCTTTGTATTGTTGTTCAGTATTCTCTTGTATTTTGCTGAGTTTATTTAAAATTAGCATTTTGAATTCTTTTTGTGGGACTTTACAAATTTGTTTTTGATTGAGGTCTGTTGCTACAGAATTGATGCATTCCTTTGTAGGTGTCATATATTTTCTTGCTTTTTGATGTTTCCCTTATACTTATGTTGATATCTGCACATCTGCTGTAATAGTCACTTCTTCTCTTTTGGTTGAGTTTGCTTTCATAAGGAAGGACTTTCTCCTGAAGATGTATCTATGTTATTGGTTGGGTAGGGCACTTTGGCTTTGAATCTGAGTGCATGTAGTGGTGCAATGTCTGTGTGATTTCTTTGGCTATAAATAATGTCCGTGGTGTCTGTGATTTCCTAGGTGGCTTAGGGTTTGGTTATTAATGGATGCTGTGGCGAAATGTTCCTGGGGACTAGGATGCTGGATGAGTCAGTTTTAAGGCCCCAGTGATGGTGGAAGTGGGTTGAGTGTGGCTATTCTTGGGCTCCAGCATGGTATACACTCACACTAGTGTTAGCAGGTCCAGGCAGGCTGATTCTTGGCCTCTACATAGCTTGCTTGAATGCCAGTAGTGGCAAAGTTGGGCTTAGCAAGTATATAGGTTCTCCATCCCCTGTACAGCCAACATGGTATAGTCAATGGCAATAGCATTAGCAGGACAACCCTCTGTGTCCTGAGAAGTGTGTGCTGGTATTGGTAATGGCTGTGATGGACTGGGTGGACCAGTTTCCAGGCTCGCAGGTGGCATGTGCAGGTAGGTGCCAGCCATGGCACCGGGTGGGTAGGCCCAATCTCAGGCCTCTGGGAGAAGTGCTCAGGTGCCAACAGTGGTGGACTGCACTGGCCAATCCCCAGTTCACCAAATTGTATGCTCTGGCACAAAGCAGTGAGGGACAAAGCTGGGATGGTAGGCTTGTCCTCAGGCCCCCCAAAGATAGGCAGGTGCCAGCCATGGTAGGCAGGAACCAGGCAATCAATCCACAGGCCTGCAATGGAATGTTTGGGTAAGAGCTGTAGCAGCCTTGTTACAACCCTGCCATAGGGGAGGGTAGGCCTATCATCAGTGGTGGCTGCATAGGCCAGCAGGTGGGGAACGCTTGCCATACTCGTGCCTCAGCACAGCAAGGGTAACCTGTGCCTCTCTTGTGCTTTAGTCCATGCAGCTGCAGCAGCTCGTGCTTTGCTCATGTCTTAGCCCTGGCACTGCTGGACCCCATGACAGTGAGCATCTGTTTGGGGCTGGGCTCTAAAATGGTGCCTTGCTGTAGCTGCTTAGGTCTTAGGGAGTGTGTTGGATCACACACAAACTCTTTCCTTTGGGCAGTGCCATCACACGATTTCCTAGTAACTCCCTATGTTAGTTTCAGGGGCCCTGAGGGTTGACGGGCTCTCCTATGGCTAGGATTTCAGGAGTCTACAGAGGGAATGTGGACTTCTGGGGATCTCTCCCTTACCCTTTGTCTGCACTTGGGAGTTTCTCCCAGCTCCCATCCAAAAAGGCTGCCTCACTTCCCTGTCCTTCCTTGCCTTAGATGTTCCCTGTCACTTTTCTCTTAAATTCCAGTGTTCTCTCTTGGATGAACTGTTCAAGGTGCACTTCTCTATTCATTACTTTTGTTCTTCTTAGTGGAGGAGGTAAATAACAGATGCGTCTAGTCAGCCATGTTGAAGCCCATCCCTTTGAATGATTCTTGGGAAAGTTTTAAATAATTTTCTGAGAAAAAAATCTTGCTTCAAGAATCCTTTTGATCCAATCTGATAAAGAATAAGACAAGCCTCCACTTGAGAGATAACATATGTCAGAATCGTAAATTGGCATGGAAGATGTTACCTCTACCATCGAATTTTAAATCATAGTGATAGTCAACAATGTAAAATATGGGACTCCAGTTACTACTGTCAATTATAATATTGAATCTACTGAAAACTGAAAACTGGTACTTGTCATAAACTCAAGTGAGATATTTATTATTGGGAAAATGCTCTTTAAGGGTCTCTTTTTTTCTTCTTTTTTTGCATTTTGTTAGAATTTTTATACGTATACTTAATCAAGTCAACACAAAGCTGCTTACCTGACTGTATTAGAGTTATACAGCCATATCTTTCCTAAATTACAAAGTAACTATATGTCTTTGTTATCATTCAAGTAACTGTATCAGAAATATCCATTTGAAGATGGATTCTGTACTTTTTTTTTTTTTTTTAACCATGGTCTCACTCTGTCATCCAGTCTTTGAGTGCAGTTATGCGATCACAACTGCTAGCTACAGCCTCGACCTCTTGGACTAACGTGATCCTTCTACCTCTGCCTTCTGTATAACTAAGACTACAGGCACATATCATTATGCCTGGCTAATTTTTCAACTGCTTGTAGAGACAGGGTCTCGCTATGTTGCCCAGGCTTGTCTATAACTTCTGGTCTCAAGCCATCCTCCCACCTTGGCCTCCCAAAGTGCTGGCATTACAGAACTGAGCCACCATGCCAGCTATGCCTCTTCATTCTAAAAAAGTTAATGAGGGCCTATTGAGTAGTCTATACACTGTAGAGGTGCTAGGAATAAAAAAAAATGAAAAAGACAAGGTCAGTTACCCCTATACAGCTTCAATATATTCTATAAATAGACATATACATTTTAAAATATATAAATATATATTCTGGTATATTCATAGTTGTGGAATGTCTGTCCCTGATACTATGGAAGTACAAAGGAAGTTTACTTTTAATACCATAACTGAATACACTTTCAATTATGTTACCTAATATTCCTTATATGTACATGGGAATTATGTTTATTTCTCCTAGGAGTCATTGAATAGAAATTTATTTCATAGAGAAACTTTATGCTTTCTTATACTGTATTATGAGAACTATATAGCCTAAAGTAATTTATCTTTTCATTCTGATGTTCGTTCATTGGGGTAGCTCATAATAAGTGCCTGATACATTGTTCTATCATCTCCAAATTAGTTTCTGGTGTTTACCTTGTAACTGCCTTGTTTTCCACATATTTTTGAAATTGTGTAATTTTAAAGCAGCAAGAGCTAGAAAAATTAATCTATTTTAATCCTCTAGAGTTTCAGAGGAATTAATTTAGGGCTCAAGATTGTAAGTGATCTGACCAAGATATAGTTACTTACAGAATTTAGATTTGAAATTGGGTCATCTGACTCTCAATACTGTGCTTTACTTACCCCACCTTACTAAAAGATGAAATGGAAAGAGGACAAATCAGAAAAACAAATGAAGAAATGGATCCAAAAAGGAAACAAAAAGAAGGGGACATAAACAAGGTAGAAAATTAGGAAGGGTTCCAAATTTTACTTTTCGAAAACTTAAATATAAATTTTTAAGGAATGCAATGGTAAAATCCTCACCTTAAAGTGAAAATACTATTCTCTTGGCAATTGGGGAAGTAAATAAACATAACCCCAAATGCATATAAAATGTTAAAATGCAACAGAACATGTATCTTTCCTCAGGATCATTGGCAATAATTGTGTTTTAATTTGTAAACATGAACAATTCTGTTCGTTCAGACACTTGAAAAATAATGAAAATAACTCTTGCCTCTTTTGTTATGTTTCCTGTATTAGTCTGTTCTCATGCTGTTATAAAGCACTGCCTAAGATTGGGTAATTTATAAATGAAAGAGGTTTAATTAGCTCATAGTGCTGCATGGCTGGAGAGGCCTCAGGAAACTTACAATCACAGCAGAAGGCACCTCTTCACAGGTATGCAGGAGAGAGAATGAGTGCAAACAGGAGAAATGCCAGATGCTTATAAAACCATCAGACCTCATGAGACTCACAGATTACCACAAGAACAGCATGTGGGAAACTGCCCACTTGATCCAGTTATCTCCACCTGGTCCCACCCTTGACACATGGGGATCATGGGGATTCCAATTCAAGGTGAGATTTGGGTGGGGACACAGAATCAAACCATATCATTTCCTAAAATAGATTGATGTTTTAAGATGTAAATGCTAACCTTACAGCTGAGGCCCATACACTAGTAGCCCTGTTAACATCTAGCTCAGGATGGGTTCTTAATTTATGAGGAGAAAAATTTATTAATAAATATAATTTTAATTTCTCCCTAAAATATGTATAAACTTATAAACATATTATTGTATTTTTGTGCCTATGATTTGTAAAGTTAGGGAAGCAGCATCATTGGCTTAAAATTAACTAATGTTAAACCTGCTACATATGTCATATTTGTTTGACCAACATAGGCTGTCTCAATGTTGTATCTGTCAGTGTTTGAAGAAAAATTCTATGTGTTGGATACCAAACTATGCTCATCGAGAATTGTTGCAGTTTTCTAATGCTGCACAGCAAACCATTAAGAAATTAGAAACTTGAAACAACAGCTTATTATTCTTTCAAATTATTGAAACAACAGTTTGTTTTTATCTGTGGTTCTATGGGTTGAGTGAGCTCTATTGGATAATTTGTTCTAGGGCCTCTCATGTGGCTGAGGCTGGAATCAGATCAACTGACTGATCAACTAACATGGCTCACTCACGTGGCTGTTTGTTGATGCTGTTAGTTCAGAGATCACCTGGAGCTGTCAACCAGCATACCTACAATGGCCTCCCCATGTGGCTTGACCTTCTTGTACCATGGTGACCATGTCCCAACAGGCAGAATCCTAATCATTCCAAGAGACCCAGGAAGAACTTGAAAGACTTCTTATGACCTTAGGTTTTGATGTCCTGGAATATCCTTTCCACAGAATTCTGATAGTCCGAACAAATGCTAATGCCAGTCTAGATTCAAGGGGATGAGGATTTAAACTCCACTTTGTGATATGAGGAAAAGCATGTGTATTCCAGGAAGAAGAAATTAATGGCATATCTCAGTAGATACTATGTTCTGAAAGGTCTACCCATATTCTCACAAAGATAAAAACTAATCCCACAACTGCATGGATATGGACTAAGGGTTAAACATCAATCCAAAACATTCTTAAATAAGTAATTTTGGGTCTGCTGAAGTTTGCAAATAAAATTGTAACTTAGATTAATCACCACTAATAAGTTCCTTTCTATCGAATGCAGTAACGATGCATTTACCCTTTATATTTTGAAAATGAATTGTTATAATCTGTTTACTTTCACTTTAAAGAACCTTAATATTGTTTTTATTTAACTATAGAAGTGAAAAAAATCAATCAATTATTATGTTTTTTTAAAATTTCCAACTTTTATGTTAAGTTCAACGGTACATGTGTAGGATGTGCAGGTTTGTTACACAGGTAAACATGTGCCACGGTGGTTTGCTGCACAGATCATCCCATCTCCCAGGTATTAAGCCCAGCATCCAGTAGCTATTCTTCCTGATGATCTCCCTCCTTCCACCCTCCAACAGGCCTCAGTGTGTGTTGTTTTCCCCCATGTGTCTGTGTGCTCTCATCATTCACCTCCCACTTACAAATGAGAAAATGTGGTATTTGCTTTTCTGTTCCTGCATTAGTTTCCTAAGGATAATGGCCTCCAGCTCCATCCATGTCCCTGCAATGGACATGATGTGGCTCTGTTTTATGGCTGCCTAGTATTCTGTGTATATGTACCATATTTTCTTTATCCAGTCTGCCATTGATGGGCATTTAGGTTGATTCCAAGTTTTTACTATTGTGAACAGTACTGTAATTAACATATGTATGCAGGTGTATTTATAGTAGAATTATTTATATTCCTTTGGTCATATATTCAGTAATGGGATTGCTGGGTCTAATGATATTTCTGTTTATAGGTCTTTGAGGACTTGCCACACTATCTTCCACAATGGTTGAACTAATTTTCACTCTCACCAGCAGTGTCTAAGCATTCTCTTTTCTCTGCAACCTCATCAGCATCTGTTATTTTTTGACTTTTTAGTAACAGCCATTCTGAATGGTGTGAGATGGTATCTCATCGTGGTTTTAATTTGCATATATATAATAATCAGTGATGTAGTGCTTTTTATCATATGTTTGTTGGCTGCATGCATGTTTTCTTTTGAGAAGTGTCCATTCATGTCCTTTGCCGACTTTTTTTTTTTTTTTTGAGACAGAGTCTTGCTCTATCACCCAGGCTGGAGTGCAGTGGCGCAATCTCAGCTCACTGCAAGCTCCGCCTCCTGGGTTCACGCCATTCTCCTGCCTCAGCCTCTCCGAGTAGCTGGGACTACAGGCTCCCGCCACCACACCCGGCTAATTTTTTGTATTTTTAGTAGAGATGGGGTTTCACTGTGGTCTCGATCTCCTGACCTCGTGATCTGCCTGCCTCGGCCTCCCAAAGGGCTGGGATTACAAGCGTGAGCCACCGCTCCTGGCGCTGACTTTTTAATGGGGTTGTTTGTTGTTTTTTTTGTAAATTTGTTTAAGTTTCTTATAAATGCTGGATATTAGACCTTTGTGAGATGAAGAGATTGCAAAATTTTTCTCCTATTCTGTAGGTTGTCTGTTTACTCTTGTTGATTGCTTCTTTTGCTTTGCAGAAGCTCTTTAGTTTAATTAGATCCCATTTGTCCATTTTTGCTTTTGTTGCAATTCCTATTGATGTCTTCATCATGAAATCTTTGCCCATGTCTATGTCCTGAATGGTATTGCCTAGGTTTTCTTCTAGGGCTTTTATAGTTTTGAGTTTTCATTTAAGTATTTAATCCATATTGAGTTGATTTTTGTATATGGTATAAGAAAGTGGTGCAGTTTCAATGTTCTGCATATGGATAGCCAGTTATTCCAGCACCATTTATCAAATAGGGAATTCTTTCCTTTGCTGGAGAGGTGTCACGATCATTTGGAGGAAAAGGAGGACCCCGGCTTTTTGAATTTTCAGTGTTCTTGCACTGATTCATTCTCATCTTTGTGGGCATATCTACCTTCAATATTTAAGGTTGCTCCTATTTAGATGGGTTTCTTGTGGGTTTTGTTGTTGTTGTTTTCTGATTGTTTGTTTTTCTTTTAATAGTCCGGCCTTTTTTTCTGTAGGGCTGCTGCATTTTGCTGGGAGTTCACTCCAGACCCTAGTTGCCTTGGTTTTTCTCATACCTGGAGGTATCACCAGTGAAGTCTGCAAAACTGCAAAGATGGCAGCCTTGTCCGTCCTCTGGAAGTTCCATTCTAGGTAGGTACTGACCTGTTGCTGGCCTGAATGCACCTGCAGGAGGTGGTTGGAGAAACCAGTTTGCAGCTCTCACCCATTCAGGAAGAATGGAACCAGGGATCTGCTTTAAGAAGCACTGTGGCTGCTTTATGGTAGAGCAGCTGTGCTGCTTGGAGATCCCTTCAGCCCTTTATCGGTTCGGGCTCTCCAAGGCTCACAGATTGAACTGGCTGAGGCACCTGAACCGCCAAGACGGCAGCCTGTCCCGCGTCCTGGGCACTCCATTCCAGGGAGAAATTAGAACTCTCCTGGCTGTAGAACGGGGCCAGGGGTGGCTGGAGGCCTAGGCTGGGAGGTCCTGCCCAGTAAGGAAGAATGGGTCGGGGTCCTGCTTAAAGAAGCAGTCTCGTCACATCCTGGCAAAGCAGCTGTGCTGTGCTGTGCTGGGGAACCCCTTCCTCGTCCCAACCATTTGGACTCTCCAGATTCCAAGGAAGTGGGTCTTATCTTGTGAGGTGTCATGGGAGTGAGACCCACAGACTGATGCTGCTCAGCTCTCTGGATTCAGTCCCCTTCCTATGGGTATGCACAGACCTCCTGCCTTGCCTAAGCTGCAGACACTCTTGCTGGGGATCCCGGGACGGAGTATATAAAACTCCTGGGTCTCTGTGCCTGCCTTAGCAGCTGCTCTGCCAAGATACCACACAGCTCTGTGTTTTTCACTCAAGGCTCTAGGGAGTGGACCCATGAGGGGACTTCCCGATCTGCAGGATGCAAAGATCCAGGGGAGAAGCATGGTTTCCCCGAGTTGCACAATCACTCACTGCTTCCCTTAGCTAGGAGTGGGGGTTCCCTTGGATCCATGTTGCTCCCAGGAGGGCCATCACCCTACCCTGCTTTTCTGCATTCTCTGTGGGTCGAGTTGTTTCCCTGATCAGTCCCAGTGCGAGTACCTGGATATTTCAGTTGAAGGTGATGTATTCACTCGCCCCTTTCATTCCTCTCTGTGAGTGCCTCAGACAGTAGGTGTTTCTAATCGGCCATCTTGGCCCAATTCCCATTATGATTTTCTTTGTCATATTTTTCTCAACTACCTTATTACTTTAACCATTGACCAATTACTTTCAGTTAAAACAGGATTATCAAGATAATTATTAGTTAACATAAAATTTTCATTAAATAAACATGTTTTAAGCATTTATTCTACACATATAGATGCTAAAAACATAGATGAATATCCCTTTCTGCATATGTGGTTTTTATTCACCATATTCTGCTAAGTTTATTTCAGTGCTTTCTCTTGCAGAAAGCTAAAAATAACATGAAAAATAGTTCTGTTGTTTTATCTCAGAGAATTTTTGTTCCATTAGTATTTTAAGAACAACGCCATCACATTTCATACAGCTCCCCAGCATGCAGCAATACCCTCAGTTATATCAATACTTCCTTTGCCTAGTTATCTTGAAGATCTGCTGTTCATATTAATGTTTTTATCTTTCAAACACGGATAGAAAATCACAATAACTTATGGCTCACATTATTTCAGTCCAAAGGTCTTATCAGTTATTATTAAGAATAGTGAAAGTCTCTCTATGTGAAAATTTTGTTTTTAAATAAGCAATCCTATTAAAGTTCCTTTTCAAGCATATTTTCAACATGGTTACTATGTCCCATACCTACAAATATTCTCTTATTCACGCTAATATCTTTCCTGTTGCTAAATATCAACAAATTTATCTACCCTTAAAATGCAAATTAGCACTGCAATTACAATTCGTTTATAGAATTATTAAGTTAATATTTTATCTTATTATTTTGTTGGTATAATATTAATAGAGTTTTTGTTTGTTAACTATTAAATGCAAAGCATTCCCACAATGCTAGACAGCTCACTTCAGCAGTTAGAAAGTTTCATTTGTCAAACCAGCTGAATGACTCTCCAGAAAGTGATAACTTTTAGATTGCTTTGTATATGCTTCTAATGCTTCTATTGTTGTCAAGTTATCACCTGATGAATACTGTTCCAGTTCTTCAGGGTAAGGTCAGATCTGTGAACCTGTAATTTGAACAGCAGTGCATAGGTCAAATAGCCTCAGTTGAAGTGACAGGAGCTTATTGTTTTTCATTGCTGGGGTTCCTTAGCCCATAGTTCATTCCATAATTCCTAAATCAACTCTAGTATAAAGTGATATGTTCAATACATGTGAACCAGTTATCATACAGAATGAGTTACTTTTGTCCTAAAGAGAATTACCTTTCTTGAAAGGAGATGGGCAAGGCAAAAATTTCAACAGAAAATCAGCAGGATGGTAACAGAAATCTTATTTTTAAAAAAGAAATTACAACAACTTGAGACAAAAATGGTTGGCAAATCTGGTGCTCAATTTCAATACCAGACTTACTGTAGATTTTCCTTTGTCTGGGGTTTAGATTCAATGGAAAATTTCCATTTTCTCTCCTTGCTAGTAGTAAAGCATAAAAGTGTGCAATTTAACAGCAGTACCAGAGTCAGGCCATTTGCTAGATAGGAATGTGGATGGATTTCTGGAAGACAGATGCATAGACCAGAACAAACTAAGCCACACATTACTGGTGTCTTAAACATATGACTCAAGGAACATCATCTAAACAAAAAATCTATTTTGATTTCCTCCTACCACTTTAGGAACCAAATCTTCCCCAGCACTAAGTATAAATTTGTACATATCCTGCCGGGCACAACGGCTCACACCTGTAATCCCAGCACTTTGGGAGCCCAAGGAGGGCAGATCACGAGGTCAGGAGTTTGAGACCAGCCTGACCCAACATTGTGAAACACTGTCTCTACTAAAAATACAAAAATTAGCCAGGTGTGGTGGTGCACTCGTAATCCCAGCTACTCAGGAGGCTGAGGCAGGAGAATCACTTGAACCCAGGAGGTGGAGGTTGCAGTGAGTGGAGATCGCACCACTGCACTCCAGACTGGGTGACAGAGTGAGACTTGATTTCAAAAAAAAAAAAAAATTGTGCATATCCTGTGAGTACACTGTTTTAGACAATGGATAGTCACTTAACCTAATAGTCACAGACTCAATTTAGAACAAATAATATCCACCAAATATTAATTAAACATTATTTCAAAGGTATGGGTTCCTAAATATTTATTTCCTCCTCCAACTCAACTTTCATGGTTAACCCTGAAAAAAAGAAAATTTTACGTGGATGTTGGTTTCTCTATTTCTAGTTCTGGGGTTTATCAATTACCTTTTTCTTTCTCATAAGCTCTTGTTGTAACTTTTCAGAGATTTTCATCTCTGTCAGTCTTTCTCATGCAGTTATTTCCTTTGAGCTGAGAAGATACATCTTCATATCAATCAGACCTTTATAACTTATTCCACATTCCCTACAGACTGATGTTTTTGTTCTGTTTTGTATTGCTGGGATTCCTTAGCCTATGAGTATCCCTATGAAACTGAAACCGAATTCAAGATGACCTGGTGGAATATTCTCTCTCATCTGTTTTCATTACAGACCCACCTATCTTATTTTCACAGACTTAGGCTTTCTCGGCATGATAGGTTATATTTTCCAAAATTGCCATGAAAAGATCTTCCATCACATATACTCTTCTTACAACATGATATTTATATTCCTCTCATTGAGATGTGGGCCATATGTTCTCCAAGGAAAGCCAGACCACATGGAGAAATCTGGTGTGGAAGTTCTGACTGGAATTCCTAGCTGAGGTCATAGCCAGTATCAATTTACGAACATGTAAGTGGAGATCCTTGAGTTTTCCACAGCCCTTGAGTTTTCTAAGCAGACACTGTAGATGAGAGACAAGCTTTGTTTTCTTCTGTGCCCTATCAGAATTTCTATCCCACAGATACCTTGATTATAATGAAATTCTGGTTTTATGCCACTACATTACAGGCAATTAAAAAAACCCACATGAATGGGTAATGATAAATATAATTATTTAGAAAGTATTTGTTGTCAGCCAAAAAGCAGATTAAATGCAAAGAGTATAAGCAAATGCTGAGACATTTACTGCCCATGTGATTTTCAGCAGTTTATTCTTCAAGCCTCACATTTTCAAATGTATATTGTTACTATTGTTATTCTATTGTAAGCCATTGATGAAACAGTGCTGTCTAAAATGGCATGGCTTCAATTGCTTTCATTTCATATATCATTAGATAATTCCTTTACATTTTTTCTTTTTATAAGGAAAACAGATAAAATTGGATTATCAGATTGTGTAACTAAAAGGAGGAATGGTACACAAAGGAAATATTTAAAGACAAAGTAAAAGAAATGCACTGGATTAAATTATTTTGCAATTTTGTCTAGAATATAGAATCCAGGGAATCATCCTCTTATTCTTGTTGTAGTAGCACATTAAGACTCTTTCTTTAAGAAAAGCATTGCATTGTCTTTTCCCCACATGAGATAATATTGTAAAAACTTTTTGTAAAAAAATAGCAACAACAGCAAAACTCATTTCAACACTTTGAAATTCTGAATTGATGCTATCATATATGTTTATAGTATCAAATAGTTTTCTGAAAATTATGAGAATTATAAAAATCCTACTTAATTTATCAAATTTGCATCATCATCCTCACATAGCAATGCCTGTCTTTACTAGTTGTTTTCGTATCATTTTACCAAATTTATATCATAAGGGCATCTCTATATAAATAAACCCACAATGCTTTAAAGTCAAGTAGCTAGTGGAGAAATAGAAATGCAATATACATCTGAATGCATGATATAGTTTCAAGCACCTAGACTATATATTAGGGAGGGGCAGGTTATGATGTCTGAAATAAAATACACTAAAACAGTAAGAGTAATCATATTAGAGTAGCAAAATAAAAAGGTGTTATTTTTCTTTTCAATTTTCCACATATTTTATGATATTGTTACATGACTTTTACAATGTAAACGAGTAATTTAAAGAGAAAAATACATTCTCAATTTGCAACAAAGGATATCAACCTACTCAAACATTCTTTAGATTTTTGGTGTAAATGTGTTATCATTTTCATAATGGCAAGGAAGTAAAATACGGATAGGTGCTACAGCCTCAAGGTTTTCTTTTCTTAAAAGCTTCTCTGTCACATATAGTATATTTGTGAAATTGCCTTTATCCTCATGAACAGAAAGTCAGCATCCCAATAAATTCCAATAATCTCTCTTATTATACCCTTACCTGTATTACAAAGAGAAGACAGAGACTTTTTTATACCTAAGAATAACTGCTTTTCTTCTAATTAGTATATACTGTATATACTTTGGCTTCATCATTTGTAAAATGGGTACAATAACAGTATCTATCTTATAGGGCTGTAAATATTAAATGCGCTAGGATGTTTAATGCACATAGAACAATGTGAGACGCATGGTAAGCACTGAATACATATTAACTCTAGAATGTAGATTCTGTGCGAGCAAGCCTTTATCTGTTTTATTCATCACTTTAATACTCAATGCCTTGCAAAGGCGCTCCAGATGGAGCACAAAACATAATAGCTGAATAAATACAAGCTAGTAGCTTTGGAGACAGGTGTCATTTACGAGAAAGATTTTTAAGAAAAAAGAGAAAGTGGATCTTGCAAGAGTCAGAAGTGTGCAAAATATTGGGCAATGAGAAAAAAAGAATGTGGTCATTCGGGAACTTCGTCACAATTGGGAAGGAGATTCACTGATAATATTTCGTGATTTGAGCTTAATTTTAAGGAATTAGATAAAATTTATATGAATGAATACACAGATACATGCAAACTATAAATGTGCATGCTTGTGTATATTTGGGTGAACATTCAGGGATACAAGTGAAGCAGCATAGTGATAAAAAGCACAGCTTCTGGAGCCAGACTGCCTGGGCTCCCATCCATCCCTGTTTTACCACTTTACTGGCTGGGAGATGGTGGGAAAGTTCTGTGCTTCAGCTTTCTAATCTACAAAATGAAGATAATAATAGCACCTACTTTAGAGTGTTGTTTTGAGGATTAATTGAATCCATGTTTGTAATTAATATTTGTAATTATTAGCTGAAGTTAATATTTGTACTTGGGATAGTGTAAACACTGTGTGTTTGCTAAGTAGTATAAATATTGAAATTTTTTCTTTAGTCATATTTCAAGATTTCTGTAGGAGATAATATATTTATTAGATTTGTTTTTTACTTTGGCGTTTGTGATAAACTACATCTATAGAAGGATACCATCAAGTGACAACTTAATATAAATGGAACACTGGTGAATAGGTTCTCTGGCTTTCATGTGTATCCTTATATTAAAAAAAAATCTATGCACATAAAAAAGGGTTCCTAACAATGTTTTTACATATAAATCAAAAAGTCAAAAAGGGGAAAAACAAAACAAAACAAGAAACGGAACAAAATACAAATGCAAATGCTAGCATCTAAATGGAAAAATCCTACTGCCTCTTTGTCGAGTCTCTAGGAAACAGTATTAATTTTGGAACCTCCACTACCGTTATTGAGCTCCTTATGTCACTATAATTTTGTGAGACCCAGGACAGTGTAGCAGACGTAGTGGGCAGAGCTAAGATGACAAATGGCTCCAAACCATTTTTTAAATAGTAGCATCCAAAATTAGGTACGTTAGGTAAGTCTATTGATAATTGAATTAATTCTTAAAGATATGTGAGTTTCTATCAGTGCCTGTTTAATGCCTTCTGACAAACTCAGTGTAATATGCAAAAACATGTCAAATCAGGTTAGTTTTGAAAACAGTGTAAACACATGTCGTAACAGAGTTATTGTCCAAGGTGAGCTTCATTTTTGTTGATGATAAACAAGACTGCTAAACATGACTGTGTAAGGTAAAATTTCTATATTATCAATGTGAAGGTATTGAAAAGTGGTGATATGCGCTCACCAGTGTGGTAGTCACTGCCAAATATGGCTATTTAAATGTAAATTTATTAAAATTAACTCAAACTAAAAATTCAGTTTCTCAGTTATGCTAGATACATTCAAACCCTCAAAAGTTACATATAGCTAGTGTCTACTGTATCAGACAGCAGAGATACAGGCTATGTCTAACATTGCAAAAAGTTCTATTAGGCAGTGTTAATATATCAGTAGCATTTATTTTAGATAAATAATTTGAAACATTTTTAAAAATTCTACATGTTTTCAATGAGTAAGGAACTTTCTTATTTTTTCACATTGGATAAAATTCAAAAATAAGCATGGGTATACTTCCCATTACTTACATATTTTAAGTCATGATGCAAAATAACTCAGGAGCAATTAAATGTAAACTAGCATGATCATAAATTAAATACCAATCTAAGTCAACCTAGTGTTTGCTTTCCTGCTTTTTTCATTAATTTAGAATTTTTTAACCCATAAAAATAGCAAAGATATCACAATCTAATTCCAAGTACTATGAATTTCAGTATACTTCTAATACTATAGACCATATATCGAATTTAACACTGAAATATCAACAGAGTGTCGCATGGACTCTACAGCAGGTTTAGTTCCCATGTAGCCAAAAGACCATTTTCATAACAACTCCGCATAGGCTCAATATGCATGCAACATACATACATGTAATAATATATATTACTCACATATAATAATTATAAAATTATATTGACTCAAATATTAGCAATATAAATATTTAATGATCTTAAACAAAAGGGGAAATTAGGTACTTTTTACAGTTGATTATGTAGGTATTAAATTATTCTTTATGAAAAAATTAATGATGATGGAAAATTTTGACCAAAAATTTAAATATAAATATTAAATATATAATTATTCAGTAAATACTTTTTGTAGAGATGTAAAGGAGACATTCTCTGTTCTTTGAAGACTTTTCAGGGTCCTCAAAAAGATTAGATATGTGTATCAAAGTTAGGCAAGTAGATGAATAACCATAAGCTAATTGTCAAATGATTGGTGTCAGTTCCATATACTTATTAATCATTATTAAATTAGAAGATGATATTAAAAATATTTATATTCCATGAAAATATTTTAATAGGCACAGCAAAAAAACAAAACAAAACAAAAAAAAACTGTGAGTATAATGATATAGAACTCCTTACATAAAATGTAAATATTGGGCATATTAAGTTTTTATTCGGTTGTCACTCTCTCAAAACTTGTCCTTTAATTTTTTTAAATTAAAAAACACAAAAACTAGAATTTCAAAAATTCCAAAGTGGTAGGTGCTTGCAAACTGAACTGAAATAATGTAAAAAACATTTTCATGAAGAAACTTTACCCATAAAGTTTGGCTTAAGTGATGCATTAAGGAATCACTTATCTTCATCTGATATTTTTAATTGACCCGACTTTGAATGCAGTAAAAAAAAGCATGTTTTGTATTATTGGTATCAAAATCATTGAAATGTTTAGTGCATAATTGTTATTCATATGGAGAATATTATTAGTAAATTTAACATTTAAGTATTTGACATGCCCAAGTGTCTTCTTGTTTTGCATATTTGTGAAACAAGGCACAAAGTGTCATGATGCAGGAATAATTCAAGATAAAATACCAAATATATTTGGACTAAATTTTTATTTTGAATATTTGAATAAAATTAATAGCAATATTCCTGTGGTATTTGTTATGACGGACATAATCACACATATTTTAATATTTATAGGGGTTTTTTAGAGGCAGTTTTACTTCTATCATCAATTGTTACCTACTTGATATTTAGAATATGCTCTTTAATGATATTTATTATAAATCAATGAAAACAGTTGTCTTGACCCAGCTGGTCATTTTGAGAAATGAAAGATAAACTAATATACAACTTGTAAAACTGAAATAAATTTAAATTTATAACTTTAGAAGTCTCTACATAATTTAGTAAAATTACTTTTTGTGGATACCTGATGCCACACGACTGTTAAGTCAACTTCATTATATTGCAAGTTTTTTGAATCTAGTTAAATTATTAGGTCATCGTGCATAAGCTTTAGCATTGTTTTTAATGTTAGTAAAAGTTCTTGTACTAGCCTTTAGAAGATGGACCAACGCATACCAAGAGTGAGTTTAACTCAAGAAAATAACTGTAAGAAATCCATGCCTTAGAAGGTGACGGTATGATTCTTTCCCTCTTACATAAGTATAATAATTTGGAACTCCATTGTAGGAACACAGAGATTGACTTTAATTAGAATAGTTTTTTTTTGTTTGTTTTTTGTACTGTAATATAATATAAACTTCTGAGAGTTAAGAACTAAATCCAAGTAATCTTTGTACTTTCTTTACGATGCTCAGCACAAATGGATGTGAAAATCTTGCTTGGCAAATGGTTACTGAATCAGAAAAGTACTAGAGAGAATGTTTTTACTGAATTTCATGCACACACATCGGTAATATGATATGTATATGACATATGTGCATATATTTTTCTTTCACTGCATGTAACACAAGAACCAAAATTCAATTATCATAGCAGAAATCGACAATAGTACATTTTATGTAACTTCAAGTTGCATTTTTTTTCTGTAAGGTTTCTAAGATATGATACGCTTAGAATAAAGTAAAATTCACTGCTTTGAACGTTCTTTTTCAGAAAATTATTATCTACTTCCTAACACCAAAGCAAAATTTCTGAAGTAAACAATGTGTATGTTTTCCCCTAATTACATACTTTCTAAATGCAAAGAGACTCAAATTATATTTGACATTGTGGATTTTATTTTTACTTTAGCTGTTTCAATGCTGAAACACATAGAATACAATCTTGTAACTAAAATTTTAAAGTTGATGGCATGAATATAATAATATTATTGCCTACAGCATGTCTTTACATTTTATATTATCAAAAAAGATTTATGCAATTTGTTCTTTTCAAAGTACATACCTAATCTTTTAAGACTTGATATTTTGTCATATTTGAGGATCAAAATTCTTTTTATTTATGTTTCTTCTACCTTGACCTTAGAGAATGCAAATTGTTGCCGTGAATGGATTAATTTACTGTTCTACCAGAATAATATACTTAAGACTTTCTCAAGTCCTGAAACATGCTGAGTATTGAACATTATAATTCTTCTTCTTTTTTTCTCAAAGGAAGTAATTGCAGGTTAAGTCTCTCCTCTTTTAATCATTTTAAAAAGCAAATAATATTTATGAATACTATTATTTCTACTATAAATAAAAGCACACCAGTTTTTAATGTCATATATCCTTTATTTAATAAAAAATGTCATCATTTCTTACCTGAATCCAGACCACATATGTAGTGAAGAACAATAGTTTGAGAGAATACAAAAGAATGCTGAACAATATAGTTCTGAAAAATGAGACATGAATGCTTTTCTGAGTATGGGTATGATTCAAACAGACAAGTGCAGATAAATCTACATGAATATTGCATCTGGTTCATTGAGTAGCTTATAATTTTGAAACTGTCACATGTCAGCAAATATATCAACACTGCTAGAAAATCAAACAGGAAGTACATTTCTAAGTGCAATTGCATCTAGCTTACATAGGTAACCATGACTATATTTTAAACAAAATGTTAGCTTAATAAAAGAAATTATTGTTACGCAAAGTAGGTTACCATTAACTCTTCCCTGAGTTAAGAGAATTTAGCACATAAAAAGAACCAAACAAATATTTTAGAGAGACATGCATATACACATTTGTGCATCTTTGTGTGTATATATATATGCAGATATATATATCACACACATATATATATATAACATATAAATGGTCAAACAGTCATGGTAATTCTTTTTTACCATCATGTTTTAACATTAATAATCATGTGAAACTCATGGAGTCTTGCTATTGTCAAAGGTGATGATAATCATATTTTAACTCATTTTTTAGATGAGTTTTTACTTAAGATGTCATTATCTTCTAGACATGCAATAGACAGCATCCAAACATACGTAAACATGTGAGGTATGTTTTAATATTGAGAAAAATCTTGTAATTTTTTTTTGCTTAAAAGCCAAGACAAGAATATGACTATCAATTACCTAACCAGGTATATATGTCAAGCTTGACTTTGTCTCATTTAAACAAATTATGAACTGTAGTTGAACTGTAAGTACAGTGCAGGGGGGACTAGAAATTCAGGTTAATCAAGCGGATTATTGTTACTTTGAAGTAACAGTTTATGTTTCAGGCACTGTGCTATGATTTCTAACTAAGCGTGAATCCTAGAAATGAATCTAAGTTTTCCTCTCTATTTCTTTCTCCTTTTTTTTTTCTGCCTTTTCCCCTTCCTTCCACTAAAAGTACTGCCTTCTAGTATAATTTTAAGTGAAGCTTCTTAGTGTTTTATAAGATATTCTCTAAAATGTAACACTCAAGTAAAACATCGGAACTTGATTTTAAACTTTGATTTTAAAATATTTTATGTTAGAAATTATACTGAAATACTTCTTTTTTGTGATGTTCCATTAAAAATGTTTCCCTTGCAAGTCCAGTTAATTTCAAAAGTATAGAAATAGATTCACATGGTTTATATTTTTAAGATAATATTATACATTCCTTCAATTTATAAGGACTGTCTTCTTGAACGATTTTTCTTTTAGTGAATTATTAATGATGTTTATAGATTTACTGTAAGCCAACATTTAAAAATGAAAATTTAATTATAAAAGGTCATGGAAATATATTTTTGACAGTATATAAAAAGATTTTGAATAAAATTATCAGAAAATGAATCATTAAACATTTCTAAGAACATTAGACACAATGATTTATATTATAATGGTCATAATGTAGTCTTTTTATTTTATAACTAAGTTTATAAACTCTAAAATGAGTTTGCAAATGCCCATGTGGTCAATCAATATCAGTAAGAGTGGCAAAATGAGTATCAAAATCAGATTTTACTCTTTTAAGTGCCAATATATAAACTCCACACATGGTATCTTTTTAGAAATGATTTGCATATATTTAAGATGGCGTGGACACCTTCAAAGAGAGGCAGAGGTGTATGAATTCCTAATGAGGATGAGAGTATAGTCACCAATCAGAACTCTTCCTCACATTCTCCAAATCGCTTGTATTTCACATTTCTCTCCACGCAGCAGAATTTTTGACGTGGGACATTTCTTGCTCTCCTTCTCTCTTTCCTTCCAATTTACTGTAAGGCATAAAGTGAAACTTCTTCAGCTATAGTGTGTGGCACAAAAACATCGCAGCGCAGAAATGCATGGAATAGAAGGGTCCTTTCCCCTCCAGAACTCTGTAAGCGTCAAATGCCGACCCTTGGCTCCATCTCCTGCTCCCCTGACCTCTTGTCACTGTGCCATTTCCCTCCTGTGCCTTCTGCCCACTTGGAAAATATCGTATATCTTTTACAATACCGCTACTTTCTCTCCTCTGTTCACATTTCTCCATTGCCATCAACATTTTCTCAAAACATTCCGAAGGGTTTTGAAGTGGGGTTTTCAACCTCCCTCGACTGTTGGTAGCCGAGGTCCCTTCAAGAAAGAAAAATGATGTTGGAAATAATAGTAACAAATAAAGTATCACGGAAATCCCCACCCAAGCGATACGGTTTCCTTGACGCGCCCTTAACCAAGGCGTTAAGTTTAGCCTGACAGCATCCCTCCCTCCTTTAGGTTCCTGGCCTCATAAGCCGCCTCCACCTGCGAGCGGTGCAGGCATTTTTGTTGTCGACTAACCCCCTCTAGCGCCGAACTGGCAGCATCCGAGCCGCGGCTGCCAGGCCGGGAGAAGGCTGGGCTTGGCCGGGCTCTGCAGCGCTCCCTGCTCCGTCCCTGCCCTGGGCGCCCGCCTCGGCCGCGGGGCGAGGTGGTGGGGACCGCGGACGCCGAGGGTCCTCCCAGTCAGCACGCCGCGTTGCCCCGGCCCTGGGGCGGGGGCCGCGGAGTCCCACCAAGTGGCCCGCGCCGCGGCTTCCGGGAGACCCGAGCGCGCGGAGGGAGTGGGTGCCGCGAGGGGGCGGCTCGTGCGGGGAGAGCCGTCAGCCCACGGCGCCCCTGCGCTGCTGTGGATGTGGCCACGCGCCACTGGGCCCTCGGACTGCTAGGAGAGCGCAGCCCGACGCCACCACGCCGTGGATGCTCGGGGACCCCTGAATCCCAGCGTCAAGGCTGCGACAATGCTCGTGACCTCCACCGTGAAATCACCTCCGCAAGGCGACGCAAGGACCTCGGCGAGCCCGGGCGCCGTGCACCCGCCACTTTCCAGCCTGATGTGACCCCCCTCTCTGCTGCTTCCTCCCCGAGCTTTGCTTTTCTAGAACTGGAAGCGGCGGAGGCGGCTACTACGCTGAGGCGCTCGCTCTGGTGGTCAAGTTTGGGCGACCCGCGCGGAGGAGGGTCGGGCTGACTGCCGCCGCTGAGCTCTCCCCGGACGGGAGCGCCTGTCCAAGGCACTCACCCCCTCCAGCGGTGGAAATGTGGAGAAGTAAGTGGGAGGCGGTGTCGGGAGCTGACTCCTCTTAAAACGGTCGGCGCCGCTGCTCTGAAATGGGCGGCTAAGTGCTTGTGGGACTAAGGGCGGCCTCAGATATGCCCGGAAAACCGCTGCCAGAGCGCGGCGCAGACGCGGCCGACTTGGAGGTGTCCGCGGTGCGGGCTGCTGCCCACGCCGCTCAGACCAGGGGCTGAGGGGTCAGTCCCCACCTCGGCCGAAGCACTCTCAGCCGCGTTGAGCCACCTCGTCCGCCCGGCTTTCATCGCACGGGCCAGAGGAAAGTTCCCGCGGCCCCCACGCCTCTTCACAGCTGCTGCGCCTCCCCTGCTTTTGGCTCTGCAAGTGCCCACTTGAGTCGGGAGAGGTCCTCCGGCCGCCCCAACTGCCCGCCCCACCTGGCAGTCCCTCCCCGCCCCCGTCCTCGCGGTGAGGCGCTCCCCGCCCCCTCGCTCCCCTCCCCCAAACCACAGCCGGAGCTCGCTCTTGCGCGCGCGCTCTCTCGGGCCCAAGTGAATAGTCCTCGCGCGAGCGGGACACTGTGGTGGATGCAATTCCCCTCGCCTCCAGCCGCGAGGAGCTCTCCGGCGCCGCAGGCAGCGTCCTCCTCCGAAGCAGCCTCACCTGCACCTGGGCAGCCTGGACCCTCGTGCCCTGTTCCCGGGACCTCGCGCAGGGGGCGCCCCGGGACATCCCCTGCGGGCCGGGTGGAGGAGGAAGAGGAGGAGGAGGAAGAAGACGTGGACAAGGACCCCCATCCTACCCAGAACACCTGCCTGCGCTGCCGCCACTTCTCTTTAAGGGAGAGGAAAAGAGAGTCTAGGAGAACCATGGGGGGCTGCGAAGTCCGGGAATTTCTTTTGCAATTTGGTTTCTTCTTGCCTCTGCTGACAGCGTGGCCAGGCGACTGCAGTCACGTCTCCAACAACCAAGGTAAGGGACGGCGCGGAGGAGCGGGCGTGGGTGGGAGGAGGAGGGTGCTTGGAGAACCAGGGCACTGGTTGCCTCCTGCAGGTAACTTTGTACAGGGGTCAGCGTCTCCTGGCTTGCCACACGAGGGGGTCGAGGATGTCCCCTTACCCCAGCGCTCCGTCTACAACCGCCCGGGACGGTGACCCCACGGGCTAGGATCCCTTGTGCTTCTAAATGTCTTTAAACGGTAGCGTGAGCATCACCTGCAGTTGGGTCCCACCGCTGGCGGCCGTGGGACCGCTCCCCGCTGCGCTGTCTCCACTGGAGGTCAGGCTCCGTGGCCCAGACTTAATGGAGACTTCTGGCTCTTTGGTGGTCGCTCTTCTCAGGGGAACGTGTGGTTCTCCCACATGCCTTCTTGAAAGGCAGGGTGCTCCCGCTGTACCCCGTGACCAGTTATCAGCCCTTCCCCTCCCCTCCGGTGACTCTGCCGCCCTCTCCCAGCCTCAGTCCCCATGCTTCATCTACCGTCCAGGCCACCGAAGTAGACTTATTCGAAATTCTTCCTTGACCAGATGCTCCAGATATGTGTTGGGGTTTCATATTCTTGCGGGCAGGGAGTAGAAAAGCGTTTAGGGTGAATTTCCAAGTTGTGAATACCCTATTCATGAAGTCAAGTGACTGACAGATTTCTTGGAGGACTTTGTTTCGGTGGGTAAAGTGGTAAAGTGAAGGTGAATAGTGGGTAAAAAGTGAGGGAAAGCCCTTAGAATATTTGAGCATTTTCCCTTTTTCTATTCATACAATCTTCATGAAATATATCTCATTGTATTTCTGCTGTGCATAAAGATCTATAAAAAATACCACCTGCATATTCTAAGTCCTTTCAGACTAAGCATGAAACAACCATAAAAGTTTTCCAGCGTGTACCTGGCTAGATATTCTCTCACTCGTGCTGTAATGACCATCCGATATGTCCCTTCAAATATTGTGTGTGGTGGTAGTTATAGTTATCATTTAACATATAAGGCATGTGTTTCAGAGTCTCGAAGTAATTTGCAGGTATAAAAATGGAGGTCAGATGGCTTGAAAGTGTTCACTTTTTGTGTGAGGAGAAGGTTAAGGGAGAAGATAAACAACACAGCATTCTTTTTTTGTCATCAACGTATATGGCCATTTTACTTAGAAATATTATTCAGAATCAGAATCAGAATAAAATATAATTATTAAATTGTTCTCATTTATACAATGGTACTTTGGCATATTTTCCTAATTATTACAGTTATTTTAAACTGACAGAATGCAATCACAAATGTGTAGGTGAATTTGGAAACCATACATAACCCTCATGGCTTTGAAGACAGATCACATAATAGATACCAGTTACAGTGTCCTGTTTTGCTGTGGTAGTATATACCATCACACTACATCCCTCATTTGTTTTCAAAGACTATGGGTATAAAATATTGAATAGGTAGTTAACTCATTTCTGTGAAAATAGAAGATTGTTCAAAAACGTGTAACGATTACCCTTTTTTATTATGAGAGAAAACAATTTTTAGTAATTGGAAAATCAGACATTGATATTGTACTTTATAATAGTAAGGAAGGATACTAGAGATGAATACTTTGAGAGTCAAGTGTACTAGAAGTTTGTAACAGTTGTTCCCATGCAATAATTTCCCCAAACAATGTTTATTTATTTAAATGCCTATAATACATCAGAAACTACTCTGGGCCCCGGGGATACTAACATAAATAAAACAGATATCTGAATCTACAAATGACCCTAAAGTGCCATTCTGCCAAAGTATGTCCTGTTAAAGCATGACCTTTCAGACTTTCATAGTAAATTTAAAAGCATTGAGATGTTATTAACCTCATCCAGTAATTTTTATTTGCTTATCTATTTTAGTGACTTTCTCATAGTATTTACAGATGTTTGACCTAGAATATATGCCAAACATATGTAATTTATTTATTTTTATTAATTAGCTAAACTTAGTGAATATTATCCGATTTTCCCATCAGTTAAATAGAAGCATTAAAGATTGTCTACTTAAACTCTTAATTTGAATTTGTATTGATATACCGATAACACAGGCTGTGCGTAAGAGTACAGTGGGCAAAATAGTACCTGAAGGTTAAATTGGATAAAATTTAGGTGATTTCTTCAAAAGAACATTATAATCAGAATTTTTATCAGACACAAATTATTACTTATAAAATGATGCTTTTTACAGCCTGAAGTCATAGTGAGTAGAAATTTTTCCTGATAATAAGTTGAGATAACTTTCAAATATTGAAATCATCACACTAATGGTTAATATAATGCTAGATTTCTAAATGTTATTCTTAATAACGTTTTAGGGATATCTTCCTTATTTATAGTTTCATAATAAAATAAATCAAAGCATCTATTTTTAAACATGGAAAATGGGACATAGAATTATATATATTCAACATAGAAATATAAATGTAAAATATAAATTTGACTTATTATACACATAAAAATAAACAGTAATATAATTCATATTTATTTTTGAGAAGATAGTTTTAATTGTCCAACAATTTTCACTTTAAATGCTAATGGAATTAATGTTTTAATTTTGAAATTTGTTATTTTATAGAGGGTAAAGTTACATTTATATGTAACTTCTTCCTGATTAAAGATATTCACGAAATAAAATTTTAATGTTATATATCTGTTTTACCAAATTATATGACATCCTTCATGGCTGAAAAGAATGGATTTACCTTTCCCACAACCCCCACCCCAATCCCCATTTTTCCATACATAAACAAGGTAAAATGATGATGATAATGACAAAAAAGTAAACTACCTCATTCTTTTAACGTGGTGCTAACAGTAACTTGACTGTAGAAAGGATCTCTTCTCTTGTCTTTTAACTGAGTGTGAAGCTGACTGTAAAGATGAAATAAATCAATTTGACTCTCTCTTCCTATGAACCAAACCTCCTTGAATCGATCAGAAAGTAAAGGTTCTTCCTAGATCACTTCATCTGATTAAGTAAGTGGAAACATGAATTGTGTTTAAATCTCTCTCATAGTCAATTAATTTTCCCTATATTTAAAACCACAGTATTAATTAAGTGTTGGTAATTTTTATTTTAAAAAGATTTTATCTTTTCAAGGAATATAGCCTTTCATTTCTGTACTATACACTTAGATGAATATAAAACACAATCTTGCTTCATGTATAAGCTAACCATTTACCGTATATCACAGTCGCCAGTAGACACCAGGGATCCATTTATTCAAAGATTGTTCTGCAGCAAATACTACTTTATAGCCTAAATCAGTTGATGCATATCTAAGGGTGTGGCTCATGCTTTTAAAAATAATCAATTGCATACTCAAATAATTCAAATAAGTCAAAATATGGTATGGGTAAATTAGTCTAGTGAACTTCTTTTATTACCAATACTTTGTGAATCTATTTTCCCCCCAGGCAATTCAGTGACAAACAAAATAAACAAGCAAAACAATAGTGTGGCTGGTTGATTTCATTAAATTTATTAATTTGAGCGAATCAACTGCATAATCCACTGAGTTGTATATAAATACAAGTAAATATATCTAAGCAGAAAAACATCTGCTTAACAAAATTCATGGCCTAAAATTAGTTTTATCCATATGTTTTATTCACAAACTCTGATTGAATATTGTTCTTATATTTATAGAAATGGAGACATTGAGGAAATTTTTAAAGAATGTTCAAAAGTGATCATTAAAATACTGAAAATATTAAAAATTTTGTTAAATTAGGAACACTGGATTACTTAGAAAGAATGTTTCTGAAAGACCATTCATTTAGAAGAAGTTAGTTTTTGAGGATAAACTATTTATAGTTGTAAGGGTTCCAGAGATTGTTATCACATCACTTCTTGTTAGACATAAGTATAAATACAACCTAGAATATAATTTTATTATACATTTACAATATAAAATAAGTAATTGTATAATTAGTCATTATTGATTAGCATCCAAAGTACAAAGATAAAATGTTTTTATGCAGTTCCAGCAGTGATCATCTAAGTGTTGTTTGTTCTGGTCTTGGGATAATACTATATCTCAAAGAAAATTTCTTGCACAAAAATTATACATAATCCTTAAGAACTCTTCTTCAAACAAAAAATAACTTAGATGAATATAGTTAAAGTTAATATAGTATTCATGAGTATAGCACTTTTATATGAATTTCCTAAGGGAAAAGTATATATCTATTGGTACGGGGTAAATTAATGATTAAATTACATCCTTTTACTTTTTTGTTACTTTTACATCACAAAATAAGTATTAAAAAAATATTAGAGTAGAAAGTCTTTTGTTTCTTTGTTTCTTACTAATCATTGTTAGTATAAATGACTTAAGTACAAAAGATATCATAAATTTCCCTCTACCAACTCTTTTTCCCTATCACAATTTCAGTAACTCTCTCTCTTTCCCTCTCCCACCTCACATACACAAATGCTTCCGACTACATGCTCCATTTGTTCTAAATGGTGAAAGTATAGATCCCACTTCACACTGTTCATCAACCAAATCTCAAAAGTAATAGAAATTTTTTCATTGTACCCATGACTCACCATTTTGGGATTACAAACATGCTGGAAATCAATATATATAGTTAGGTGATCAAAATAGTTTGACTTTGTCCAACATACATTGTAATCAAACTAATTTAATACAGGATCAAATTGCGTATCTCTACAGTGTTCTGTTCAACTTGTAATTTAATCAGATTGACATTTAAACAAACTGAAGATATATTCTGTTCTTGCATTATTTTATTGAGTATTGTTTTCTGTAATCTAAAATTTGGATTATGGATTTAAAAAGAAAGATAAATAAGGCATGTGCACTCATGAAATTTGGGTAAGTAAATAAAACAATAAAGATTGTAAGAATTATATACGGATAAAGCAACAAAGACACTAAGAAAGTAACAGGAGAGATGTGCTATTTGAAATGGGACAGTTGGAAAGACTTGTCTTTGAAGGTGACATTGAAACCTCATTCTCAGGGAAGAGAAAGAGCTCGTTCTGCAGAGTGGGAAGAAGTGCATAACATATAGTGGAAACTGACTGAGCAAGGGTCTTGAAGAGAAATGAGCTTGACACATTTGAAAAACTGAGTCCAGGGTGACTGGAACTTACTTTGCAAGGAAGAGAGTTGCAGAAAGTGAGGTCTGAAAGACAGTTGGGAACCAGAGTCCTCAGAGTAGAATAAGATTCATGTTAAGAAACTGAGTTTTTATATTATCCCAGATAAAGCGTGAATCTATAGGGAGGTTTTGACCATTTGAGTAAAATGAACCAATTTACATTTTAGTAGCACCATGACTAGTGAGCAAAAACTTAATTGGGAGATGACAAGAGTAGAATTGGGAGTCAGTTGCAGTTGTCCGGGCAAGGTGTATGGTGGCCTGGCATAGAGTGATGTCAGTGGAGATGGAGAGAAGAAGATGGGTTTGAAATGTGTTTTGTAAATAGAATTTATGGGAACATCTTGTCTTTATAGAGAAATAAATGCAAGAAGCCCAGATAAATTTTTCATTATTCCCCATTAAAATTACCTTACTAAATATTGATAATTGTCGAGGGATAAGGAAGAAGGAATAGAACAAAAATATGTAGCAAGGCTGAGATGTGTATTTTCTACTTTATTCAGTTCAAACAATAATTTAAAATATAATTTTAATAGGACAGTTTTGTTAAACCATTGTACATAAGGTAAACTCATTTGGATCAACAAATGCAATTTGATTCATTTCTGACATGGTAACTTTTTATATGTAGTTATTTTTTGTCAGTGGATAACTGTACAAGTATGTAGGGACATCTTCATAAGGCAATATAGTAAGCCAACAGAGTCTAGGTTTTGGCTAATAAAGAGCAATGTTTGAGGATTTGACATATGTACCAGTTTTATTCATCTCTGTTATGATCAAATTACTGTTCCTGAAAACACAAATTCTAAGTGATACTGGATATAAAATAATGTGTTTTCAGATACTTTCAATTATACTTATCTATTTTGTTTAAATGAAGAAGAAATGTTCAGCAAGACCTAGAAAATGAGATTTCAGGATATGTGATATTTTTGGGGATGGAGTGAGGGAAGAAACTGTTATACTTTTAAGTAAACAACAATAAATTTTATGCAATTAAAAATTTTATATGACCAGTTAATTACTGATTATTTTGAGTTACCTTTTAATACTACTACATGTAAATAATTATTAAATGTAGAGAACATAAAAATTCTTAACAATCTTATATACTGTTTTTTAGAAAATTCATATTCTGGAGATACTTCATTTAAATGTTTCTAAATGTATTTAAATATATATCCAAATGCAGTAAATCTTACATTTTACTTTAGTGCTTTAGAATGTTCTGGAAAATCCTATTTTTATAGTTATTTCATTTAAATAAACTATATAACTTCTTATGGGCTAAAGAGTTTCAGTTTTCAATTATAAATTCTCTAAAACAAAATGATTATTTAAGCAGATATTTAATGCCTGCTATATGGCTAGGCGGTGTATTTGCCATACATAAAGGTTCAAAGAGAACTTTTTTCTCTCAGAATATATGATCCAGTAAAGAGTTTACAGTCTGTTTCGAGATCTGATAGGAAAAATTTGTTTTCTCAAAATCAAATTAATAATCAAGTATAAAAGCTTTAAAAATGTATTTGTTATATGAAAGTATATACCAATTAACCCCAATAATAAAGAAGATTTATGTAAAGATTTATTTAAAAATATCTATTATTTTATTACATTTTATTTAAAAGTTAAGATAATAAGTCACTCAGCAACCATAGATTTAATATCAGGCATTATGCTAAGTATTGAGGTTACAAAAAGATTATCTTTACATTCTGTTCTCTTGAATCTCAGTTTGCTTACTGGCATTTTATATTTTGAGTAATTGATATTTTTTAATTACTTGATGGTTTCTATAAGATGGAGAATTTTACAGTAAATGATGTTGCATGGGAGAAAGGGAAGAGAGTAAAGAATTGCTGTGTACCATATGTGTTTTATTTGTAAATTGCTTCACAAGACTCTTCCGATGTTAGTTGTATGGATTGGCAGATATTCTACTTAATTACATAAAAATGTATAAATATGCATTCTACAAACATGTTCATATGTACAAAAAATAAATATTTCACACATTTAATGACATCATTGACTGATGTGTGAGTTGAGCT
The DNA here is from genome assembly GCF_009828535.3 of Hylobates moloch. NCBI lineage: Eukaryota > Metazoa > Chordata > Mammalia > Primates > Hylobatidae > Hylobates > Hylobates moloch. Next base: position 64,706,442 of record NW_026652279.1, on the reverse strand, counting down.
TTTGTTCAAAATATGTTAGACTGGCCTATTCTGGTGTGCTTATTTTTGGTGGGTTAGTTATTAAAAACTGTAATTCATGTTGAAGATGTTGGAATTGGAAGTTTCCAATTTCAAATAGTAGCAATTGTATGTTTTAACTGAGCTTTGTGAGAATTGGGATGAAAGTGTGTATTTTTACTCCAGTTCCTGAAAAATATATTGAGCTAGTTTCCCAGGATTCTGAGTCCTCCAGCTTTTGGCCTATTTGGTGACCTGCGCTTGATAGATGTAATTGACAACTCATTGTGCTTCCTACTATTTCACTTCATAACTTCAAGTGTAAAAGGCATACTTTTTGATCAGAGGAAATATGAAATAACATTGCCTTAGAAAATGGATGTTAAGGAGATAGAAATATTTAATCTGTTATTTTACTCTTGTAATGTTAGGTATCTTTGTGGATATCTGGATAAAAAGTAAGATACTTTATATATAATTTAAAAGTATATTTTAAATAATTTTATATAAAATTTATTATGTTAATTCACTAATAAAAATTATGTGTTCTTTCAGGTGACTGTACTATAATATGATACTTGTATTTTGAGCTACATGAGTGTTGCAAAGAGAAGCACATTCTTAGATAGTATATAGAGTATACCATCTAGAAATAGGAAAAGCACTAACTTTTAATATTAAAAAAGGTCCATAACTTTTTAAAAAGTATAGAAACTTGCCTACTTGTGGTAATTATATTTAGATGTATTTAAAGCAAGTTAATAAAGATAAATGTTGTGTACTAGGAAATAAAAAAATTGCATTAATATATATTCTAAGTAAGAATTATCTAAGAAAAATTGATATGATTTCCCCCAAATTTGAGTGGAATTAGTCTTGGTAGCACCTTAATTTTTATTTTTAAAGAGAGGCATATTGTTCCATATGTTGCTATAAAATGACACTAATATTGCAAAACATAATTGAAAGTAAATGAGTAAATAGATAATTTAAGTATGTAGAGGCCAATGAATTAGTTATTCTGAGAATTGATAACTCACAAAACTAAAATTGATTTTTAAATACAATGCAGTAGCTAAGTAGCTATAAACATACCAACGATTAAAGAAAAATAGAGTCAGGAGAAAAGCTGATTCATGGCACTATTGTTTAAATGATTCTATTTGTTAAGGATTCTCTCTGGCTGTATATATTGAACCATACTCTGGCCTAGGTCCCTTGATTTATTCCAGTATACGAGTGTCCATTGATGACAATCTTTGCTAAAACTTTTTTTAATATTAAAAATCTCTTCTTTTCTTTCTCTTGAGTTAACTTAAATAGTATTTATCCCGTGAAGGCAAGTCAAAATAATTAGTATTTGCCATGAAGTGTGATAAGAAATAGTCGAGCAGCAGATTCCATTGTACAAAGTCATAAAAGAATTGTATCAATTTTTAAAATAAAACGAAGTCTATGTATTGGTCCACTTGCTAGCAATCAGCATAATGCCGCATCAAAAAATAAAGACCAGAATATCTTGGAAAATTGTAGAATACTAGAACATTTAATGAGAGAAGTTCATTGTCACCTAGGCTATTTTATATGTTCAATTTAATGAGGGAGCAGTCAGAAAGAGATCTTCATTTTCATCTGAAAAAGAAACAACAACTTTGGAAATGTGTACTGTTGGTGTAGCACATTGCTTAACATGGTTAGAAAAGAAGTAGAAATTAGCATGCTCCAATTTTATTGTTATTTTTACGATACCATAATAGAGCAAAAGGGTACTTATAGTATGATAACTTATTGTCTTATTGTGTTACGGTATAATAACTTCATTTTATAGGTTAGAAAAAATGTAGTTCACCTAGGTTATTAAAATAACAGCTTGCTAGTTTGTTTAATGAAAATTACACATGTAAGAACCTGTATAATATTGACTACTTTACGACTAGCAGTCTATTTATTTTATTTTCTTAGATTTTTCAAGAACGCTATTAACCAGAAATGTGGAATTAAATTTAATAATTTATTTTAAGGTTAGTAATCTAAAGTTTTAATAGGTTTATTAAAGCTCAATGGTATATGTATATTTTTAAATGCTGCCAAGCCTTAAAATCAGATAAAATTTGTAAACATATTTCTGTTGTAAGTTTCTTAAATACTTCATCATTGCAGTATATCTGTAGTTAATCTTTGGGTTTTTAAAATTTATTCATTTTAGTTTTTTTTTCTTTTTATATAAACATTTAGGTTCTTAATCTCATAGGTTTTATATATAATATACATTTTTTCTAGCATTCTCAAACTAGTTCTACAATAAGCAAATATTCATCCAATTTTTAAATGAAATATTTTGACATCTATTATGTTTGGTGTGTTGAGAAATAGGAAACACAAAGGCGGGCCACTGCCCCAACTTGTGGGAGCTTACAATTTAGCTACTGAGGTCAGTAAATAATTAAAACAATTTTTAAATATCAAAGTTTACGTGTATTCAGCTGTACAGTTGGTAAGTTACCATCTACAAACTATTGTTTACAGAAATGAAAAGTACTGTTCTCAAGGATTTAGGAATTAATATATATACAGAGACGTTGAGAATAAATATTCATTTAGTATATTGGTCATGACCATATGTTAGCCATGATTTGTGTGACTCCTTAAAATGAAATCAGATCTGCTAGCTCCCCCGCCCCTGCCGTCCCGCAAAGGACAGTGTTATAAAATTGAAGAGGTATAGCTGAAATTAAAATACAATATAAGGTGGATAAAATGAAGAGAAATGATATAAACTTTACATACAAATAAGCTTGAGAACTTGAGAAGCTTGAGTTATACATGGGAAATGAAAATGAGTCTCACATTTATCAGGATTTATCATCATGAATATATGAAAATAATTAGAGAATTAAGATGAATGACTCCTCCAGAGACCTCCATTTTAAAGTAACTGAATTAGTTTTTATGCGTTTAAAGATTAAAACTTATGCATTTAAGGATAAAAAATTAATATCCAAGTGAATAATGTTTTAGATTGAGCATAGAACTTTTAAGTAGGTGATGTGACTTGGCTTTTTTTTTAAAGCTTTATCTAAAAATGTTATATTTAGTGATGAGAGCTTTCTTTAAAATATAACAAAACAAAATCTAAATTTTACTAGATTCTGTATGCTTTTGTTTATTGATTATTTTACCTTTAGATAAACATAAAATTGACAATATATGTATGGTTTATGATATATCCAATTTAAAATATTTCTTCAAATACCTATAGTTACTTGTCATCCCCTATCATGTTAAATATTTTTATCGTTATTTTCTCTTTCCTAACTGTGTTAAATATTTGTTTTTAGTAGTATTGCAGAACTTTGGAATTGCTGGTATTCGTTAATATTTATCTTTAGAAATTAGGTAAATTGCTGTTTGATAGAGCCTTTATTTTTATATTTGAGAAGCACATAGAATTAGAAATTGCTGCCAGAACTTGGTGTTTTTAAACAGAGAAAAATCAATAGCAGATTACCCATGATTAGCTGTTGACATTTAGATTTGTACTTTTAGAATGTCAAAAAGCAGTGAAAACTATCAATCTAGTTTCTGTATTATAATTATACTCCTATTTTTAAATTAAGCATTTTATGGTCCTTCTTCCCATATATGTGATATAGCCTTTTGGAAATAATTAATTATAATAATTAAAGATATTTTGATAAAAATGATGACCTTTAATAATTATTTAGTCAAAAATTAGAGGTCTACTGATAACGCTAATAGATTATCCCTCACTTTGAATACATCTAGGTTTTTTTGTTATAATTACAACACCCTAGTGCAGGCATCATTTTTAAATTATGAATATAAATATTTTTATAAGGTTAGATTAATATATTTCTCCTATAATCTTTACATAGTATCTATGCCAGATTATATATATAAGTCTTTGATGTGTTTTCTCTGATAGTAGGCTATTTACTTAGGCTGTCAGAATCTGACTTATAACCAGAGTTTACTGAATTGGACATATTTCCAAAGTTTTCATACCTTAATTCTGAAATATTTTAGATAGACTGTACTGCACACATAAGACACTCGTGATATAGATCCCATTTTTTCAAATGCATCTCTAGCTTGGTTGGAAATTCCACTCTAGATATGGCACTGGAATATAAGAGACTTATATGGTACCTGTAAAACTAAGGGAAAACCACCAGTTTCCTCTTTAGTATATTAGTAAATGATCTATTTACTCTCCAAGTCTAAGATTATCCTGTTCAGTGCAGTTGCTTTCCACTTCTGGTTTAAAATATGAACTTGCTCTATTCCAGTGCAAAGGTAGGAAATATTTTATTTGCATTGGCTATTTTCCATGTCTTTCTATTAGCTGTTCTTAAATTGGAGTGATTATAGTTTATGCTTTTATGTCTAAGTTCTTTGTATAGTCCTTATATATCTCATGTTATTTCCAAATATTTTTTCCCAAGCTGTCTTTTAATTATGTTTATTACAGTTTCAAAAACAAATTTTGCTTCAGCCCTCAAGTTTTTTCACTTTTCTTTTCCTTTTGAGATTTGCTTCTGAAGACTCATGCATACATTGGTCAGTAGGCAATTGTGAAACAAAATACCCATTTACCAATAGCTGAATAAGTACTTCATATACTAATGATAAGCTCCCTGACAATAGGTCAGTGTACAATTACGACCAATAGAACTTATTCCTGAGTGGGGTTTCTTATCTTCCAATTTAAATTAGCCTAAGTTCAGTCACCTAATATACATATGAAGAAGAGTGTTTGATACCTGCCTGGGTGTAGGTGGATGCCAGAGGGTGGGGAAGGTAAACTCAGGCTTAGGAGGAGCATTTACATGGATGGAGGCTGACATAAAAGCATGGGCATCTGGCTTTACTGCATCTGTGCACTGATCTTAAAGCCTAACACATTATAGTCTTCTCATTTGTCCAGCTCTGAGAAAGTTTTTCTTGAGCGAGAAAAGCTAGAAGGCAGTTGAAAGAAAGTTGAGAATATGAGTAAGAACTAGGATGACTCTCCATCTGAAAGCAAAGAAGTTTTCTTTTCCAGCCCTCATTCTTTAACATTGAATATTTTTGGAGGAGTTTATGATTTTTATGGAACAATGTGTATTAGTCTTTTTGGTTATTTTTTTGAGTTAAAAAAAATGTGTAGAGAACACTTGCCCATCCTGTTTAACTTCATTTTCTAGATATGTTATGGCTTCAGGTTAATATATCATGCCTCAGAAGATGTTATGATGGCAAGTATTTCTTTTGAAGATATAAAGTGTGCTAGAAAGCAATTAAACAGAATAGTGAAAACTGTTCATATACTCAGATCAATTAATTCCACTTTTATGAATTTAAATTCAAGAGAAATGAGAAGGAAAAGGCAGGCCAATAATTATATACAAGGATTTTCATCTCAGCCTTATTTATAAAATGGGAGAATTGGAATCAAATGTCCCAAAATAGGAAAATATTTTTACAGAGATAACTTTCTTTATTTGAAAAAAAGATTCTTCAACAAGGGCATGTGCATCAACAGGAGTCCTAAATTCCTTTGCATGAATTAAATGGATAGACTTGTTTGGCTGATAAGAGAGAACATAAGAGAAGTGACAGAAGAATAAGGAAAGAAGGCTCGCAAGAACAGTCTAATGGAGATTCAGGGGTTACTTTAGAGTGGCTAAGAAGACAGTTAAAAATTCATGATCATTGTTCTATTTTGGGTCGTCTTTGTGGCTAGGATGTTAACTCTCTCTTCATCCCAACATCTTTGCTTTGAAAGTTTTGCCAGTCTGTTACACTCTGGAAAAATAAGAATATAGAAGAGAGTAATAAAAGTTATCTGAGAAAAGAAAATCAGTTTTCCCCATCCCTGCAAAAAGAAAAAAGAAAAAAAATCTCCTAAACACATCAGAGTTTAGTTAATTGGAGTTCTACTAAACTTTTGCCCTATCCTTTTAGGCTGTTCAGAACAGCAGCTGGGTCAGGAATTTTATTCCCATCTGATACTAAAATGAGTTCCTAGTTCCTTCACAGGAGATAACATGGACCTATCTAACATAACAGCATTCCCACAGAATTTACAAAGAGCAAAGGAATGAAAGAAAATGAAAAAAAAAACTACCTATGTGTCCATGATGTGTGCTCTTTCTCTTATCAGGAAACTCATGTCAAGAGTATGAGAGGTGGTGTTTAGGGATAGAAAAGAAATCTTAAAGTAACCTTAAGGATATGGAATCCACTTTCATATGCTTTAGACACACCAGCTCCACCTTCGTTTTTATGAGTGCTTAGGAATGGCTTGTCCACCTGTCCTTTGTTCCTGGAAATAAACCCTGGAATCAGATATTCGACCATGGTTTCTGGCCAGATTAAAGTGGGGAAGTATTTTAGCAAAAGTGAAAGAGATAGGCTGTGTCTGTCTCCATCTCCATTTTCCTGGATGATCAACACTGTTCCATTCCCAACACCTCCACAGCTCCATCATTCTGAGCTGCCTAGTATGTTTTGGTGGTTTTGCACAGCCACCAGTCTAGACTGTCCTTGCTGCCTGATATCCAGCCAAGAGCTGACTACACATCCTTCTTGATTTTTAGCAACCAGAGAATTAATTTTATCACATGCTTTTACTGACAAATGAATTTCCTTTTTGAATGGCAATACTTGCAGTTCTAGAGATAATGTAAAAACTGATGACTTATACAAAGTTGGGGTGCCTAGGGTCAGGAAATAGATTTCTACATATAGACTAAGCTCCAGACTCATATTTATTGGCTATGTTTTGGAGGTTGGAAGCTGTCTCAGCCCAACTTTATAATGGTTGTGAAAGGGCACACTAAGGTATGAAGAACAAGCACCTCATACCTTATCTTAGACTGATAAGGATCATCTGTTTATCAAAAAACTTTTGCTTAAGATATATGAAAGTTCCTTTTTAAAAAGAAATTTGATGGGAGTAGAGGAGAATCATTCGTTTTATGTTTGGAAACTTAAAAGGGAAAAAATTACCCCACATAATCCAGAAGGTAAGGATCTCATTTTACAGATTAGGAAACTGAAGCCTAGGGAGAATAAATAATTACTATGGGGTCACATAACCAGAAGCAGACCCAGGATTTGAACTCCAGACAGTTTAGTTCCTGTCAAAAAATATGTGCTCTCCCTCACTACAGGATGCTCCTTTTCCAATAAGATTGTATAGAAATCGCTGGATTAGGAGGAATATGTGCCCTTCGTAAGTACCCAGAGGAAAAGAGGTGTGGTCATTTGCTTGCCCTCCTCTTTTTGGGAATTACTGATTATTTTAAAACATTTTGGTGTTCAACAATTAGTGCTACTTTATATATGCAGCAATTTATGGCGGTATGGGAGCTCTCTTTCAGTCTCAAGTGGAAATAGATTTAGCATTAGATGTAGCATCTGCTGCCTATCACCTTGTTCTTTTCAACATTCTGACTTGAAGACTGAAATTCTTTATTAAATGCTGATGAGTATCTTATTAATACATAGGAAATGGAAATATATTGAGTTACTGAATTTTGCTTAAAATTTCAAAATAGCTTACCTAGCTATTACTGTAGTTCTTATAAACTTTAAGGCAGTTACTTATACTCTGACCTAATACCGTCTGTATACACATGCACGTGCATGTGCGCGTGCGCGCGCGCACACACACACACACACACACACACACACACACAGAAATGGTATGCTATTTGCATCATAAACTTAAGTTCTTTTTCACTAGAGTGCAGTGGTTCACAGAATCCTAAGTATCTCATTTTAGTGCTATAATGAAAAGAACTATAAAGTATGTGTACATTTTTATTTTTTATACTATAATTCAGGTCATATAACATTAAGTATTCCGAATATAACTTGCTTGAGACTGTAGTTATTAGGAATATCAATTCTAATTTAGGTTCAAAACAAATGGATAACATCAGGTCTTTGTGCTTACAGAGGATATTTCCCTGAAAAACTCACACGTGTTTCATATTCAGCAGTCTTTCTCACTAATGTGCATATAAAAATGTGTTGTATCTCCAGTTGATAGAGGATTTGACATACCAGAAAAAAAGAAAATAGCAAATACTTTTCAACTGTGTATATTAACTTAATTCTACCACTTTTTCATTTTTATTCCACCTCTCTAAGGTAAGTAAGTAGCATAAATTACTGTACTTATTTTACTAATGGAATTTAAATGGACGTTAAGTTACTTGGCAAAGCTGATAGGGCAAATTGGTAACCACAAAGGAAAAAGAAAGCAGATTTTAAGCCTGTTTGATCCGTGTACTTTCTATTAATAAATGAGAAAAAGAATTTCAGGAAAACTTCTAAATATTAAAATGTAAATATATTACATTTAAATATTATTTATCTTTAAGTCTTGAAAATATGTAAGCACATTGAATCTATATCTTTTATAAATAATCTGTTTTAAAAATAATAGAAAGATTATTTGGAGAACAATTCTTAGGGGTAAGGGGAAATGGGGGGACACTGATCACAGGTTATATAGTTACAGTTAGACAAGAGAAGTAAGTTCAGGAGATCTGCTGTACAGCATGGTGAGCATAGTTAATGATGATAAAGTAGATGTTAAGTAGTAGTCTCTGCACAAGTGATAACTATGGAAGGTAATGCATTTGTTAATTAGCTACATTTAACCATTCCATTTTATATATATATATACACACACACACATATATGCTTCAAAAATAATGTTGTACATGATAAATACAATTTTATCTGCCTATTTAAGAAAAATAATTGCTTTCCCTGTATTTTATATTCCTTCGATATTTTTAAAATCAGAAGCTAATAGTTATGATTTTAAGTAATATTGTCATTTTTACTCTCATTTTATGTATATTATTTTTGTGGGTATAAGACCATTTACTATGTGATTTTGCTTCTTCGTTTATCACCTGTTTATTAATTTTTCCTGTATGTTTAAACTGTGCTAAACACTATATAAGCTGTCTTGATTAATGAGCAGTAATGAAAACTTAAGTACCTACTGAGAAGCCACACAGTTTGAGTCATCAGCCCCTGATCCGCCTCCACGTGGGCTACTTTTGATTTTCTTCCAATTCAGATCTATTACAGCACCTGTCAAGTCTTAGTGTCTGTAAGAATTGTTGCAGAACTTGTTCTGCTGAGCCCACTCCAATGAGTTGGATTTAGTGTCTATGAGACAGTGTTTGTGATTGTTCATTTTCTTTTTGCCAATTGACATTTTTATTAACAATAAAGATGATCCATTACTGTAATGTATTTTATTATTATTATTGTACTTTAAGTTCTAGGATACCTGTGCACAATGTGCAGGCTTGTTACATAGGTATATTCATTTTTAATAGGCATTCTTATATGATTTATTTGCAGGTGGTTTGAGAAACCCTGACTTGGACATCCTTATCTGTATCATTCAAGTTCTTTGCAAGCAATAGGAATTGAAGCTAGCTAACATAAACAGAAAATAAATTACTTATAAGATATTAGATAGTCCACAGAATTGAAGAATATCTTAGAAAACAACTTTAGAAAATGATGGCAACCAGTGCAACACCTTTTCGAAATGTAGGCATCAGGAATTACTCATCAGTCCCCTTGGGTTTAATTGATTTCAACTCTGCTTCCTCTCCTTGCATAACTCAGCTGAAAACTCTCAATGCTGCAAGAGGAAATCTGATTGGCCTTGACTGGGTCAAGCCCCTGCATCATAGAAAGAGTAGAGAGTCTTTTGATTGACAACCTTACCATGACTGGACGCTATGTGGGAAAAGTAATTCCTTAAAAATGCTGTCACTAAAACAAGTGGAATGGATAATGGATGGCCAAAACTCAGCGTATATCTAATCACTTCACTGCTCATGTAATTATCCAAATAACTTCTTTCAGATTTTAGCCCCTATTTTAAAAACTCGATTTAGAAGTGAATATGACTTTATCTAACTAAGATTCTATAGAGTTTAACAGTTCAGCCTAGGATGGTTAGGTGTAATTTTACTACTACCATCGATAGAATATTAACAATATAGAATGCATATTATAATAGAATCATGAAGCTAAAGTCCCAATAGGATAGCATGTATTTTCTTTTCCCCAAGTGTAATTTGTAACATCCTTTGTCCTGATAAAATTCTTATTCTGCAGTATAGATAATAAGGAAATATGTAGGTGACCTGAACTTCTAACCTTTCTTTTACAAGAAATTTGACTTTTAGCAAATGGCTTATGCTAAGTCCACAATTTCAGTACATTCAAAATATTGTATAATATTTTGGTTATTGCCATTGGCCTGGTTAATATGAGAAAACTTGTGCCACACTATATTATGCCCAATATTGATTTGGCTTCCATACACAATTATTATGCTTTTAAAAATAAATTGATTCCTAAACTCTATAACAAAATCAATATACTTCTAAGTCTAATATTTTTTAAATAACCAGTAACTGACATTTTAAGTGACTTGGATTTTAAGACTGCCAGTGTTTCATGTAAGAAAAATTTAAGGAGAAGATTACTTTTCCATGGGCTACCTTCCCACATGCAGTAGTATAAACTATGAGTTTTTGAGTGCTTACTCTTTGTTGGATACTATACCAAGTAGTTTAGTATATTTATGTAATCCTCACAACAACCCTTTAAAGTTATTATCATTATTATATTCATTTTAGAGGTGCAAAAATTGGAACAGAGAATAAGTAACTTGGCCCAGTGTTAAAGATTATTAGTTACAGTAACTTCTGCGTTGAATTATGTCCTCTGAAAATTTGTATGTTGAAGTCTTAACTCCTAGTGCCTCAGAATGTGACCTTCTTTGTAAATAGTGTTATTGCAGATATAAATGGTTAAGATGAGGTCTTACTGTTTTAGGGTGGACCCCTAATCTAGTATGACTGGTGTTTTTATAAAAGGGGAAATTTGTTCACAGACATGTACACAAGTGGAATGACCTGTGAAGATGAAGGCAGGTATTGGTGTTACACATTTACAAGCTAAGGAATACACAAATTGCCAGACAGCCACAAAAAACTAGGAAAGAGGCATGGAATGGATTCTCCCTCATAGCCTTCAGAAGAAACCAACTCTGAAACCTCAGCCTCAGACTTCTCACCTTTAGAACCGTAAGACAATAAATGTCTGTGTTCTGTGTCACCCAGTTTATGGTACTTTGCCATAGCAGCTCTAGCAAACTAGTTTACAGAGTAAGGATTTATAGCTAGGCATTGTGGCTCCAAAGCTTGCATTCTTAAGGAGTAAACTATGGTGTCTGTGTAATGGTAAGAGATGGAGTGGATATATCATCTCTTAGAATATAAAAGAGATCTAGCTGAAGAAAGCCAAACCAGAGTAAGAGAGCTAATAACATTTTCCTGAAGCTTGAAGTGCCTCATTGTAAGAGTGTTGTGTGAGAAAGGAGCCTAAGGTACTGCTTTCCTTCAAAACTAACTGCATTTATCATTTTGTTGCATTAAGAACATTGCAATTCCACTGTTAGTTATTTTAAAATATGCAATAAGTTATTGTTAACTATAGTCATCCTATTGTGCTACAAAATACTAGATCTTATTCATTCTAATTCATAAATATATACAAGTATTATGTACCCCTAATAAAATTAAAAATTAAAAAAAATTTCCCAAAGCTAACTGACAACAACAAAAGAAACGGTAATAACTATGACTAAATATGCTTGGAAAAATAATCTAAGATTTTAACTATCAATTATACATTTGTATAAATTAATCTGAGTTGATTTAAATGTCAAAAAAAGCATCTCCTTTGATAAATTTCTGGAAGAAGACAAAAAGAAAACCATAAGGAAGATCTTGGCAGCTCCTCTGTGGATGATGACCGTTTACATATACCTCAGTTTGCAGAGTATGTAACGTTTGCATAAACCCAGGCTTTGAGTACCAGTGCATTAAACAGGAAAAAATGAAAGGAAAATGTGATTCTCAATACATAGTGACCATAATGGAGAATCTGTATGGTCTGCCCATGCCTTTTCTCATTAAAATAGGTAGCTAGAGATTTAAGGAAAAGTCATGTGTAACCTAGGTTTTCCTGTTAAAAAAAGAATGGAATAAAAGGCAAAAAGTGAAAGAGAATTAGAAGTAAGTAGGAAGTATTTTGAAGGTGTATTGATACCACAGCTCTGAAATATTAGCAGTAATGAAAAGCTCAAGACGTCAGAGTTGCTCTGAATTGCTAAGGGTGGATAGATAAAAGCCTGGAAGCCCTGTTGTTGTTTTTTTTCCTTCCAACTCTAAGAAGTGATTAAAAATGAGTTAAGGGGAGTTTTCTTGGGTTCAATAGAGGAGATGGTGATTTATAAAGCAGAGATAGCTTACTGTTGAAGTTTGGTCAGTAAGGTACTTGATTTGTATCTCCTTATATTTCTTTAATTTTTTACTCTATTCAAAGCTGCATAATCAAATAGGCCTGGAACTGAATTTCAGTTCCATCCCTTGTTAACAATGAATTTATTGGAAAATGGCTTAATATCTTGGCTTTCATTTAATTATCTATCGAATAGCAAAAAAGACACTTTTTGTTTTGAAGATTTAGAGATGGAATTTATGAGCAGGTGTCCAGCCACACAACAATTATAATAATAATGGTGTAATAGCCAACCTTAATCAAGTTATTACCATGTTTTAAGCAATTTAGTCTTTATTTCATTCGGTCATCACATCTGAACTAAGAAATAGTTCATGTTATTTTAATTCAACAACACTTCAAAAACTGACGTAATGAGTTTGAGTAATTTGCTCAAGGTCAAAAGATAGTAAGTTGTAGATTTGGAAATCAAACCTAGATCCCTACCTTTGGAATTCACGAACACAACCAGCATTTATTAAATATATAACTATTGGCCCTATATTGGAGATACAAATATGATTAAATTTAGTCTTAGTCCTCTGTGAATTTACTGTTTAATATAAAGAGACAGTTGAATGTGTAGAGAAAAGTGTTATAGATGTGGTGATGAAAGTATGTACAGCTTATCAAAGGCTTCAAAGGAAGTGGCGGTCACATCTACTTTCAAGTTTCAAGAAAGACTTTGTATAGGATGTAAAGCTTGAGATACAGGTTGAAACATGAGTGGGTGCTTATCAGATAATTAGTAGTAACAAATCATTCCAGGCAGAGGGAGTATCAAGTGCAAGGGGATGGAAAATACATATGGGGCAGGGTGAGAGGTGACTGGCAAATAGTTGGGAATAGATAAAGACTGTGAGGGGGAATGAGGCAAATAATGAAGGAAAATACACATGCATGGTTGAGGATAAGAAGAGCCTTGAATGCTATCCTAAGTTGTTTTTTCTTTATCGAGAAGCCAAAAGTTCTTAACCCCAGCTGCGTATCAAAATCATTATGGGGATTTTTGAAAAAACACCCATATTTGGTTCCCATCCAGATTTATCTCTGTAAACAAGACTTGCAATGAATTTTGGATACCTTTCTTCTTACTCTTGTGAAGACTCTTAACTATTAAGTATGTAGTAGACCCACATAAGTATTGGTTATTTCCTTAACAAATGTGGTGGAATAAATCTTGTCATTTCTAAATGGAGATGCATAGTAAACTTTGGCAAGAAAAATTATGCAAAAATATTGCCAAGAATGTCACAGTATTAAGGGGAAATAAGCATTGATGATGATTATTTTTCACATTACTTGTATAAAATTCATCTTAGGTTCTATTTGGTTTATGTAGGAAGAAACTCTGAAATATAATCTAGAGATAATACTTGGCTACTACATGAGGTATGCAGCACTTGACAAGTAGCTTTCATCTCTGTGAATTTTTTCATAAACAGTATTCTCTTTTCTCCTTCCCTCAAATCACAAAATCACTTTTCTTGGCATCATACTAGTGCATGAATAACTATCTGGCAAAATCATTTAGGCCATTAATATTTAACCTGAAGTTTGCTAATTTATTGCTACCATGGGGAAACATATGAAGAAGCTTAAAAAAATAATAACCTTTTTCCTAGGTTGGCACCAGACAGATTAACTAGGTTGGCTAACACTGGTCTTTTTGTGGCCTTGGGCAAATATTTTAATCTCTTTCAGTCACAGTTTCCTCCTTGGTAAAGTGCTGATAATCCTTGAAGTTTCTATTTTACAAGGTTGTTGTAGCAATGGAATACTGTTTGTCAAAACGTTTTGAAAATTGTGAGGTGTTCAACAATTGTATTCTTTCGCATACTGTTTTACAGCAATGCTGACATCTTTAAACATTGCCGATCAAGTCATTTAATCATTCATTCCACATTTACTGAACAAACATTAATTGAATTCCAAAAACTGTGATTCATGTTGGCATTAAACAGATGAGCCATTCTACCTCCCTTTTGAGTCAAAAAGAAGAGAACAGTAAAAGGGCAGACAAGCCAGTTGTATCTAAGTGTCACCATTATTGTGCCTGTGCTCACTTCAGCCGTGCAGCAGCATCTGACAGTGCACCTTATTCTGTGCTGCCAACACAAATAGTCTTGTCTTGGGTTATTAGATTGAAATAGGGCAAAAAGGGGAAAGTAAGTCTACCATTCTGCATAGATAAACACACTTAATCCTCTTTTCACCCCTACGAGGTAGATACCATTATTATTCCCCTTTTTATAAATGAGCAAAGTGAGACACCCAGAGATTAAGTATCTTACCCAAAAACACTCAGATAGGATGAGAACTTAAAAAGAAAATGGCACTATGTGAGGGCATCTAGACTGAGTGATAAGATAGGGAGGCCAAGAGGAATTCCTTGATACAAAGGTCAGGAGGTGGAGGTGACTTTTCATATTGGCTATTGTGTAGCAAATAGAAGTGTGCCCTGCATTCTCAAGTTATATCCTAGAAACAGATGGACATAGCTTCTGTAACTAAAAAGCTTAGATGTCACAAGCACAGAATACAGAAATACATAAACTAGTTATCATAATTCTGTGTGGTAATTGCTCTCTGGCAGTAATGTGCACAGGATTTCCTGGGGGATGAGGAAGTGTGGTGTGACTTACTCTGCATAGAGGAGTCAACAAAGCTTCTCACAGGACATAATGTTTGTTCAGAGTATTGAACAACATTGTTTATGATGAGGGAGAATCAGCAGTAAAGGGCATTTTTAAAACATGGGAGAGATCATTCAAAGACAAGGAAGGAATTTTGTGTGTCTATGAAAGTGCAACTAATTTGGTATAGGTGTCATTTAGAGGGCCAGGACAGATTGGAGACAGGGGAGCAATTGAAAAATGAGGCAATCCTAAACTGTTTACCAGGTCAACATGTTTCAATAATATATTACTTTTGGACAATTTTCACTACAGTGTCCTTAATACCTTTAAATAATAGCTCATTTAATCATTTTTGGTGTATTATGACAACTTTGGGCAGAGACATTTTGATTATATTATTAATAAGTATAACAAAATTAATTTAAAATTAAAATATAAGGCAGTATTTCATCATTTTATTTGAGAATTAATGCACAGTTTAAAGAATAATTTTTCTTTTCAAGTTTTTTTTTTTTACTTAATGTATCTTGGAGTTTTTTTATTTTAATTTCCAAATTTTACTTTAAGTTCAAGGGTACATATGCAGGATGTGCAGGTTTGTTACACAGGTAAACATGTGCCATGGTGTTTTGCTGCACAGATCATCCCATCACCGAGGTGTTAAGCCCAGCATCCATTAGTTATTCTTTCTAGTCCTTTACCTCCTTCTACCTATGGCCCTCCGACAGGCCCCAGTGTGTGTTGTTCTGCACCCCCCTGCCCCCCACCCAATGTGTCCATATGCATCATTCAGCTCCCACTTATAAGTGAGAACATGCAGTGTTGGACTTCTTTTCCTGTGTTTGTTTGCTGAGGATAATGGTTTCGTCCTCCATCCATGACCATGCAAAGTACATTATCTCCTTCCTTTTTATGGTTGCATAGTATTCCATGGTGTATATGTGCAACATTTTCTTTATCCAGTCTATCATTGATGGACATTTAGGCTGATTCCCTGTCTTTGCCATTGTGAATAGTGCTGCAGTGAACATACGCATGCATGCGTCTTTATAATAGAATGATTTATATTCCTCTGGGCATTTACCCAGTAATGGGATTGCTGGGTTGAATAGTATTTCTCCCTCTGAGTGTTTGAGGAATCACCACATTGTCTTCCAGAGTGGCTGAACTAATTTACTTTCCCACCAACAGTGTAAAAGTGTTTCTTTTTCTCTATAACATCAGCAGCATCTGTGTTTTTTGACATTTTAATAGTACCCAGAATAATTATAATTTTCTATAATTCAAATGTATATTTTAATATATCAATGAAAAGGCCTCTGCTTAATATGACAAAAACTTATTAGTATTTCAATATTTGAAATTTAACAAATTTGCACTAAAATTCTTAGTGGTTCGTTTATATAGTGATCATATCCTAGTTCTAAATAACAAAATAAAGAAGAGGTCACACTGCAGTTGCAAGTACTTATATGTGAATGGTGCATTTTGTGTGTTGAAAGCCCCTCCCCCAATAAATATAATGTTTACTATATTTTATATTTTTATTGTAGCTCTACATCAGTATTTTTCATGCTTTTCACTTTAACTAGTGGTCATTTCTTGGTAGGTATTTAATACTATGTGACTTAGAATGAACAATTTTACCTAGCAAGTGGTTCCCAGCTGAGAAAGAGGCTAGTTGTTCTCTTCATCTACACTGACATTAGTCTGTATCTTTATGGCTTCCATTTTAAAGCAAAACTATTTGAGTTTTTATGTAGTGATTTAAAAACTATAAATTGGAAATCCAAAGGTAAAAGTTTTTTTATTTGTACTTTTAAATTTAGTATCCCCTAGAGCAGAGGTCCCCAGCCCTGGGCTGCAGACTGGTACTAGTTCATGGCTTTTTAGGAACCGGGCTGCATAGCAGGAGGTGAGCATTGGGCAAGCAAGCATTACTGCCTAAACTCCACCTCCCGTTAGATCAGTGGTGGCACTAGATTCTCATAGCGTGAACCCTATTGTGAACTACACATGTGAGGGATCTAGGTTGTGCGCTCCGTATGAGAATCCAACTAATGCCTGATGATCTGAGGTGGAACAGTTTCATCCTGGAACCATTCCCGTGCTTCCAGCCCCACGCCTGTCATCCATGGGAAAATTGTCTTCCATGAAACTGGTCCCTGGTGCCAAAAAGTTTGAGGACCGCTGCCCTAAAGACCTAAGGGTTTTGGAAGACTTTAGTTGGGAACTATTATTGTAGTTGATTACAACCCATTAATAGGTATTAAGAAATGAGAAATAATATTAATATTAATAAGAATTAATATTTTAAAATGCTTACCCTGGAAATGAGGAATGCTATGGAGACTAGAGTCAGAGGTGTTAGTTAAAAAATAATTATGATAGACTAGGAATGTGAAAAAAAGATTTCTGAGAAACCTTATAAGCTTTCTTAAAATTTGGTAGTTTGGTCCTAATTGTTGGGCAGGTTGTTGATGTTGTAGACACTTACTAGGCATTTGTTGGCACAGCAGTAAAGCTATTATATTATTAGTACGTTTTAGGGGAAGGATGATTAAGTAATCCAGTTGAAAAAAATAATAATTCTGGCCCCAGGAAGAATGGTGGTTGGAAAGAGCAGGAATTGGTAATGGGAGACCATTTAGAACACTATTGTTATTGTTCAGGGAAGAAATTATCGCAATTTAGACTAGAGTAGTGCCAAAGAGTATTGAAAGAGTTGATGGGTTTCAGAGGAATATGCGCTGGCTGATAAGTGCTCCAGTTCACAGGTAATGAGTGACACTTAGCTCACAACTCACTGGCTACAGCTAATCATATGTCAGGTCCCAATCATCAGGGCACAAGAAGTGCGGTCGTACCATGTACCTGAAAGTTGGAGATTTTGTGAGCAACAATAGTGATTTTCTCAGTTTGCCCTTCTGGTAACCAGATACCCAACTAATTCTGCCTTTTGTTGGCAAAATATACGCACCTCTTGGGGATGAGTTTGGAATATCTATTATTTATCTGTACTCTTCTGATTTACTCAGAATTATTTATTTTTCTCTTGACTCTTGGTTTCTATGAAGTCAAGAGAGATTTCACACAGGTGCCGTTGTTTTCATCTTTATTGGCTCAGGAAGTCTGTCAGTAATCCAAACCACTCTCACAGGAAGTTTAAAATGCCTTCGTTATTCTGGACCTTGGGCCTGTTGTCGTGAGCAAGAGTGATAGCAGCAGTTTTAGAGATCTGAGCAAAAGATGAGGAGATGAATGACTTGCTGTCTGACCACTGCCTATGTATAGGATGTCAGTGTGAGTTCTCTGCCTAACTCAGAGCTGACACACTGGGTGAAGGTACAGTTCTGGAGTGGGCAAGAACACTGCCAGTTCAAACCAAAGAAGGTACTGAGTCCTGATTACTTGCCGATGTCTTGAGGTGGGACAGAAATCTGAATTTAGTAAAGTTGAGTCATTACAGTGACTGCTTAGAGGAAAAAGATGGAGATGTACTTCCTTTGGCCTTACTGTGGCAATAGAGTTGACAAAACTGAATTTAAAACAATCAATTCATTTTTGTTTTAAAGTTTCAAGGGAACCCACCAGAGCTTTAAAAGTAAAAACAAAAATTATGGTAGTAATTGATACTGTTTTGTGAACCCCCAAAATCTGAGACAGGTCTCAGTTAATTTTGCCAAGGTTGAGGACATGTGCCCGTGATACAGTCTCAGGAGGTCCCGATGACGCGTGCCTAAGGTGGTAGGCGAACATTTGGTTTTATACATTCTGAGGAGATGTGAGACATCAATCAATATGTGTAAGATGTACATTGGCTCAGTCCAGAAAGGTGGGACAACTCGAGGTGAAGGCTGGTCAACTTCAAGTGGAGAGGAGACTTCCAGGTAATAGGTAGAAAGAGACAAATGGTTGTATTCTTTTAAGTTTCTGATTAGCCTTTCCAAATGAGGCAATCAGATATGCATTTATCTCAGTGCATAGAGGGGTGACTTTGAACAGAATGGGGGCAGGTTTGCCCTAAACAGTTTCCCGCTTGACTTCTCCCTTTAACTTAGTGATATTGGGGCCCCAAGATTAATTTTCCTTTCACAGTTTGTATAAGATTTCCATCTTTTGATTTCCAAACACGTGTTAGGATCAAATTTTCTAGCCGGCTTTGTGGTTGGGAAAGGCCATGTGACTAGTTTGTCCAATGAATGTAGATCAGAAGAAATGGGCGTATTACATTAAGTGCCAGTGTGACCCTCTCTAAAGTCTCGCTTTCCCTCTTCCATGATGACCAGCAGCAATCAGATTCATGGCTCCTCATTCAGCTTTGGTTTCTGAGTCACTACCTGTCAGCCCATAACGGAGATACGGTTTGAGAGAGAAATCAAGATCTATTGTTTTAAGCCTGTTGAACTTTTGTCATTTTTTTCTATAACATACCTAGCCTATTTTTATATATTTAACAAAAGTATACATAAAAATTTTTATCTTTCTAAAATGTTGAGTAAAAGTGATTTAAGCATCACAGTGTATTAATTTGCATTTCTTTTGAGGAAGGTTTAGTACCAGATTCTGGCAACACTGTCATGAAAACGGTAAAGCTGCTGCTCTTGCCACCACTGTTGAAATTAATTCTGTCTATTCTTCTTACCATCATCCACTCCAGATTAAAAGTCCTGGGATGGAACATTGTATTGAGTACTCTTATATCATGCACCTGTGTTGCAGCTGCCAAGAAGCCAGGAAAGGAAATACCTACCCTTCTTCAGATTCTCTGGTGAGAGGCAGCCTCCCATCCATCTTGAGAGTTCTTCCTAAAAGGAAGATCTGATTCAGGCAAGAGCAGTACTCTAGGTCTGAGTTCGCCGGTATGAAAATGTCATCTCTGAAAATCTTAGTCAAATCATGACAGAACTAGAAATGCTTTCAATTTCATACAATAACATGAAAAATCTCATCCTAGCCCTCAGCATGAGTTAATAAGGTTTATACTTGCAAGAACCAAGATTGTTTCTACTAAAACAAGGATAGCTGTTACCTGCCCTTTACCTGGTCTTTTAAATTCTCTAATTGGTGTGGGAGGGCAAGGGTTAGAGCTATATTCTATGATGAGAGAAAAAAATACAAAGTGTTGTTCCTCTCCAGATTATATCCGAGAGGTTAGGTTCCTGCAAAGTATCACTTCCCTCCGTAACCTCTAAGTATTTTTTAGCACTATATTTAAACTCTAATCTTATAAACAGGCTCAGATTGAATTTAGATTAAAACAGAGGTACACCCTAAATTTCAGCTTTATGCTGACATTCTCCCAGTAATTAATCTATTACATATGGTGATGGGTATTAATACCTTTAAGGGGTAATTACACGTTAACTGATTTTAAATTCTTCCCTTAAGAACTCTTTAATTTTATTCAAGATCTACCTTCCTACTATATCCATTTTCCATATAAGCAGAGAAAATTCCCCCAGAAAAATAAAATCAGCAGCATCATTTTGTCCAGATCAGAATGTTACAGCTCTAAAATCTATTAACACCTTGGATAGAGGGTATTTTAGTTTGCATGCGATGGCTGTTTACTCTTGATGTATATTTTTAAATATCTATGCCAGCTTTTCTCCCAGCTGCAGTTTTCCACTCAGTGTCTTTAAAATTTGGTACAGTCGGAAAATTTAAAGTGGTACTCTATGATAACCACAATTTACAAAAACAGATAATGTCTTTTCTTCATAGCAGAATTCATACTTAATTTCTAATGTGCATCTGTGTCTATGGGTAGGATTTCCTTTCTGCAAGTTGAAAATGTCATCCCTTGTTTTCAGCTTGTCCAAGTAAAGATATTTGTACATGGGGTTATTACTGCTCTTATATATTTGTTAATAAAAATACAGTGTGAAGAGGTTGACTTGGATAGAATATTCTTGATCAAGCTGTTACTGTTACTTTACCTGTTAACCAAAGAGGTGTTTGCTTTGTGTTAATCTTGTAAGAGTAAGGACTCAGGGTTTGGTTTTTGGCTAGAAATGAAAATTAATGAAATTATTTTGGGACTTGATAGGTGAGGGAGTATGGAGTATCTGTATGATATATGTTGTTTTAAATACATGTTTACTTAAATAAGACTCTTAAATTATAGATTTAGAACATTTACAGAACCCTTTCTTTAAGGAAGTGATATTTAGCTTAGGTTTGTTAGGAAGAGCATGTTTGTCAATTTTGTGAGGGAATTCAGTCAGTGAGGTGGCAGTGAACAGGTAGCAATAGGAGTAATGAAGTTGAATGTGAGCCTGCAGAATTCTTTTTCCTAGCAAGAGAAATTTGGCTGCAGATATACAGAATAAAAGGATCGTGTTGGAACGAGGAGCAAGGAATGCTGTAAGTACAATTATCACTTGAATTGGCAGCCAGCCAAAAATGAGCTAACTTGAGGGTATATGGATTATCACTGTGAATGTATCATGCAACAGCCTTTGTTTATATGACGCCTTAAAGAAAAGTATGCCTTAACAAAGACAATACTTAACAATAATAAGAAATATTCTTTTTTTTAACTCTCCCCTTCGCTAACTTCTACTTTTTATTATTTGAAAAAAACCCAGTATTACTCAGTAGATATACTTTATTTGAATATGTTTAGAAGAGGGTAAATATGGAATATCTGAGTTATGTTGAGGTAGTATAGACGTGTAGCATGATTTTGATCAAAAAACAGTGAAATTATGATGACATATAATTGTGCCAGAACATCTCATGAGGACTAAATAAAGATGAATACTTTCTGTAATCAATGGTTGGGTATACATGATGATAATTCCAACTGAACTTGACTTTTTAAAGAGTAAGAGAAAAATATATGATAGTACTGGGAGGGAAGAGGTAGAAAGTGTGTGATCAAGACAGATGTCAAGAAAGGAAATACAGCTGAAATAAAAAGTCAACCAGGATGATCCCAGCAGGCATAATTGTGTTCTAAAAGAAGCTGATCCTCAATTCATGTAGTCTTTGTGAGAACAAATGATTAAATTATATATAAATTGTAAAATTATTTAGACCAAGTTTGAACATGTGTAGGTAAAAGAAATAAAAATAAGATATCCTGTACATCCCATGAAAGTGTATTTATTTTGTCATGTTCACTACCATCTTCCAAGTACATAGATATTAGTCCAAAGATAAGATAAATATTTTTTGATTAATGAGTTCTTTTTTTAAACAAGGAAAGAATGACTTTAGGAAAGCAGCTTTTATGATCAAAGAAGAAAATTAATTTCCCGATTTTAATGGATTTCTTCTCTTTAGTTAGTATGATTAAGTGGCAGCGTGTAAAAAATGTAAGTTGCATTTCTTCAAATACAATCAGTCTGTAAGAATTCAAGGTGGAGGCTTAAAGGAGCATTATTAATTTGGTGAGCAGTTGTGCTGGGGTTAGTCTCATGCTGTGCCCAATTAACTTTTATTCAGCAGTGTGGCTCATATGCTGTCAAACAAAGACTTACTATCCTATCCAGCTAGAAATGCAATAAAGTCCTCACATCAGTAACTTTGATGATGCCTTGCTGCTGATGTCGGTCTCCATGTTTCAGTAATTGCTCTCCATGGATTACTGAGGTTTTTTGGTTGGTTGGTTGGTTTTGTCTAAGTTCCTTGTTTGTTCTGCCTGTCTTAACTTTCTGACACCCATCAATGAATTTAAATTATGTATTTTTAATCTGTACTTGCTAGGAAAACTAATGTGTTAATTATGTTATCACTTTATCAGGTTTTTCTTGATTTGAATTACTGAAAGAGGGGAACCTAGCACATTTCTGTATATCCTTAAAGGAATTTGTTGATATGAAGGGTAAGATTCCACTGGATTCATTGAATTGTGGAGCATCTGTTCCTCTGATTCAGAACTGGCTCAACTTTGCAATTATAGGTCCGGGATATATTGTGAAATCCAGGAATGGTTAGCTAATCTTGTCATGAGTAGTGACGATGTATTAGAATATCTATTTGAAATATGGGGGATGAATCCACCCATATTTAGAATATGATGAGTCCACTCATATTTTAGAATAGAATTATAGAAAGTTACAGATTTATGAATACTTGAAGAATACAAAATCACAATGCTTACATCTGTTAAACAGTGTTTTTCAATATGCCTGTTGTGAACCAATGGGTTAATGAATAAGATAAACACAAAAATAAAACAAGGGAATAGAAAATATAAAATTACATCAAAGGCAAGTATTTTGTGAAATTTTGCTGCTTTTCTGTATATCCTTGTCCCTAATGTAAACTGTATTTTGATTGTGAGTAGCCAGGAAGATTGAAAGCCACTGTCCCATAGCAGTAATTCTCAAAATGTAGTGAATTAAGAATTCACCACACAATGTGTAATAATTTCCTGAGAAGCTTGTTTATAAATAAATAGATAAGATAAAATGTATGAGACATGCAGATTACGTGTCTCCACCATGTAAGATTCTGACCCACTCGGATTGAGGTGAGTCCAGTAAATATACTTTATTAACAGATATCCCAAATGACACTAAGAAAGATAATCTTTATGTTACATTTTGAAAATCCATGTGCTTGTGAAAATAGTGGAGAATCTCTATTCTAATTGTTGTAATAAGCCAAACATACTTGGAAAAATAAGATAGAATTAAATCGTTAAGTAATTTTGTATATTTGGTATGTGGAATAGATGCACAGTAGCATTTTTAATAGCTTGAGAAATTCCAATTAACTAATCCATCTAGACTTCCCATTTGGTTCAGTGAAAACAATGAACTTAGAATAAACTAAGAGAGGACTATTTACTGGGTGTATTTACTATTTACCGGAAACCCATAGTTTCCTACGAAAGAAACTGTGGGAGTAGCTCCAGTCACCTTTTACCCTATCTTGTCTTGAGAGAGATTTATTGTTCCTTACCATTACTGTAGCTGGAAAGGAAAATAATCTTGGTAACTTTTCTTAGACCATGTCCAGACTGCTGCTGGAGTCTCATATTTAGTTGTTTGACTTTTAGTTATCAAGGTGTCCGTGGGAGTATACTGGGTTTTACTTCTCTCTTTATGGTAGCAATTGTAACAGTCTGTCTTCCTGGATGCTGGTTGATCTCTATTAGGGTGGACCCCAGCCTTGGCGCCTGTCCGTCAGAAAATGCTAACTGGTATCTTTTAGAAACCTGGTTTATTTCTCATTTTCTTCTAAGTCCAGTAGAGTGAAAGTCTATTTATTTTTGCTTCAATTTTTTATATTTAATATGAAAACAGCATTTGCTACTGTATATAAATCAAAAATATAATTATAACTAGGTCCCGTTAATAAAATATTATATATAATTCTTCGTAAAATTTTAACCAAAATGCTCATGAATTAACCCTAAGTAGTCAGTAGTTTCTTATATTTCTCAGCCCTGCTCCTGAAGGAAGATATAATAATTGTTAAATAATTTTAGATATTTATCAAAACATAGACTGACACGTTCATTTTTTTTTTCTATTCCAAAATGGTAGGATGATCCAAAGAGAAGTCTAAGGAATCCTCTACATTCAAGGCATATTTTAATGTTTCTTCATTGCTGTTGTCAAAATAATGTTTCTCTTAAGAAGAAAGAAAATGTATTATTTTAGAATGGATAGGTCATGCTATACTTAAATAAACAGGTGTATCAGTATGAATTATAATTCATGAAACAAAACATTTAAAAAGATTCATTAGATTCTAGGGTTGTAATCTTTAAGAAGAGAATTATACAAGAAGTTATTTTTGCTAAATAGAGAATACATTGTATGAAAAAATATTTATGTATTTTTGCATACTTTGGGACGGTGCAATTTTATAGGAAGCCAAAATTCAGTTTCCCCTCTAAAGGTATGCAGTAAAGTTATTGCAGGTCACTCACAATTTGGGCAAGTAATACAGGGGTAGGTAGAGTAGAAAGGATCATGTTCATTCATTCAGTACACATTATCAGTAGCTTATTAGGTAGACATTGTATCAAAAGCCAATGTTAAGATGGAAAAATTTGTTGGGACGTGTTTTATAATGCTCACAGTTTTGTTGGACATAGCAAGTAATAGTCACTTGCAGTACTGTTAGCTGTAGGAAATGTGTTCATTCTACATAGGCTTGAAATTATGTCAAAATCATTTAACGTTTGCATGGGTATAAGTTGACAGTCTTATTTATACATATATTTCATTAAATGTGTCTTACAAATTAGATTTTACTATTAATTTTAATATGCTTGTTTTACTTAGTGAAATTATACCAATGTATATTAAAGTTCTAAATGTGATAACAACCCTAGATTAAGTTTTTAATTATTTTTATTATTTCTACTTTAATAAAAATTTGGCCAAGTCCAAGTCTAAGAAAATGCAAGAAAATATGTTGAAATAAAGATTTGTGAAAATTATTATTTACCAAATCAATTGTTATAAAAATATTTACTGTAATCCTAGCACTTTGGGAGGCTGAGGCGGGTGGATCACTTGAGGTCAGGAGTTTGAGACCAGCCAGACCAACATGGTGAAACCCCGTCTATACTAAAAATACGAAAATTAGCTGGGTATGTTGGTGTGCCTGTAATCTTAGCCACTTGAGAGACTGAAGCAAGAGAATTTTTTGAACCCAGGAGATGGAGGTTATAGTGGGCTGAGATCTCACCACTGCACCCCAGCTTGGGTCACAGAGTGAGACTCCGTCTATTTTAAAAAAATTAATCTTCGTATTTTAAAAGTTTATTTGAAAATTTGATTATATATTATGCTATAAAATGCTAAATAATTTAGGAGTGTTTTAGAATCCTTTGAGACAGGGTAAATGTGTCATATTTATATGCTTAAAAAATAAGATGTTTTTCATTCCAGACTAGAGTTTACTCATTTTCCTTATTCTTAGGTCATCTGAATAGCTTTATGCTTATATTTCTTATAAAATTTTCTAAGGTTTGTAATCTTGTTTAAACACATATGAAAACACTGAGGTTCAGTCATACAAAATTACAGTCATAGTTGTAATTTGGCTTTTTGGTCTACGTAACTTAACACAGTAACTGCTTTTTTTTTTCCAGTACAATTTGAAAAAAGTGGAAATTTCCTAGGGGAAAATATATGCTTATCAAAAGTTGAGCTGTCTTCTTGAGCAGCCTTCAAAGCTGAAGTAAATAAGACATGAAGTTGAGCTTCTCGGCAGGCTTTAATTTAGAAATTGCTGACCAAATAAAAATGTCCATAGCCTTTTGTCATAAGATTTGTTCATTACTTTGGTCCAGTTGAGCTGATTAGGTCTTAAATATTATAAAACTCAAAGGTAATAGCATTAAAAAGTGCCAGTTTAAATACTTTATTGATCAATAGAAATGTGGATGATTCTGACTTGGTATTTATTCATTCACACTGTGGGAGTTTGGGCAGTAAGATGGGACTCTTATAAAATCAATTTAATTTAAAATCAAGTTTTACAGTATTTTATTTCTAGAATTCTAAATAAATATGAAGAGACTTATTTTTGGGCTTTGTATCAGGAAAACTTCCGTATAACGTCATGTTAACTTTTAAGTCTTGCTGTGTTAATTTTTTATAGTTGCTTGTTAGAATCCTTCAGTGGGAAACCAGGAGAATGCAGGATCCCTTCAAAATGTCAAATCTTAGAAATTACTTTTCTTTCTTTCACTCTTCTAGCACTATAAGCTGCTCTTATTTCTCTTATTCTTAAACTTTCCTATTCTTTTGTCATTCAGAAGATCAGAGAGGCCTTAGGCATAGTGGTTAGGAACTTGGGCTTTAAGACCCAGCTGGCTGGACTTAAATTTAAATGGTCCTGCCTCTCACTAGCTGTGCTGCCTGGAGGTTCTTTACCTCTTCGGGACTTTGATTTCTCAACTGGTAAAGTGAGATTTGTAATAAGGCCGTTAAAAAAATAAATTTGAAATAAATAATAAATGAGGTAATGCACTTAGAGCATGCTTAGCAGAGTGCCTGACATACAGGAATCATTCAAGAATTGCCAGCTAAAATAATTATATTACGTTACAGGATTTTAGAATGAGATTCATAAACTGAGCTGAAATTCCAAGCTCAAGAACAACATATGGGTGCCAGTACTTACAAATTTTAAAGTGAGTCACTAGACTGTTCCTGTACAGCTCATAGTTAAAAGTTTTTAAACACCTATCTTTCCAGCATTAGAGATGTCCAGTTTCAACTATTGTAAATGATTTATTTTGGGGAGATTGGAAGGAGCTGTGGTTTGGAGTGGAGAAGGGCTACTTTAGTGCAGGTGACATTAAGGGGATGAATTCAAAGATTAATTCATGTTTGCTGTAATTTGGGGAGCATGAGGATGTGAGAGTTTGTGGCTAGGTGGCCCGAGACAGGAGAGCAGAGTCAGAAGCTGGGCTGCACCAGGAGATGGCCCAATAATTAGTGCCTAGGGGTCGGAGGTACGTATTTCATCGCCTGGAAGTGTGCCATTAAGAAAGGAACTGTCCTAGAAGCCTTTAGAAAGGGTACTGTCTCAAATGCTCAGATGGCTTCCTGGTGGCATGATGTGATCTAAGAAGTGAGGAAGAAGTTGAAAATAACTAATTGGAAGAGGCACAAAACTGGAATTTTCCAGCAGAATTTTCTTAAGGTGGTCACATAAGAGAGAGTCAGCTTTGACCATCTTCCAGTTCACTCATCTCACTGGCTTGACTTTGGTGAGTGGCAGATTATGAACAGAACCTAAAGACGTATTCTTTCACACTGCAAGGTTTCAGGTTTTAAGCAAAAGCAAATTAACGGAGAAAAGAAGAGCAGAGTTGTATGAATTTAGAATTTTGTTTTATGCTAGAGCTAAATAGTCTAAATTTTTGAAAGAGGACATTTTATGACTAAAAAGGCATGGAAAATTAATGTTACCATCTGAGATTTCATTGGAATATGAGATAAAACTAGCTCACAGAGATGTTTTAAGTAAAAGTGGCAGAAAATAAAATTAAATAAAAATATACATAAATAAAACAAATGAAAATGCAAAACATATATTAAAATAATATTAAAATTCAACTATTTTAAAAATAATTATCACTTAGTTTAATCAAATATGCCATTAACAACTATGTGATGTAGTTAGAGGAGATATATTCTATGTCTTGTTTCCCCCTACCAGCATGAGTGCTAATTAAGAATATGGAATTATTATGCCATGGTGGGAAAGGCAGTATGCCTGGGGACAATTTAGCGGATTTTAATCTGGTGCTAATGCTAATTATCTGAGTGATCTTTAGTAAGTCTCCTAATCCTTCCAGCGTTCCCTATTCCTTATCTTTAAAAGGAAGTTATTTTATATTATTCAGAAAGTAACAGTACGGATCTGAGTGACTATAAACTCCAATAATAAAGAAATGTAAAGAGAATATAAACAAATGTATGCAAAGTTTCCAATTAGAAGCAAAACTGGACTTAAACAGGTTAAATATATTTAGAGGATGAGAATTCGCTGTGGCCTTGATTCGTTAGTATAATTTTTTACGCCAAGGCTACCATCGTTTCTCATCTGGATTCTTAGAATAGCTTTCTGATAGGATACCGTGCTAGGTTCTAGAAAAAGTTGGTGAACCAGGTGACTAAGGTCCCTAAACATATGAAACAGTGTTTTCTGGGAGATAAATCAATAGTTACAGTAAAGTCATGCCTTTTGATGGTGGAATGTGCATTAGTTTAAGGAGACCCGTTAAACTTGCCACTTCCCCACCTTTAGGTGAAGGATATCAGAAGATGCTTCTAACAGGCACTGTCATTTAAGCTGAGCCCGAGCGTGAGTAGGTAGTCACTGAGATGAGAAGATACTAGCTTATGGAAAGGCCCAAAGAATTTGATGTTTTTCATAACTTGAAATAAATTTAGTACGGCCTGGAGTGCTGCGCTTGAGGGATGGAATGGTGAGAAAAAAAAACGCTTGCGGGATGAAAACCAAGATCTTGCAGGGACACAGAAGCGTCATGTTGGTCACTTGAGAGTTGCTCAGGGTAGTTGTTGATTTTAGGTAATACTGCAGAAATATCATCTTTAAAAGAAATGTAGGGAAAGGCTTAATTAATAAATACAAGTACATATTTGCAAATTGTGTTTTGTTTTTTTGAATTGACCAGATATTTTAGCTCAGTTTCATCATTATTAATGGTGATATGGTAGGACCATTTCAGTATAATGTGTGATATTTTGGAGTTGATCTGGAGCAACTGGAGTTTTAAATTTCTAGAAAAAAATGGAAATGCCAGTTTTTCTTAAGGTGAGTCCAGTGCTACATCAAGAGGGTGTTTGGGCCAGGTGCAGTGGCTCATGTCTATATTCCCAGCACTTTGGGAGGCTGACCTGGGTGGATCACTTAAGGCCAGGAGTTCAAGACTAGCCTGGCCAACATGGCAAAACCCCAGAGGCTGAGGCATGAGAATCACTTGAGCCCAGGAGGCAGGGGTTGCACTGAGCCGAGATGGCACCATTGAACTCCAGCCTGGGTGACAAAAGCGAGACTCTGTCTCAGAAAATAATAATAATAATAAAAAAGTGAAGTTTAATCTTCTGGACAGGATAAGGTCAAAATTGTCTCCATAAGTTCCTCTAAAGTTTAGATCAGTTTGCTAAGTGTTCTCAGTTACCTTGGTTTTCAGAATTGTACATAGTACCGTATCTTACTAAGTTTTTGAAGTATCTTATCCAAAAAAAGAAACAATAACTTCCTGGTGTAAAAATGGCTTGCTCCCCTTCAACCTGTTGCCCTCCACTCCATATTTATTTGAGTGTCTCCTGCAGTTCTTGGGTGTAGAGTACTTAACAGATGATTGACAAAGGTGATGAGGAGATGCAGATGCAGATAATAACTGCATCTGTTGGTGTTTCTCACATAAGTAGCTTCTTCACCTGGGATTGGGACCTTAGAAGTATTCAGCTAATAAGATTTTCTTATAGTTGCTTTATACATTTTCTTTGAGCTCCCAAACTTTTTAAAGATAATATCATCCATTTCTTTGTAAATAAGGTGACTAGGATATAATTGTCCTTATATTAGAGGATATGCCAGATAATTGCTACTTACCCCATAGTCAGAGTAACCTATGTCTTGTTCATGTCATTTTGACTTCCGTGTTCAGAAAAGAGAGGACTCTTCAGCCAGCAGTAATGTGCTGTCTTGGCCTATAGAGGCTTCCATACCTCCATATATTCACAATTTGCTCCTCTAAGGCATAAAGGCCTATTATCAAAATGTGTAATTACAGCTTGAGAGCAATAATAAGTGTAAAGATTTTTCAATATTTTGTTTTATTTTCTGAGGTTTCAATATATCTAGTATCTAATAGAACAGAAACTTTACAGAAATATTGAATTTATATGAAAACCCAACCAAATAGGAGGTCTGTAGAAGGTATCGTTCTAGCCACTTCAAGATGAAAGTGTCAAATCAGTGGGATCCCTATATTTAACTTCAAAGATGTTATAGCCACATCTGTAGCTCTTTTTAAATGCTTTTAAATGTCATTTCATGTTTTTCTTCCCCCTCATTCTCCACACTCAGTGGCCATAATGCATTGACTGTTTCTGTGTGGAGAGCACCATCTGATTTGTTTTATTCTGAATAGATAGTGCTTCTTTTTCATAGGTTTTTAAAAAATAATTGAAATAGTCTTGAGTGGATTCTTTCAGATTAGTTATGTGTAGGTATATATAATATATATAAAGAAAACTAATCTGAATACATTAAATTCTTTTTTTTTTTTTTTTGAGATGGAGTCTCGCTCTGTTGCCCAGGCTGGAGTGCAGTGGCGCAATCTCGGCTCACTGCAAGCTCCGCCTTCCGGGTTCACGCCATTCTCCTGCCTCAGCCTCTCCAAGTAGCTGGGACTACAGGCGCCTGCCACCACGCCCGGTTAATTTTTTTGTATTTTTAGTAGAGACGGGGTTTCACCGTGGCCTCGATCTCCTGACCTCGTGATCCGCCTGCCTCAGCCTCCCAAAGTGCTGGGATTACAAGCGTGAGCCACTGCGCCCGGCCGAATACATTAAATTCTAAAATTAATAAAATTTGTTTTGCTTTAGTTGTTTAAACTCCTGAATCATTATAATTTCCTTTTAATCAATTTTTTTCTGTTCTTTTTCCTTCCCTTTATGATCAGGATTTCAAGTTTATTATTGTGGCTTTGTCAGTGCTTTGACCCTACTCTAGTAACTTCCTTTGACACAATATAATACAAAAGCATGAAGTTTATCTTACTATTTATTGTTTTTAGAACATTGGATTTATAAAATCACAGGGACTTAGCTATTGCCTCTCCAATGTACTCTTCTCAGTATTTTGCAACTACTTAAAGTATTCTGTTATTTGTTTGTGTTCTCTCAGTTATGTGTATCTAGTTATAAATTCCTCACCTACTCATAATTGTGATATTTTATATATTTTCCAATTCATTATTATATAATTTACATCATGAATCTAAAAAAACATACAAAGAATACTTCAACTCTGTTTAATCATGACTTTTTTTTTTTTTTTTTTTTTTTTGAGATGGAGTCTCGCTCTATCTCCCAGGCTGGAGTGCAGTGGCACAATCTCAGCTCACTGCAACCTCTGCCTCCCGGATTCAAGCAATTATCCTGCCTCAGCCTCCCAAGTAGCTGGGACTACAGTTGCACACCACCACACCCAGCTAATTTTTGTATTTTTAGTAAAGTTGGGATTTCACCATGCTGGCCAGGATGGTCTCAATCCCTTGACTTTATTAAGAGATTTTTCTCTGAGCCTGAAATCTGAATTAGATTTATAGCACTTATCATAATCTATAATTATATATTTATTTTATACTTACTGTTATTTTCTGTTTTTCACATGAAATTGTAATCACCCTGAAGGCAAAGCCTACGTTTATTTTGATCCAACTTTATACATAGAACCTAGTGGATTGTTTTTATATATGTATATATGTGTGTGTAAAAAAGAAATACACATTCATAGCAAATATTTTAGGAGTTTTGTAAATGAGAAGAAGAAATTTGAAGAGAAAATGAGTTTTGAACAGAAAATGGAGAAATCAGATTTTCATTTCAGACAGACCACTGAGGCTGCATTGAATTCAATGAAAGGAACAAGACGAAGAGACCCTAGTTGAGTTAAATGGAATTGGTAGGGGTTAGAAAGTCATATATTTGAAGGTGATTTAAAAACCTTACTGTATTTGTTCTCTATTACTGCCGTAACAAATTACTACATATTCAGTGGTTTAAATAACACACATTTATTTGCACAGTTTTGTAGGCTAGAGGTCTGACATGGATATCCCTAGGCTAAAATCAAGGTGTTAGTGCGACTGCGTTCCATTCTGTAGGTTCTAGGAGATAATCCATTTTCTTGCCCTTTTTAATGTCTGGAGACCACCCATGTTCCCTGGCTGCCTTCCTCTCTCTTCAGAGCCAGCAATATTGCATCTCTGCCTTTCTTCTGGAGTCACATCTTCCTCTAGTTCTCTGGCTCTCTCTTCTACGTTTTTTTTTTTTTTTTTTTTTTTGAGACAGTGTCTCGCTCTGTCACCCAGGCTGGAGTGCAGTGGCGTGATCTCGGCTCACTGCAAGCTCCGCCTCCTGGGTTCACGCCATTCTCCTGCCTCAGCCTCTCCGAGTAACTGGGACTACAGGCGCCCGCCACCACACCCAGCTAATTTTTTGTATTTTTAGTAGAGACAGGGTTTCACTGTGGTCTCGATCTCCTGACCTCGTGATCCACCCGCCTCGGCCTCCCAAAGTGCTGGGATTACAAGCGTGAGCCACCGCGCCCGGCCTCTCTTCTACTTTTAAGGACCTTTGTTATTACATTGGGCCCACAAAAATAATATAAAATGTCCCCCTATTTTAAGGGCGATTAGAAACCTTAGTGGATTAGCAAACAATTCCATCTGCAACCTTAATTTTCCTTCTCCATGTAACAACATATTCATAGGTTCCTAGGATCAGGATATGGACAACCTGGGAGACAGGCATATTATTCTGCCTACAACATCCAGTTTGCAAACTGATAGATTTGTTGTTAATATTGAGGGATGAGTTAAGGATAGGATATTGGTTCACAATTTGTGTACTTGGGCAGATGCTGGGTAACAGTTACTGAAACAGAGAATCAGGAGGTGGTGCCCATTTAATGGGAAAACAGTGAGTTCAGATATGAACATGTTACATTTGAGAGGCCTCCGAATTGTGTCTGAAGCATAGAGGGAAATTTATGCTGGAGATACTATTTTGGAGGTTGACAGCATTAAAATAATAGTTGAAATCCCTAAAATGATAAATTTTCTTTGAAAAGGAAAAAAACAGAGAAAATACAGAAGAGATTCCTGAAGTATATAAAATTTTGCATTTTTCAAAATATGGCAGTTTTATGGAATATGATGAAATATGAACAACTGAAGTGGAATAAAAATATTAAGATAACTTACACAGAAACTATTTTTATTGATAAATCAATGGTTGTAAGTCTATACAACCCTTATTATTCTTCATCAGTAAAAATTAGAACTGCAGTATATTTACCTCTGTAAAAGGTAACTGAAGGCTGGGCCTGGGTGGCTCTCACCTGTAATCACAGCATTTTGGGAGGTCAGGGTTGCATAAGGTCAAGGCCAAGGTAGCTCAAGATCACTTGAGCCTAGGAGTTCGAGATTAGCCTGTGTAACATGGGGAAACCCCATCTCTAGAAAAAAGTACAAGAATTAGCTGGGTGTAGTGGTGCGCATCTGTAGTCCCAGCTACTTGGGAAGCTGAGGCACGAGAATCACTTGAGCAGGGCAGGTGGAGGTTGCAGTGAGCAGAGATCGTGCCACTGCACGTCAGTCAGCCTGGGTGACAGAGGAGACCCTGTCTCATAAATAAAAAATAAAAAAGGCAGTTTATGACAGAAGCAACCTGGCCACCTAATATTAGACTCTATGCCTAAAATTTTAGCTTCTTCCTCAAATCATGGGTCATGGTCAGCAAATGTCATTGTCCTTATTTGAAAATAAAATCAATCTATAGAATCAGAATTTTACTCACATGTAAGAAACCTTGGGAAAAAAATATTGCTTTATAAATCAAGTGAATCTACAGATAGAACTATTTTTCTTTCCAAAAAATTAAAACTAGGCCTTCTAAAATTTAGCCAATAAAAGATAGGCAATAACTATGGGAACTATAACATATTTTGCAAATAGTGTCTGAAATACTAGTGTTATAGTTGGCAGTACCTATATTTGAAAATTAATTCCTGTAAATAGAAAATTTATCTGTGTTTCTTCAGCACTGTTCAAATTTAACAGCTTTAAAATGGGTAGATACAATCATTCATTTATTAAGTGGAAATAGATCTAGAGGATTTTTCAAAAGTAAAACAGGGTCACTCCTTTCTAGTAATTTAGTACTCTTTAAGAAATCTTTATCTGTAATTTGGTCTTTTGAATGGATTTACCTGCAGGGAAGGAGATTCCCTGGGGAGGCAAATCATCAGTGAATAAGTCAATCTCATTTATAAGTGAGTTTCCTCTATGCCTGATTAACAAGAACCAGTCTCCTAAAATATGATTATGCCTCTTCGGAAGGATAAATATTAATCTTCTCAGTCACAAAAGCTAAGGATAGAATTGTGAAGCTGATTATTTCACTTTGTCATCAAAATATTAATAGTTTCAGAACATTACAGATTTCTTTGCCATAATCTGTATCTTGAGTAATCAATAAGTTAAGAAAACTGATCAATGTCTTATCAAACCTACATTTTTTTTCTTATGCTTAATTATACTTAGGGAACCCGTGTTGAATAAAGTATTTTCCATTTGCCTAGATGTTAAAATGTCATTATAATTTCTTTTGCATTTACTTTATTGCAGAAAGTTCTGATGATAAACAATTTGACAATAGTACTTAATGATTTGCTTCCCTACAGGGTAATGATAATAATGCATTTATTGTATTTTATATTTTATGCCAACCATAAATCTTCCATCTGTCATTCTTTTCTCTATATTGAAGCCATGCTGCTCTTGGCATGGGTCACATTTGTAAATGTTTCGTTTATGAACCATTCCTCCTTCTAACTCCTCTGCAATACAGAAATATGCCAAAAAAGATTAGCTGCCTTACAGTTCATGTGTCTCTAAATTTGGCATCACATTCACTGTGCCATTTCCTCAGTAGTTTCCAGTAGGAACTTGTCCTACATAAATCTCATGATTTTATTTAGCAAATAATTGTGCTAAGAGCTGTTTAATTGTGTAAATGATATGACAACTGGTTGTCTTAATTTTTTTTTAAGTCTTCACATTTTTCCTGCCCATTTCTCTTATTATAAACTACTCTGTTCTACAGGAAATATTACTTACTAAACTACTACAATCCAATTTAGCTATACAGATGACAACACGTAATTTTTAGGCAGTCAAAGATGTTGAAATTATGGTAAAATGATTAGAAAATAACATTTTCATTTAAATTATTTTTGTAGCATCTCCCCAGAATGTATATTATCGTATCTGGTTTAATGACCCAATAACCATGTTTTGTGAGCAGGTGACTGTGAAATCTGAATGTTCATGAATAGAATTTAGTTGGCTGCTTGAATGAAGAATAATTGGCAGTTCAGCTCTGCCTTTTTTAGCGTCTAAAGGAACTAGAGTATAGATAATATTTCAGAAATCAGCTGGAGAAAGAGGGTGGAGGAATCTAAGGAAAAAAACACCATTGTTCTTAGATCTCTCTTGAATACTTGTCAGGTGGATTAATTAACAAGAGAGACTCAAAAGTTGAAGAAGAGGCAATCATGACCCATGACACAGCAAGCAAACTTTTTTGTGTTACTCTTCTTGTCATATATAGGGTAGCCATGCTACCCTAGTAGGGTGGCTAAGAAGATCAGAGTCTATTGAGAGCTAAGTTAGGGTTGATACTACGCTTAGAGAATTACATGGTTTAGGGTAGAGCAACACCCAACAGTTGGTAGGATAAGAAATATGACTTGACCAAGCATACAGTATTAAAGCAAAGTATAGAACCCAGAAAGTAGATAGGAAAAGATGTAATCTAAACAGTGGGAAGTTTCTTGGGACATGATAGAAGTTGGAGATTTAGGAAGTCTCTTTCAATATATTTCTGTGAAAAATTCCTTGTGTGTCATGATATTAGGTATGCCATGAAAAAGTCCCAAGTCAGTGTTACCTGAAAGGCGCTATAATCAATTCAAATTTAACTTGGATAAATAAATAATGTAAAAGGGAAGAGAAGAAATGATTATTCATAAGCATATTTGTATGCTATTTTAGGTAAATTGTTTTCTTCGTATGATGGATGTTGGTTATCAGATAGTAGGGGGGATAATTTGAACACTGTACACAGTCAGAGATGGGGATAGATGTCCAGGGTTTGGACTGAGAGTGAGCAGTCTGAGGGCAGTCAGTGCTTCAGGGGTTAGGGCCAAGCTGGAGCAGAGAAGACGACTCCAAAAGATACAAATGTGTGTTTTCTCACAAGCCATTCTGTGCTCAAAACAAATGTCTACTTTGATTTTATTTTTTCTAGAGACCACTTTGCCTCTTAACTACATCTCAGAAGATCATATGTAAATAGGCCTTGACTTTTTCCATCGCAAACCAAGTACAGTAGCCGTTTAAATTTTATCCAGCACCTGCCTTCCTGCTTACACTATACTGCTTTTCCAATAGTTGGTTGAGAATGTTCTTTTCTAAGACATGTATTTCCTGCCCATGATCCCTTTCAATTACCTCATTTATTCATTCATTTTCTTCAACAGATAAACACCCACCAACACCCCCCCAACACACACACTCACACACATGTTAAAGTAATAGTTATAATTGTGCTGTCTTGATTTGGCTATAATGTCAATGGACAAAAGAATTCTGTCATTTTCAAGTTGTTTGATATATATTTGTTTCAAAATTATGGGAGCACAATTAAAATTTTTATCTGATAATTTCTTATTTCTGATGACTAAAGGTTAGGTTACAAAAGTGTTTACCTCTGATAATGCTTAATTCTTTTTTTTTTTTTTTTTTTTAGACAGGGTCTTGCTCTGTCACTCAGACTGGAGTGTAGTGGTACAATCATGGCTTGCTGCAATTGCTGCAGCCTAGAACTCCTGGGCTCAAGCGATACTCTCATCTCAGCTTCCTGAGTACAGGCACACACAGCCACACCTGGCTAATTTTAATTTTTTAATTTTTAATTTGTAGAGATAGGGTCTTGGTATGTTGCCTAGGCTTGCTTAATTCATTTTTAAAACATCTTCCACTCTATGTAAAACAATATCTCTTTGGACAAATTTAGAGGACATTTCCTGTATTTGGAATTGTTTTGGAGAGTATCTTACAGGTAGGAAATTATTTCCCTTTCTGTTGTCTACTGGGATACATTTAGTCCTTGGCACATTTATGAAAAGTGTGATAAGTGGTACAATTACTGACAATTTTGATGGTGATTTTGAAGATGTGATATGGGATGTCTGCCCTTTTAGAAGAGCAATTTAATTCTACACAGTCTACTGAATAGCTGCAGTCATTTTTTGTCTGCACCTTCTGAATGAGGGCATTTTAATCTGTTCTGCTATATATGTGTTTGAATAAACTATGGCATGTGAGTTGACACAAAAATCCTAGTAGTGAAAGTTAAAGTAGAAAACTGGTATACCTTGAAGGTAGGCATTGTAACTTACAGATTTTCTATATCCTATAGTGTCCAATATATAGAGTCTTAAATATAACAGAGACTCAAGAAATGTTTGTTGAAATAACATAAAAATGTATAATGTAAAATCAGGTGACATTTCTTGACTGCTTAGGTCCTAGTTAGGGAAGTTAACATCTATTTTCATTATGTCCATGTAAATGTAATGGAGGGAACAAACAAAACTGCAGGAAGAAAAATTTTTCCATCTTCAAGAAAAAAGACTAAACTTTCATAATTTTTTTCACAGAATCAAAGTTATTTTTTTCCTTTTCAATATAAAGCCACTGTTATTTTTTTTAGAGTAAGGGTTTCAGTAGTTTCTTTTAGACCTTTCTTTCATTGTATAGAAATGGTTTTGCATTGAGATGGCCATTATATTGTAGATATAACTTTCAAGTAAGTAGTTATAATCTCTTTTATCAGGACCGTTAAACCAATGATTTAAGTGTATTTCAGACCTTAAGTTTCATAATATTCTTCAAAAAATTGGAAAATGTCCAAAGCCCATAAAAGACTAGTGGGAACATAAGAAAGGTTAGAACTAGAAAGGCAAGACACCTGTTTGATGCTGTGTAAGCAATGGGGAACATGTTCAATGGTTTGAGCTAAACGGGGCACTTCTTTGTGAGAGATGAGAGACTCACAACATTTATTAAATATAAGACTAGAAAATCTAAGACTATAGCCAAATCGTCTTTTCTACCTATTTAATCCCTGAGTAATTGAGACAAATGTAAATAATATAGGTCTCAACTGAATTTACTTACAAAGTGCTGAAGATGTCAAAATAGAGGAAGCATCTAATGCCATTAATTAGGGACATGCCAAATTTTCCTTTACTCATTTTTAACCA
Organism: Hylobates moloch; assembly: GCF_009828535.3. Classification (NCBI taxonomy): domain Eukaryota; kingdom Metazoa; phylum Chordata; class Mammalia; order Primates; family Hylobatidae; genus Hylobates; species Hylobates moloch. The sequence continues at coordinate 64,667,815 of NW_026652279.1, read as the reverse complement.
CAGAGATAACAGAACAATTTTATAGGAAAGCACATCTTTTGAGGTAACTCATTAATAAATCTCAATGACCTTGCTCAGGAGCCCAGGAGGGAACCTGTAGTTTGGTGACCTTGTAATAGATCACATCCACACCCGAGTTATCCTTTGGTCTCTATGGTAAGTGCTGGTAATAGCAGGTTTTAGGAATGATTATAAGGCTGAAGCAAATATAGCTCTGTCAGTCAGGATAAGGACCTGGAGGTTCTTGCAAAGAGTGAAATAAGGTATGAAAGTCAAGATGAACATTTCTAGTAATATTTTAATCAACTATTAACCGTTCATTATGTGGATAAGGTTTCCAGTGATAGTTCTTGCTCTAGAGTATAACTTGCTTTCTAAGTAATAGCAAACTGCTTCACTTGATTTATCCTGAAAGTAGTTAGGTAGAAAATTATATAGCTTGAGTATTTTGCCCTTTTTTTTCTATTTAAGATAACAGTGAAGAAGAGTAATTTTTGATTTTTATAGCTTATTTTAGTAACTAAGGGAATCATCTGTTTTTAAGAAGGGACAGAGATATTTGAATGTTTTCTGAAAAAGGTAATCTCTAGCAGAGTAGAAAACTGAAAGGTGTAATTTCAAAAGTTCTAGACTTGATTTTATTCTCTAATTAGAAAAAGCTAACATCACTATGTTCATATTACCTTATACTTACAAATAGAATTTCCAATCTCAGATGTAACTGAAAGGATAGATAAAATTAAAATAATGAATGCCGTCTATGTTAAAAACAAGGAAATAAGCAAAAACAACAAAAAATAAGAATAACCACCACAACAAAACAAAATGCTGTAAGTACACCTACTGAACAAATAATTGATCTCGGGTTCTAGATAAAAGTAGCTTTGTTATTTTTAAGAAAGTATGATCCTCTTTAGAAGATTTTACCTTAAAATATTCCCAGTACAGAGAGGACCATACCAGGAGTCAACATAATTCAGTGTTTATTTAAAGCAATCTATGTTAGATTTTTTTCAGAATTAAATATGGTTGCAACTCTATGTGAGGGTAGATACCCATATTATATATATCTGAAAGTAAAAATTTTTGTTCTTACCTTTCAGAAATATACAGTGATGTTAAAACTGGATTAATTTGATAATCTAAATGTCAGTTTAAAGCATTTAGAGAGTATTATATTCAAACGGACTTCTAAAATGTAATGTATAAAGGTGCATGTTTGTTTATATATCTGTAATTTGAAGTATTCTCTGATTGTATTGTCTTTGTTTATTGGTGTTTTTTTAGAGCTATTGGAGGTAGTAGAGCGTTATAGTTAGTGGAACACAGAACCATCATAAACCTCTACTGATGTGTTGTTACTGAGTGACTTCGTAACTTTACTTAGTAACTTAGAACCTTAAGCTGGGCGTTAAAGTTTCTAAATTGAATGATTCTAAGAAGAAACCTCTTACTTTTTTTTATAAGGTTTATTAGAGAAAGTACTCAGGCATGTATTTATGATTGTCTGAACTTTAAAACATATTGCTAAATCTTTGTACTCAATTTACATGACATTGACTTAAATTTTTACAACGAAATTATCCTGAAAGAATAGCTGCTTTCTTAGTGGCTTGATTTATCTCTTCCTTGTTTAATTTTTCAAAGTGATATATGAATAAAATCTCATCCTTTTCTTACTGTGCTATTTGAATAAAGATGATCTTCTATTATATACTATACATCAATATGCTAATTGTTTTTAAACTAATACCTTTTAGATTTACTAAAATGATATAGATAAAGACTTGATAAAATATCTAAAGGCAAGAAGTTAGTATTTAGCTTTTTATTCTTAGGTAATCATAACTTTCACATTTAATCCAGTACTATTAAATTTGTGTTTATCATTTGATATCATCTTTTAAAACACAATGAAATTTTCTTATAATTTCCAAAAGCATGAATAAAGGCAACTAATACACTAAAAGACATGTTCAGAAAGAAATATAATATGCTGGAAATTTTTTTCTAAAAGTTAATAGGAAAATTGTATGCAGTTATACAGACATATTCTATGCATTATGTTGCCTACAAAACAAAACGTGTATTTTTAGAATTTTTTTTGATGCCCCCAGCCTATTTTTTGTTTTATTCAATTTCTCAATTTATGCTATGAATAAGTAATTGCATTTTCATTTGTACTCTTTACATAAATAATAGGTGTTAATCTTCCTATTTAAACATTGCTATTATATTAAAAATGGGAAAGTATTGGCTTTTTTACTGATGTTAATGCTGATGTAATTTTTTTTCTTCCTACTGAGTTTACAGTGTTTTTGCTCTCCGGTAGGGACTAGATAACTTTTGTTTGGAGCCAGCAGGAGGAGCTCTCACCTTGCTGGGTTCAACATAATTAGTGTGCCTGAAAAACCTGAATTTGTGGGGGTTTTGTATGTGAAACAAATGATAAAATTAAAATATTTACTACGTATCTCTAAAATTCTAAATTTTATTTTAATATTGAATTATAATTCACCTGTCTGAAGTGCAAATTTGGAATCTTATTTTTAAGAATTTTTAAGAGGTATGATTGCAGTTTAATGAAATAAAGCAGTTAGGTAAATCTTGTTTCTGGAAGATACTAAGAAACAACAAAAAATGTTTCCTAAGCATTTGCACTATAATAGGTACATACATATTTTCCTTTTTTATTTGTTTTGAAGTGAATATACTTCACAGTTTACAATTATGAATACTGAGAACAAAGCAGGCTTAATATGTTTTAGAAACAATAATTAAATGAATTAATGAATTAACTTATTGGTCGTAATTCCTATATAAAACTTATAAAAGGGAAATAGCTGTTGATAGATTTCAATACGCATTAGAGATTTTAGACACTTAGCTCTAATGAAAGCCTTGATTTGAATGTTGTGATTTGTAGGTTGTACCAGTGAATTTTCTGCAGAAATCTTTGATGAGAAAATTAGAATAAAACTTATGAACATTTAAAAATCACCATAAGAAATACTGATGTTTCTTTCCATTAAGTGAAGTACATATTAAAACAATAATGAAGTACTGTTGCACACCTGATGGAATGACTTTAAAAAAACTAGACAAAACCAAGTCATGGTATGTAAAGGAATGGGAAAACCATACATTTCCCTATTGAGAATCTAAAATTTCACAGCAGTTTTGGAATCCAGATGGATAGTTTATTTAAAAAACAAACCTTTTCTGTATAACCCACTAATCCTACTCCTAGTTATTAACCTGGAGAAATAAAAGCATGGGTTCATATAAAAATCTGTATAGGAAAGCTTAGAGTGGCCTATATATAATGTTCTTAACTGGAAATAGCCCAGATGTCCTTCAACTAGGGAATTCCATACAGTGGAATAGGTTTCAGCAATAAAAAGGAACAGTTGAAACATGCTGTGACATAGATGGATCTCAAATGCATATGCGAAGTAAAGAAACCAGGCTCAAAAGGCTAAATGCTATATGATTTCATTTATTTGACAATCTGGAAAAGGCAAAGCTACAGGGAAAGAAATCAGATTAGTGGTTGCCAGAGGATGGGATAGGAAAGAGATTTCTTATAAAGGGCCACAAGAAATTTTGGGAGGGTAATGGACGTATTCTCTAGCTTGATTGTAGCCATGGTTCCATGGATGTAGGAGTTTGTCATGATTTACAAAAATGTACATTTAAAGAGGGCGGATTTGTTATAAGTCAAACAAATTTTAAATCTAACTGATAAAAATTGGGGAAATTTATAGATTAAAAAAAACACTTAAACAGGAATGCCAGCTAACTTATTAGCACTTATTTGAATCTCAGTTGCTTTTCAAATGAGACAATAAAGAATATTGAACACTGTCTGGATATTTCATTGCATTAAGGAATTACTTTTTGTATTAATGAATTAAGATATTGTAGGTATATTAAAACAGTATTTTAGAAATACGTGTTGAATTTTTATACAGGTGAAATGATATGATTCCTGAAATTTACTTCAAATAAATCTTGTAGTGGAGAAGTAGGTAAAAATGTATAGAAGAAACAAGATTGGACATTAATTGGTAATTATTGAACCTGAGTGATGAGTATGTGAGGGTTCACTGTACTATTTTTTTCTACTTCAAAAGGTATTTGAAAATTTTTCACAATAAAAATTAATTAAAAATTATGTCTTAGTTTTACAAATGTATGTTTAGTGAATAGATGTTAACAATACTAAAGGAATATTCTGCAATGAGTAAGTAGAGTTTAACCCAGGAATTTAAGGATACTTTCATATTTGAAAAATGTATCAATAGAATTTATCACAGTGGTTCACCTAAGTAAAACCTCAGAATCCTTAGAGTAGACACCAAACAGCAGGTGCCAAATGACATACTCACAATTGCATTTAAAAAAATTATAGATGAGAAACCCCCAGCCAGGTGCCTTGGCTCATGCCTGTAATCCCAGCACTTTGGGAGATCAAGGTGGGAGGATCACTTGAGGCCAGGAGTTCGAGACCTGTCTGCATAGCATAGTTAAGACCTTATGTCTACAACAAATGAAAAAATTAGCTAGACACAGTGGTGCATGCCTGTAGTCCCAGCTACTCAGAAGGCTGAGGCAGGAGGATCGCCTTGAGTCTAGGAGTTCAAAGCTTCAGTGAGCTAAGATTGTGCCACTGAACTCCATCCTGGGCAACAGAGCAAGACCTGTCTCTTTAAAAAACAAACAAACAAACAAAAAAAAAAAAAAAAGGAAAAAGAAATCCCACTTCCTTAACAAGATGAAAAACCAAAATTAATGATGTGGTACCTCAACATTGTTTCTCAGATTGAGGTTCATGGCCTACTGACATCTGGAGGCCTAGGGGGTAGTAGTTAAAAATAAATATCTGCTGAATGATGAGCTCTCCACATTTACCTGCCAGAAACGTTACAAAAACCCTCCTTAGTTGATCTCCATCTGTCTTTCCCAATCGTTTCTATCATCTGACTTTCCCCAAATAGTCTCCACCCCTACAACTGAGAACTGATTTAGTCATATTTTAGTTTATAGAAAGTATTCTAAAATTAAAAAAAATCTTATCATTATCTGATTGAAACCCGCTCATCCTAGACCAGTTCAAATTGGATCCCCTTTGTGAAGTTCTCCCAGAACTGCCAACCCAACTTTAGCCTAACTTAATTGCTAAGATGTTAATATAACTTCACTTTTATAATTTAACAGAAAATGTTATTATGTGTTTACATGTCTGCTTCTTTGACCAGATTATGAATTACTTTTGGTCAGGAAAAGAGATGGATGGTTTTCACATTTGGTTTCGCATCCTTTAGCCATAAGTAAACTACCTAGTGTATATAATAATAATGTAGTCAATGCTTTAAAGATTGTAAAATTTTTCAAAATGAGTTTTTTAAATACTTGGCTGATTATATATAAGGACATTTGATAACACAAAAAGAGAATAAAGAAATCTGCTTTAAAACAGGATTTTCTTCCTGAATGTGGCCTAAAAATACTGTAAATGAAAGTGGGGGAAAAGCAGAGGTAGTTATTTTATCAGTTTTAAACATCTGCTATTAAAAATGACTTAATTCTGTTTAATAATTTCATTTAGCATTGTTTAACAAAAATATACATACTTTAATTTTTAAATACTTTATGCATTTTATCATTACTTAATACTATTTTATATTAGTATTTAATATGTAAATTTCTGAAGATAACTCATTAGACTTAATTCAGTGAATAATAGTAAGCGTAATTGACATTAATGATTTAAATAACTTTAATAATTTAATATATTTTTGCATTAGTTGAGAAATTCATGGAATTTTTATTTTCTATTTAATTCCAGTTGTGCTGCTTGATACAACAACTGTGCTGGGAGAGCTAGGATGGAAAACATATCCATTAAATGGGGTAAGTTTTAATATCTTTGAAAAATCGCCATCTTTTTTAGATTTTTAAGATCTCCTAATAGTTGATGGAACAGTGAATTTTGGGCCCTACTTGTTATGAATTTTGACATATAACTTACATCCCATAGAAAAGGTTAAAATACAGTTAGAACTGGTAATCAGTGGGAATGATATGTAAAGATCCTTCCTTTCTCCTAAATTAGTAATTATTCTTTAATACTGTGTTTATACATAGTGACATTAGAATATCTCCCATATATTTTCCTTAAATATAAATTTCTGTGTGTAAGTTTATATATGTTAAATTTATGTTAAATTTGATACCCTCAATGAGTATTTGTGCATACATAAACTTTAAACTACCATAGTATAAATGGATTGTGCAAATATTAACAATTTGGTTTTCAATACAGAATACAAGTCTACTAAAATATTACGCATTTTTGAACTTGGTGAAAATATACAAGGTGATTAGGTTTTTGTTAACTGAAATAGTTGTATTTAAAGGCTTGTTAAGGATGTTTAATTTGCAAAATACAGTTTTTCATGGACCAACATTTTAGCTATGGTTGTACTTGACTTTTTATATATTTTTATATATTTTGCATCATTTTCATATTAGAATATATGTCTACTTCTCGTTTCACACTAAGCTCAAATAAAAGAGTAATTTGTAAAGCATTTTGCTTTGATTTTTGTCTAGTTAATCAAAATATTGAATAATAGAGGCAGTCACATGTTTTCAGATACACTTGGGTTAGCTTTCCTTTTTCTCCTTAGAAATAGTAATTTTCTTATTAATCACATTCTTAGTTGACATTTTCACATTGCTTCTTCTATTGTATCTTCAAATTTAAATCTCAAAGGAGAAATTGATCCAAATATGTTTTATTCTTTTAGACTCTTTTGCATATTGCTGTTTGAATTTGACATTTTACAACAACAGTTATTCACTAAGTGTGTATTTTCAACTAAAATATCCTATGAAGAGTTAAATCTTCCTCTCTTTAACAGCCCATTTGCTTCTTTAAATTTGTAAGTTTTATATACTGCGAGTTTATTTTTCTGAAATTTTTGTTTATTCTACTAGAGCTCTTATCAAACTTTCTGAGGTATATATCTTAAACTAGGATTATGCTTTTATCTTCATTGTCTTATTTCTATTAAAATGAATAAACATTAGTATTGTTGAGTATATTAAGTAGGTCATGTTTATTACTTTTAAGAAATGAATGAAACTTTTCTAAAATACCTTTTGTGTGTGTGTGTGTGTGTGTGTGACTGTGTGTGTGTGTGTATAATCTTATGAACGGTAGAATGGATAGATGGTATAAATAAGATTTTAAAAATATGCAATTTATTTATTTTTTTAATGAAGAGGATAGATTACTGGTACTAATGGAGCTTTACTTAATGCTATTTATAGGTTAAAATAAGGAACTATTCAGTAAGGATGAAGAACTTTGGAAAGAGGCTACTGAAAATGCCAAGAATGAAAATAATCTAGATATCAATATAGGTTACAGTATTTAAAATCCACCAGAACCATTAATCAGTTTATAACATGTAAACCAGCATTTATATCCATACATTAAAATTGTAATTATATCTAATTGAAATCATATAAATTTTTCACGTACTCAGTTTCACTGAGGCATGCTAATTTGACCATCTTAACAATTACATTTTTACATAGACACTAATTCAGTTGATTTTACAAATATGTCATGGGTGGAAGAGACATGTAGACAATATAATTGGCAATATACGAGGTAAAGTATATTTGGTATTATAAATAATGTATTTCTCAGGAATAACTTTTTAATTGAAAAAAAACTCTTCCTATAAAGAATTGACATTTTTGAAATTGTATAATGTGCTACATAAAATATAGGAAATTTAATCATTGATTCCATAGATTTTTCTTTTTACTTAAAATCATCATTCCACTAGTAATATCATGCTGATATAGTTACAGAATTAGGCATTCAGAGTCTGCCTGTGAACAGACCGATAAATAGTTATTTCAGTAGGAAATTGAGCATCCCTGGTTAGTAATTATGGAAAAAGGATGAATAGTTTGAACAAATAACGTTTTAGGCTTACAGAAATGAGAAGAGAATTATGAATTTTCTAAAACATTTGCTTATCAATTCATTTGTGTCAACATTTAAAATATACTTTTTCTTTTAAGCATTGTCCTGAATTCAATTTAACAAACTTCTGTTTTATGCTGCTGTATGCCAAATACCCTGTTATTGTGCCTAAGACAGATTTTTCTTCTCTCAAGGGGTATTGAAGCACAGCGATAATTATACAGAATCACTAGGCCAAAGAATGTGTCTTCAGGTTGTTCTGAGTAATGTTTTGTGAAAGAATAATAAAAGGAGAGGTTAATTCTGGTCAGGGAAAATTGGGAATAAGAAGTTGCATGTCAGCTCTTTCAAAAAAAGAAAAAAAAAACGTGAAGGAATTGGCCTTGAAAAAAAGGGAGAAGGCAACTTCTAGGTGAAGGGAGTGGCTTGAGCAAAGGCACAGAATTATTTCATGTATGTATCAGGTTTTAGGAATGTTGAGAATCATTTGGCCTGTAGGGATGCAGTGGAAATAATCATTTGGCTGGAGTGGAGGTATACAGTGAGAAATAGGATCTGTAATCATAGGCTAAACCACATTTTGCAAGACTTAGAATTTCACTAAGTTGAGGTAGATAGTGCATATCTCTGCATTAGTAAGTTAACTTTTAAAACCTATGTTTAATGTGTACATGGTGGATGAGATCTTTGTTACATAGTTGTATTGGACTTAGATATAGCCACTATAGTATGTAAAATCAAATATCATTTTCAACAGTGGAGTACCTGTTAATTAAACATTAAGACAAAATTGATGTTAGGAAAACAAAAGTGCTGTTGGATATTACATCACATTTTATTTTAATGACAATTGGAGATTAGAAATCTTTGTGTTTCTCTAATACTGAATATTGGTTTTGAATATCATATTTTATAGATAATTTTTGTGTGCTCCGACTTAGATGATCACTAGGGCTTCAGCAATGCAATGTAGTACAAGATATGTGATCTTATCTGTTGGACATAGTGAATTGGTATTAGGAAACTTACCCTGAAACACTTCATGTATTGGTCATGGTTCTTTAGAGAAAAAGAACCAATAGGAGGTATATCTGTATCTGTTACACATATCTATATCTATTTTTCTACCTAATGAGAGAGAGATTTAGATTTATTTTGGGAGTTGGCTCACATGATTATGGAGGACATGAAGTCCCATGATCTACAAACTGAAGAACGAGGAAAGTTGGTGGTGTAATTTAGTCCTAGTCCAAAGGCCCGGGGAGTGGGTACTGATGTCAGTTCCCAAGTCTGAAGACTCAAGAACGAGGAGCTCTGATTTCTAAAGGCAGGAGAAGGCAGATGTCCCAGCTTAAGAAGAGGGAGCAAATTTGTCCTTTCTACATCTTTCTCATTCTATCTCCACTTCAGTGGATTGGATGAGGTCAAGTTACATTAGTGAGGAAGGGCAAATATTCTTTATCTATTGATTCAAATACTAAGCTCTTCCAGAAACATCCTTACACACACACCTGGAAATAATGTTTTAGCCGTTATCTGGAAATAATGTTTTAGCAGTTATCTTTAGCCTAGTCATGTTGATACATAAAATTAATCATCACAGGAAAATAAAACATGTCATTCATGTGTAAATAAAAGCTATAAGTAAACCTAACAACTAATGATTTTTATTTTTATAATAAAAGAAGCATAGATTACAATTAACCTCTATAGAAAGATACTTTATTCCATTAATCAGAGCCCATCATTTCCTAATATAATTTTTCCAAAGGTGAAAATCAAAGATTGGATGTACTATGATAGAGAATGGAGTATCTACCAATAAACATTTGTTTTTATAATGCAATTTATATATCTCATATAGTAAGAAGTAATTCATCATAGTACAAGATTTCAGTATTACATTTTGATTCATCCTAAAATTGAAATTATCCAAAACTATACCATGTACATATTCAAATTCTGAAAATGTAAATTTTGGTGATAATTTCTGTTGGTGAATATGGATTGTTATAGTTACTGTTTTCAAACTGATATTTAAATATTTTTTCATCTTAGAAACTTCACAACATATATGGCAATGTTCTAAACACCCATCATGTGAATTTCAATTATATTGTTCCATATTTCAAAGAAATGCATTAGGTTTTGTTAATTAATCAATTCTATCAGTGTGCATTTCTTTAATATCCATGTTTATAAGACGTTTTATAGCTGTGAGGTGTTAATTGCCATCCACATAAGGGAAAGGACTTGATAATAGTACTGATATCATTAGATTATTAGAAGGATGAAATTATGTAATATATGTAAAGAAGTTAAAACCATGTCTGGTTCATAATAAACATTACATAAATATTATCATTAGGAGTACTGCAAGAACCCCAAGTATTTTAAAGAAATGAAAAATCCAGACTTCTATATAGACCGTTTGTTTCTTTGCTTTTTCCAGAATCATGTTTTATCATGTATCAAATATTTTTTTCTTCTGAACCACAATTATATTTTTGTGTCTTTGTTTACTTAACAAATAAGACAAAAATATAGAATGAGTACTTTTTTTCATTTAAATATTAATAAAATATACATGTACACTCATTTATTTAATCTTTCACCACACATTATGTGAAAAATGCTATTTTGTGTACTGGAAGTGGTGGTGGACGTGGTCAGTCATTACAAAAATATATGAACCCTCTTAGGATCTAGTACTAGTTATGATCTTTAGCTGTTAATACTACGTTCAGGTTTGCTTGATATATAATCAAAACATATGTTATATTTTATTAAGTTAGCTTCATAACCAAGAATTGCCAAAGCAAATATGGGCAGTAATAATAGAAAGACTCAAAGCAAATATGGGCAGTAATAATAGAAAGACTCATTGACCCTAGATGTGAGATTTCAGTGTGGTAATGGCCTCTTAAAAGATGCTGAATTGAATTAACCAGGAGATAGAATTTGAAGGCCAGTGTATTATGTTCCTTGAAAGCATTTCTCTAGAATAGAAAAGTAAACCTGGATACTCACTTGGAAGAGATAGATACATGAGACATAATTCTTACATTTCTTCCTTTGGTTTGATGAGTCAAATATTTTAAAAGAGCAGCCTGTACATGAACAGCCTCCTGCACAAAATCTTATGTGATAGCTGAGCATATTTGAAGACGGTCATATTAAGTACCCAAACTTTCTCTTATAATCATTTGCAGTTGGAGGAACACAATGTGCAAAGCCAGCGTTTGTTTCTTGAGACCATTCCTTTCATGGGCTTGTCCCTGTTGAAGCACATGTCAGCACAGGTGAGCTCATGATTGCCTGGGGATCTCCTTGTGGCTCCTGGGACGAGCAGAAAGGAACACATGGCATTGTAGGATAGAAGCCTCCTGTGTTTACGGAGGGTGGCTTCCAAAGTTGCTGTCTCCTCTCCTCTTCCTTGCTTTATGTAGATTTAAATTTCTGACCTATTTCGTTTTTCTTCTCTCCAAAGAGTGTCTTTTAACATTTCTTGTTCTTGCAAGGTAGGTCTGCTGGCAACACATTCTCTGAATTTTGTTCGAGGAAGTCTTTATATCTTCTTCATTTTTAAGGGAAAATTTTACAAAGTACAGAATTCCAGGTTGGTGGGCTTTAACAAATCTCTAAATACTTTAAATATTTCACTCCACTGTTATTGCTTGCGTGGTTTCTGAGGATGAATTGTATGTAATTCTTATCCTTGCTCCTCTATACTTAAGGCGCTTGAGTCTTCTGGCTTCTTTCAAGGTTGTTTCTTTATATTTGTTTTTTTTTTTATTTGATGTGAAAATATTTTTTGAAGTTTGAATACAGTATATGTAGGTATAGTTTTTCTGGTATTTATTCTGCTTAGTGTTCTTTGAGCTTCCCGAATCTGTGGTTTGGAGCCTGACAATAATTTGCAGGAACGTCTGTGTCATTATTGCTTTAAATATTGCTCTCTTCCTTTCTCTTTTTTTCCCCATTTGATATTCTCATTACACATAAACTGTTGGGATTCTGCTTCCTTAAATTGTGATTCTTAGGCCAAGGTGGGTGGATCACCTAAGGTCAGGAGTTCGAGACCAACCTGGTCAACATGGTGAAACCCCATCTTCATGCAAAATACAAAAATTAGCTGGGCATGGTGGCGGGCACCTGTAATCCTAGCTACTCGGGAGGCTGAGGCTGGAGAATCACTTGAATTGCGAGGTGGAGGTTGCAGTGAGCCAAGATCATGCCCCTGCAGTTCAGCCTGGAAGACAGAGCAAGATTTCATCTCAAAAAAAAAAAAAAGAAAAAAAGGTTATGATTCTCTGTATCCACCAGTCCATCTCTCCAATTCTGGGGCAGTGCTTTACCCGCTGATCTAAGTGGAGTTGTTGATTTTTCAGTTTGTTCAGCTTTTTACTTGTTACAATGGAGAAGCTAATTCTAAACTACTTATTTTGCTGGACCAGGCAAAATAATACATTTTCAACTGTCACAAACATTATGTAATGGGTTACAACATTTGCTTAAACAGTTTTACCAATTGTAATTCTACTTAATTTTCCTTAGCCTTCTTTTTTCTTGCAATGAACAGTCCTGAAATTCTCTATTTCTCTTTGTATCAATCACTATCTGTAGCAGTTGGCTTTATTTTCAAGTTCATTCAATCTAAACAATAAATCAAGCTTTTATCCCTTTACATAACATTGTTGCTATTTTTCCTTACAAATCGGTAAAGGAAGATTTCAGAGCTTTCTTGTGGTATGTATGTTGAGCAGTAGATGATGAAACTCCCAGGCGCTCTTAGAGATTTAATTCTGTATGTCTTGACTTCATAAGAATAACCATGTACATTTCTGTCCCCAAATATTCAGATTATTAATGTGTCATGAGTCTGTGAAAGAACTGCAATTCAGCATTTCAGCATTTTACATACTTTCGTGATCTCAATAATATTTATGTGAAGTAAATATTTTTATTACCATGTTATATATGAATAAACTAGACCTGAGGAAAGTTTCAGAACCTACCCATGGTTGTGATGACCAAAGAAGCTGGTATTAAAACAGGTCATGTCAATCCCAAAGCCAAGACTTTAGTCATTACGGTGTAGCTATAACCACAAATTGATTTTCAACATTGTGATGACTGCAGTGAAGGGTAAAAGAACTCTCTAAGGCTGACCAAGTGCAGACTTAATCTAGTTACAGTATTGTTAGAAAGACTGATTTTGTTTAAAAGGATACATAGTTATTGAAAAGTACTGTAAAGATTAATTCTCCTTTGAAGCTTAATAATCAAACTAAGGATGCTTAATTATTCACAAATGTTTAGTTAAAAGCCTAAGAATATCTGGTGCATGTTTTAGATTGTTTTTATATTTAATTATCTTAGAAAGGAACTAAAGAAATATTCCTTTAGTGGGTCTCTTTTAGAGACATTGTTTTCATTTATTTGTGCCTCATAATTGTGTCTTTTACATGTCTGTTATTGACTGTAGGCTAATTAAGTGTAAAATATGGACTAGTCCAGTCCAAAAAAACTTATAGAAATAATTATATTTGAAATGATGGAGTACTTGCCATTCTCAAAATGTCTTCTAAAGTAAATTGTCCAGGCAAGGGGCTTGCTGAGGGATACCAGTTATAGTTAGTGGCACAGTGCCCTACTCCCTTGCCCATATGTTATTGAGACAAAGATGGACACATAATCTAAAGACAACTAGTTCATTGACTAACCAGCTCCTGTCACCTCTCATGGGGATTTCCATAAATGACTAAGCCAATCAGACTCCTCTTTTAGGAATTTAGGATTTCTATGTTAAGAGTTCAGGAGAAATGGCAGCCAGAAACATCTGCCGTAAAGATACGTTTAAAGATACATGCAGAAGGGTTAGAGTAGGGGGACTTGATGACCTGAAGTTATGTGCAAGTAACAGTTCTAGGAGAGCAGGAAAAAAGTCCAGTAACTAAAGGGAGGCCATTCAGTAGTAGGAGAAGAACATAGAAGATGCAGAGAAAAAGCCATGAAGAAAGGAAAGATTAAGGTAGTTAGCACCTGTAGAGATGACCAAGTTTCTGCTGGATCTTCAGGTCCAATTCTTAGTTTCTCTTAAATTCCTTTTATCTGGGCTGCCAGATTGTAAATACAGATTGCACTAATAATAATAATAATAATAATAATAATAATAATAAATACAGATTGCACTAATAATAATATAATAATAATGATCATCATCATCACCATCATCATCATCATAGTGAAACACCAGCACCATTTTGAGACAGAACAAGAAACGTGAATGATCGTGGAAGGTAGAATTTCCTTGAGGAGAACTCAGGCACATGAATCATCCAAAGCTGATGGCTTTCTTTTATCAGCTCATGCATGGATAAATGACCTCCCCTGCATCCAGGTCGTGCAGAGAAACAGGTGAAGGAATATGCATCGTTTATTATAGAGTCCATAAATTTTTAAATATTTAATACTTGAGCAACTATGATTTGTGTCACTTCTTTCTCCACTCTCTCAGAGTATTCCTTCCTGTACAGCAACCTCTGCAAAAGAAAATGAATTGCTGCCTCATTTTTCACTAGTTGAAAGAGCATGTTTTGGAGAATGATGAAATTAATTCTATGGCGAGGAAGAAAAGTAACAGAAAAGCAGGTAACAATGATTTAATAAATCAGATATGAAGTATTTATTGATGTTCCTGAATATGTAATCACCCTTGTATTCTCTGGGCAGCTGAAAAATAAGTACGTATGGAATTCATTTTTCAGTATCCCCACTGTTCTTTAATGAATACCCATGATGATGTCTTTCTGTAAAAATATGTAGATATATAATACACATTACACACACACACACACAAACACACACATACACACACACACACACACATCTTTAAAAGGTATGGGTTTCATTAAGCCAAATCTTCTTGACTTACATAATACAGTCTTTTATTTATTTTTATTTTTATTCACTTTATCTTTATTTTTTGCATTGTTACTTACAAAGCTTTAACTTCAGTCTTTACTTCCAAGAGAAGTTTCTGGTTATTTCTTTTAAAATAAATTCCTATATTTTAAAATATAAACTAAGATTCTGATTTTATCCACAAGTTCTAATTGTTTTACTTAGAGTCACTAAAATATTTATATTTTATTTATAAATAAAATAATCTGTGTCTAAATCCAGAGCAAGCACATACAAATGCTAAATTATCTTAGGAAACCCTAAGATACTAATTATTAATAAAATACAGATTTTCTTTTCTTTTTTTTTTTTTTTTTTTTTTAGAGATGGGGAGGTCTTGCTATGTTGTGCAGACTTGTGTCAAACTCCTGGGCTCAAGTGATCTTCCATGAGCCACCATGCCTGGCCTAGACATTTTTATACATTTAATTATTTTCTATTTTAAATGATAAATTTATTTTCTACAGGCAACTACCAAATCCTATTGATTCAACCTTCAAAAGCTCTTTCAAATCAGCCTGTATCATCAGCTTCATCTATCACTCCATCATCAGTTTGACTTGTCATCATTTCCTCTCCAAGTTACCGTAGTTGCATCCTAGATTGTTTACCTGCTTTAGGTCTTTCTCCAGCCCCTTCCTCTGACCTTTCCAACCCATCCCTCATCCTGTTGCCAGAACTGATTTTCTAAACTGAAGATCAATTTATGTCCATGTCCCAACTCTATTAAACTCCTCCTCTCCTTTCCTACCATTTAACCTGTGGCCAACAGCTGCGTCTTCTGATCTTTATCTTTAACATTCCCTGACCTTCAGCCACCTCCACTTTCCAGCTTTTTCAAAAAAGACCTTTTTGGTAGTTTGTTCCATGTGACTTGCTTTCTCTTGTCTGTGGATGTAGGACCACGCTTTTGTCTATCTGCAATGTTCCCTTTTATCTCTCTTCACTCCAACCCCCACTTTCTCTATCTCATTTTTTCCTGTTGGTCTCTTAAGACAGAAATTTTCTGCCTCTTCTGGAAGACTTATATTGCCAAAGATTGAATTAGGAAACTCCTTTTCTGGGACCACCTGAAACTCAGTGCATATCATAGCATTTATCTCACAATACTTAAATGTCTTATCTTTTACCATATTGTAAACGCTTGCAGTAATGGATTGGGTGTTGTATCTCTGGGTCAGGTAGATGGCATAGTAAGTGCTATATGAGGGATGCTCAATAAAAGTTGGCTGGATAGCTAAGTCGATGTACATGTAACAAATTATTTTAAATAAGATATTGTTTAAAGGCTATATTTTGCAACTCTCATTGGAGCTGGAATAATTTGATACTAACTGGGCAGAATCAGTTGTGGAAAAAAGACTAAATGATTGTGAAAATTGAACTGTGTTCTTGTTCATCATTGCTCTTAAGTGTAGGTTGAAAGTTTATACATTTGCTCTTATTTTTGTATTTTAGACAATCCATTTTCTCACTATTCTCTCACTATAATAGAAGTTTAAAGGTAGAATGGAAAGATATTTACCTACAAAATAAAAAGACTACAAAATAGCCTATAAGCCATTTAAGTAATACCTATCAAGACTTAATAATATACTTTCAAAGAATTAATGACCGGTTTAGAACAGTTGATGATCTGAATCACATCTGGGAATTATTAACCCCGGGTAGTTATTAATCCTGCACCTTGTAATTAAGATGAGAATAAAAAATAGAAACATATGGATTTTTAATGATTGATAGATGTACCACAAATTTTAGAGAATTAATACTAAATAGTGAAGCTTTCAGAAAACATAGGTCGGCATTAAATGTTAAATAGGTTTTTGTAATCTGCATCCATGCAATTAGTATGTTGAATTAATGAACCATAGTCAGCAAAATAGATTCTTAAAATGAATTGACTTGGTTTTATTTTAGCAAAACAAAACCTGTTGTGCTAATAAATATAATGCTTAACTTAGTCTTCTTCTTCCCCGTAATTAGCAATGTATATGCAAATACTTCAATGAGATTAAAGAAGTCTTTCATTGAAAGCATGGAATTAGGATTTGCGTGTATATATAGTATGTGTGTATATATATATATATTTTTCTTTTGGATGTTCCTGCATCCTAAAGGCCATGTTTGGGAAGATAAAATGAAATTTGTTCTCTTGATTTAGAGAGTTTGATTTAATAATGTGATTAATTAAACAAATTGTAGGCTTACCTTAAATGCAATGCTTTCTGGTGCACATTAGAAGGGATTTCTTTATGGTTACCAGTGAAAATAAGAAATTCTCATATTCATTATAAATATCATAGTAAATAAATATGTACAGCCACCATATTATAGTTAATTTGTATTCTTTCTGTTGATAAGCATTATACTAATCGTTTGGATGACCATAAGCCCTAGTGGGAACAGAATTGGCAAGGCACATTAGAAGACATGAATGGAGGCCCATATGCCTGGAAAATGGAAAGAGAGAGAGAAAGAGAGAGAGGGGGATACAGAAAGATTGAGAGAGAGAAAGAGCAAGCAAGAGAAAGGAAGAGAGGTGTCAAGGAAAAACAGATAAAAGGGCCTTGTAAGTGATGCTAAGGCATGCCATTATTATCCTAATTTCAGTGTAATTTATTAGAGAGTAGTAAGCAAATTAACATTTTGAAAAGATTACTCTAATTGAATGCAGATAGAATAGTTAGAAAAATTCAATCCAAGCACAAGGAACTTAATAGTCTAAATGCAGACTATTAAGTTGAATATTCAAATGTAATGTTGTACATTTGACAACAAAAGCTATTATGAGCTAATGTCATTAAATATTATCACATAGCCCCCAGCTAGGTTATGTCTATCTAGATATACAATTTATATCATTCCAACAAGGCTGTCTTTCTTACAAATTACTATTTATATGATGGTTTTGAATAGGTTTTTAAGATTTGAGATCTCTAAGCCTCCAATTTTAATTCTTTTATTGTAGAGAAGGAATAAAATTTGAATGGTGAAAAACACATAAAATGAACATTCACAAATATTGTCTACATTTTTACTAATTTATCCTCAGTATTTAACATTAATTGATAGCACTAAGTTTACCATCAATACATATCACTTAAGTGAAAACTGAATAAATTAATTATTATTTTGAATATTAGAATTATTTCGAGTATTAGAATTATCATAGAAAAATGTATTTCATGCAATATACAGAACACTTAATATGGTGTTCACGTTCTGCCTAATTTAATTGACATATTGTCTATTATCGGGTTTAAGACTGTAGGATTATATTTTCATTATTTCACTAAAAATCTGAAGATAAAACACTTCAGAGGGAAACAATGAATGTTACTGTATTTCTTTATTTCATTAAAGATCCATTTCCAGCATTTTGCCTTTGTTTATAAATGTAATTTGGATAAAATGTATGAACATAATGCTGGATACAAGGTCAATATATAAATTCAAATTTATTTCTATCTACTATAAACAAAAAATAAAAATGTATAACATATCATTTTCAACACATCAAAAACATAGACTTTTAATGCATAAACTCACTCGTGCAGAGTCTAGAGAATTTGATCTCATAGAATTAGTGAGTAGAATGGCAGTTAGTGGGGGATAGGGAAGGTAGAGGGGAGGGAAAAAGAGACATTGGTCAATGTGGACAAAGTTAGAGTTAGGAGGAAAGAGTTCTGGTGTCCTATTACACAGTGGAGTGACTATGGTTACAATAACATTGTATATTTCAAAAGAACTAGAATTGCTTTTGGCAGTATGGTTATTTTTGTGATATTGGTTCTTCCCATCCATGAGCATGGAATGTTTTCCGTTTGTTTGTGTCATCTGTGATTTCTTTCAACAGCATTTCTTAGTTCTTCCTGTAGAGATCCTTCACCTCCTTTGTTAAGTATATTCCTAGGAATTTTGTTTCATTTTTTTGTCGCTATTATAGAAGGGATTGAGTTCTTGATTTGATTCTCAGCTTAGTCATTGTTGGTGCATAGCAGTGCTACGAATTTGTGTACTTGATTTTGTAACCTGAGACTTTACTGAATTCATTTATCAAATACAAGAGTCTTTTGGAGGAGTCTTTAGGGTTTTCTAGGTATAAAATGATATCATCAGAAGCAGGGAGGATAGGAGCGGGCAGTGAAGGATGAAAAACTACCTACTGGGTACAATGTACACTATTTGGGTGACCTCTACACTAAAAGCCCAAACTTCACCACTATATAGTTCATCCATGTAACCAATAACCACCTATACTTCTAAAGCTATTATAATAAAAAATTAAAGAAAATGTAAGAGAGAATTTTGAATGTTCTCACCTCAAAGAAAAGATAAATGTTTGAAGTACTGGATTTACTAAATACCCTGATTTGTCTATTACATAATGTATACATGTAACAAAACATCACACCGTACCCCACAAATAATATATAATTTTGTGTCAATTTAAAACAAAATAAAGTTAATTAAAAAACCCACAAATACTTAAAAGTATCACAAATCTAAGAAAAGATGTGCGAGAACATTGCATTGAAAACTACAAATAACCTTTGAAGAAAATAAAGACATATAGGAATTGAAAGATATTCCTGTTCATGTATTGGAAGAATCAGTATCAAATACAAGTCAAATTTCTCAGTATGCTGTAAATGTAATGAAAGGAAACACCTGAGCTAATATTTTCCCCCTTTTTAAAAAAAGTGAGTTGAAATTAACATATCACAAAATTGACCATTTTAAAGTGAACAATTCAGTATCATTTAGCACATTCACAATATTGTACAACCACTG
Source organism: Hylobates moloch (assembly GCF_009828535.3). NCBI lineage: Eukaryota > Metazoa > Chordata > Mammalia > Primates > Hylobatidae > Hylobates > Hylobates moloch. The sequence goes on along the minus strand of NW_026652279.1, from coordinate 64,648,041 downwards.
CCTCTATCTAGAGTCAAAATATTTCATCACCCCATATGCATTAATCTGTTGCACTCCATTCTTCCTCCCCTGACCTCATGCGCTGGCAAACACCAATCTGTTTTTTATCTCTGTGGATTCACCTATTCTGTGTATTTCATATAAATTGAATTGAACAATATATGACCTTTTTGTGCCTGGCTTCTTTTACTTAGCGTGGTTTTGTGTTTCATTTGCATTGTATAATGTGTCAGTACTTCCTTTTTATGGTTGAATAATATTACACTGTATGTATATATCAGTTTGTTTATCCATTTGTATATTAATGAACATTTGGGCTTTTTGCACATTTTGGTTACTGTTAATTGTATTGCTGTGAACATGTGTGTACATTATTTGTTTGAGTTCCTGCTTTCAGTTATTTCGGATATATACTTAGGAGAGGAATTTCTGGGTCATATCCCAATTCTATGTTTAGCTTTACATGGAACCACCAAATTTTTTTCCATAGTGGCTGAACCATTTTTATGTTCTCACCAGCAGTGTGTGAGGGTTCCAGTTCCTCCCCAACCTCACCAATGCTTGTTATTTTCCATTTGGTTATTCTCTTCTTAACATATGTAGAAATTGATAAGTCACTGTATTAGTCCGTTTTCACACTGCTGATAAAGACATACCCAAGACTAGGAAGAAAAATAGGTTTATTGGAGTCAAAGTTCCACTTGGTTGGGGAAGCCTCACAATCATGGTGGAAGACGAAAGGCACTTCTTACATGGTGGTGGCAACAGAGAATGAGAGAGAAGCCAAAGCAGAAACCACTTATAAAACTATCAGGTCTCCTAAGACTTATTCACTACCATGAGACCCATATGGGGGAAACTGACCCCATGATTCAGTTATCTCCCACCAGGTCCCTCCCACAACATGTGGGAATTATGGGAGTACAATTCAATGAGATTTGGGTTGGGACAAAGAGCCAAACCATATCATTCTGCCCCTGGCCCCTGTCAAATCTCATGTCTTCACACTTCAAAACCAATCATGCCTTCCCAAAAGTCTTCCAAAGTCTTAACTCATTTCAGCATTAACTCAAAAGTCCAGAGTCCATAGTCTCATCCAAGACAAGGCAAATCCCTTCTGCCTATGTGCCTGTAAAATAAAAAACAAATTAGTTACTTCCTGGGTACAGGCATTGGGTAAATATAGTCATTCCAAATGGGAGAAATTGGCCAAAACAAAGGGGCTATGGGCCCCATGCAAATCCGAAATCCAGCAGGGCAGTCAAATCTTAAAGCTCCAAAATGATCTCCTTTGACTCCATGTCTCACATCCAGGTCATGTTTATATAAGAGGTGGGTTCCCGTGGTCTTGGGCAGCTCTGCCCCTGTGGCTTTGCAGAGTACAGCCTCCCTCTTGGCTGCTTTCATGGGCTGGCATTGAGTGTCTGCAGCTTTTCCAGGTGTATGGTCTTTCTACTGTGGATCTACCATTCTGAGGTCTGGAGGATGGTGGCCCTCTTCTCACAGCTCCATTAGGCAGTGCCCCTGTAGGGACTCTTTGTGGAGGCTCTGACCCCACATTTCCTTTCCACACTTTAAGATTTGACTGCCCTGCTGGATTCCCTTCTGCAACTGCCTTAGCAGTGGTTCTCCATGAGAGCCCTGCCCCTGCAGCAAACTTCTGCCTGGACATCCAGGTGTTTCTATACATCTTCTGAAATCTAGGCATTGGTTCCCAAGTCCTAATTCCATTTTTTTTAATTTTTCCATAAGTTATTGGGGTACAGGTGGTATTCGGTTACATACATGAGTAAGTTCTTTAGTGGTGATTTGTGAGATTTTGGTGCATCTATCACCTGAGCAGTGTACACTACACCATATTTGTAGTCTTTTATCCCTTCCCCACCTCTCACCGCTCCCGCTCTTCCCCCCAGGTTCCCAAAATCCATTGTGTCATTCTTATGCCTTTGTGTCCTCATAGCTTTGCTCCCTTGTATCAGTGAGAACATACGATGTTTGGTTTCCCATTCCTGCATTACTTCACTTAGAATAATAGTCTCCAGTCTCATCCAGGTCACTGATAATGCTGTTAATTCATTCCTTTTTATGGATGCGTAGTATTCCATTGTGTGTGTATATATATATATATTCAATCATCAATCTGTGATATATATATATATATATATCTCTCTCACAGTTTCTTTATCCACTCGTTGATTAATGGGTATTTGAGTTGGTTCTGCGAGTTTGCAGCTGTGAATTGTGCTGCTGTAAACATGTGTGTGCGAGTATGTTTTTTGAATAATGACTTACTTTCCTCTGGGTAGATACCCAGTAGTGGGATTGCTGGATCAAATGATAGTTCTGCTTTTAGTTCTTAAAGAATCTCCACACTGTTTTCCATAGCAACTATACTAGTTTATATTCCCACCAGCAGTGTAGAAGTGTTCCCTGGTCACCGCATCCATGGCAACATCTATTGTTTTTCAATTTTTTGATTATGGCCATACTTGCAGGAGTAAGGTGGTATCGCATTGTGGTTTCGATTTGCATTTCCCTGATCATTAGTAATGTTGAGCATTTTTTCATATGTTTGTTGGCCATTTGTATGTCTTCTTTTGAGAATTGTCTATTCATGTCTTTAGCCCACTTTTTGATGGGATTGTTTGTTTTTATCTTACCAATTTACGTTTCTTGTAGATTCTGGATATTAGTCCTTTGTTAGATGTATAGATTGTGAAGGTTTTCTTCCAGTCTGTAGGTTGTCTGTTTACCCTGCTGACTGTTCCTTTTGCCATGCAAAAGCTCTTTAGTTTAATTAGGTCCCAGCTATTTATCTTTGTTTATATTGCATTTGCTTTTGGGTTCATGGTCATGAAATCTTTGCTTAAGCCAATGTCTGGAAGGGTTTTTCCAATGTTATCTTCTAGAATTTTTATAGTTTCAAGTCTTAGGTTTAAATCCTTAATGCATCTTGAGTTGATTTTTGTATAAGGTAAGAGATGAGGATGTAGTTTCATTCTCCTAGATGTGGCTAGCCAATTATCCCAGCACCATTTTGTTTTGTTTTGTTTTTGAGACAGAGTCTCACTCTGTCACCCAGGCTGGAGTAACGTGGCATGATCTTGGCTCACTGAAACCTCCACCTCCTGGGTTGAAGTAATTCTCCCTGCCTCAGCCTCCCAAGTAGCTGAGATTACAGGCACCCGCCACAATGCCTGGCTAATTTTTTTGTGTGTTTTTTTAAGTAGAGACAGGGTTTCACCATGTTGGCCAGGCTGGTCCTGAACTCCTGACTTCAGGTGATCCACCTGCCTTTTCCTCCCCGAAGTGCTAGAATTACAGGCCCAGCACCATTTGTGAAAATGCTGTCCTTTCCCCACTTCATGTTTTTGTTTGCTTTTTGAAAATCAGTTGGCTTTAAGTATTTGGGTTTATTTCTGGATTTTCTATTCTGTTGCATTGATCTATGTGCCTGTTTTTGTGCCAGTACCACGCTGTTTTGGTGACTATGGCCTTACAGTATAGTTTGAAATTAGGTAGTGTGATGCCTCTAGATTTGTTCTTTTTGCTTAGTCTTGCTTTGGCCATGTGGGCTCTTTTTTGGTTCCATATGAATTTTAGAATTGTTTTTTCTAATTTTTTGAATAATGATGGTGGTATTTTGATGGGGATTGCATTGCATTTGTAGATTGCTTTTGGCAACATGGTCATTTTCACAATATTGATTCTACCCATCCATGAGCATGGGATGTGTTTCCATTCGTTTGTGTCATCTGTGATGTTTTTCAGCATCATTTTATAGCTTTCCTTGCAGAGGTCTTTTGACTCCTTGGTTAGGTATATTCCTGAGTATTTTACTATTATTATTTTTTGCAGCTATTGTGCAAGGAGTTGAGTTCTTGATTCGATTCTCTGTTTAGTCACTGTCGGTATATGGAAGAGCTACTGATTTGTATACATTAATCTTGTATCCAGGAACTTTGCTGAATTCTTTTATCAGTTCTAGGAGCTTTCTGGAGGAGTACTTAGGGTTTTCAAGGTAAACGATCATATTGTAAGCAAACAGTGACAGTTTCACTTCTTCTTTACCGATTTGGATGCCCTTTATTTCTTCCTTCTTGTCTGATTGCTCTGGCTAGGAGTTCCAGTACTGTGTTGAAGAGGAGTGGTGAGAGTGGGCACCCTTATCTTGTTCCAGTTCTCAGAGGGAATGCTTTCAACTTTTCTCCATTCAGTATTATGTTGGCTGTGCGTTTGTCGTAGATGGCTTTTATTATGTTAAGGTATGTTGCATGTGTGCCAATTTTGCTGAAAGTTTTAATCATAAAGCGATGCTGCATTTTATCTAAAGCTTTGTCTGCATCTATTGAAATGATCATGTGATTTTTGTTTTTAATTCTGTTTATGTGGTGTATCACATTTATTGACTTGTGTATGTTAAACCATCCCTCCACCACTGATATGAAACCCACATGATCATGGTGGATTATCTTTTTGATATGTTGTTGGATTTGGTTAACTAGTAGTTTGTTAAGGATTTTAGCATCTATGTTCATCAAGGATGTTGGTCTGTAGTTTTCATCTTTGGTTATGTCCTTTCCTGGTTTTGGTATTAGGGTGATGCTGGCTTCATCGAATGAATTAGGGAGGGTTGCTTCTTTCTCTATCTTGTCAAAGATAGTGTCAGAAGGATTGGTACAATTCTTCTTTGAATGTCTGGTAGAATTCTGCTGTAAATACCTCTTGTCCTGAACTTTTTTTGTTGGTATTTTTTAAATTACCATTTCAATCTTGCTACTTATTATTGGTCTGTTCATGGTATCTAATTCTTCCTGATTTAGGCTAGGAGGGTTGTATTTTTCCAGGAATTTATCCATCTCTTCTAGGTTTTCTAGTTTATGTGTGTAATGGTGTTCATAATAGACTTGAATGATCTTTTGTATTTCTGTGGTGTCAGTTGTAATATTTCTTATTTCATTTATTAGTGAGGTTATTTGGATTTTCTCTCTTCTTTTCTTGGTTAATCTTGCCAATGCTCTATCAATTTTATTTGTCTTTACAAAGAACCAGGTTTTTTTTTTTTTCATTATCAGAGCAGAACTGAAGGAAATAGAGACATCTTTTGTAATTTTTTAAATTTCAGTTTCATTTAGTTCTGCTCTGATCTTTGTTACTTCCCTTTTTCCACTGGGTTTGGGTTTGGTTTGTTCTTGTTTCTCTAGTTCTTAGAGGTGTAACCTTAGAGTGTCAGTTTGTGCTCCTTCAGTCTTTTTGATATAGGCATTTAGGGCTATGAACTTTCCTCTTAGCACCACCTTGCTGTATCCCAGAGGTTTTGATAGGTTGTGCCATTATTGTTGTTCAGTTTGAACAATTTTTAAATTACCATCTTGATTTCTTTTTTGACCCAATGATCATTCAGGAGCAGGTTATTTAATTTCTGTGTATTTGCATGTTTTTGATGGTTCCTTTTGGAGTTGATTTCCAGTTTTATTCCACTGTGGTTTGAGAGAGTGCTTGGTATAGTCTGTTTTGGAGAAAGTTCCACATGCTGTTGAATAGAATGTGTATTCTGCAGCTGTTGGGTGAAATGTTCCATATGTGTCTGCTAAATCCATTTGTTCCAAGGCATAGTTTAAGTCCCTTGTTTCTTTGTTGACTTTATGTTTTGATGACCTGTCTAGCGCTGTCAGTGGAGTATTGAAGTCTCCCACTATTATTGTATTGCTGTCTATCTCATTTCTTAGGTCTGTTAGTAATTGTTTTATAAATCTGGGAGCTCTAGTGTTAGGTGTGTATATATTTAAGGTTGTGATATTTTCCTCTTGGACAAGGCCTTTTACCATTATATAATGTCCCTCTTTCTCTCTTTTAACTGCTGTTACTTTAAAGTTTGTTCTGTCAGATACAAAAATAACTACCCTTGCTCGCTTCTGGTGGCCATTTGTATGAAATACCTTTTTCCACTCCTTATACTTTAAGTTTGTGTGAGTTCTTATGTGCTAGGTGAGTCTCCTGAAGGCAGCAGATAGTTGGTTGGTGAGTTCTTATCCATTCTGTGGTTCTGTATCTTATAAATGGAGCATTTAGGCCATTTACATTCCATGTTAATATTGAGATGTGAGGATCCATTGTGTTCATGTTCTTTGTTGCTTTTTTTGTTTTTTGTTTTTGTTTTTTAACTTGTATTTTTGTTTTGTAGGTCCTGTGTGATTTATGCTTTAAAGATGTTCTGTTTTGATGTGTTTTTGGGATTTGTTTAAAGATTTAGAGCTCCTTTTACCAGTTCTTGGTAGTGGTGGCTTGCTAATTGAGAATTCTTTCAGCATTTGTTTGTTTGAAAAAGACTATATTTTTTCTTCATATATGATGCTTACTTTTGCTGGATACAAAATTCTTGGCTGATAATTGTTATGTTTGAGGATGCTGAAGATAGAGTCCCAGTCCCTTCTAGCTTGTACGTTTTCTGCTGAGAAATCTGCTGTTAATCTGATAGTTTTTCCTTTATAGGTTACCTGATGCTTCTGTCTCACAGCTCTTAAGATTCTTTCCTTCATCTTCACTTTGGATAACCTGATGATAGTGTGCCTAGGTGAAGATCTTTTTGCAGGGAATTTCCTGGGTGTTCTTTGTGTTTCTTGTATATTTATGTCTATGTCTCTAGCAAGGCTGGGGAAGTTTTCATCGATTATTCCCCCAAATATGTTTTCCAAGCTTTTAGAATTCTCTTCTTCCTCAGGAACACTGATTATTTTTAGGTTTGTTCATTTAACATAATCCCAGACTTCTTGGAGGGTTTGTTCATACTTCGTTATTCCTTTTTCTTTGTCTTTGTTGGATTGGATTAGTTTGATGATCTTGTCTACAAGCTCTGAATTTCTTTCATCTACTTGTTCAATTCTATTGCTGAGACTTTCCAGAGCATTTTACATTTCTAAAGGTGTGTCCAAAGTTTCCTGAATTTTTGTTTGCTTTTTCTTTAAGCTATCTATTTTCTTGAATATTTCTACCTTAACTTCTTGTATCATATTTTGGATTTCATTGCATTGGGGTTCACCTTTCTCTGGTCCCTCCCTGATTAGCTTAATGACTAACCTCCTGAATTCTTTTTCAGGTAAATCAGGGATTTCTTCTTGGTTTGGATCCCTTGCTGAACTAGTGTGATTTGGTGGCGGTGGTGGGGTTGAAGAGTCTTGTTTTTTCAAATTACTAGGGTTGGTATTCTGGTTCCTTCTCATTTGGGTAGGCTCTGTCAGAGGGAGGGTCTAGGGCTGAAGGCTGTTGTTCAGATTCTTTTGTCCCATGGGGTGTTCCCTTGATGTCGTACTCTCCCCCTTTTCTATGGATGTGGCTTCCTGCGAGCCGATCTGCAGTGATTGTTGTCTCTCTTCTGGGTCTAGCCACTCAGTGAGTCTACCCGGCTCCAGGCTGGTAGTGGTGTTGCCTGTACAGGGTCCTGTGATGTGAACCATTTATGGGTCTCTCAGCTATGGATACCAGTGCCTGTTCCACTGGGGGAGGGGGGTGCAACAGGACTCTGTGAAGGTTCCTAGCTTTGGTGGTTTAATGCTCTATTTTTGTGCTGGTTGGCCTCCTGCTAGGAGGTTATGCTCTCCAGAGAGCACCAGCTGTGGTGGTATCAGGAGGAACCAGGGGTGGGCAGGGCCCTAGAACTCCCAAGATTATATGCCCTTTGTTTTCTCCTACCAGGGTAGGTAGGGAAGGACCATCAGTTGGGGGCGGGGCTAGGTGTATTGAGCTCAGACTCTCCTTGGGCGGGTCTTGCTGTGGCTACTGTTGGGGATGGGAGTGAAATTCCTAGGTCCCTGGGGTTGTTTACCTAGGAGGATTATGGCCGCCTCTGCTGAGTCATGCAGGTTATCAGGGAAGTGGGAGAAGCCAGGAGCCACAAGCATCACCCGGCTCCCACGCAAACTGAAGGGCCTCTGTCTCACTCCCACTGTACCCCCACAACAAACTCCCAGTCTCTTTCTAGGTGGAGAGTGATGTGGGCTTGAAAACCCGCCCCAGGCTACCCACCTCCCAGCTGTGAAAGAAAAGGGTTTGACTCTTCCCCCACCTGTGGAGTGTGCGCACTGGATTTGCACCCTCCCCCAAGTTCTGGCCAGGAAGCTTCTCACCCCATTCAGATTGCTAGAAAGTTCAGCTAGCGTTTTCCTTCTGCCTGTGGAATTTTACCCCCTGCTCCTCTCCCATTGAATCCCTGTTTTGCCAGGCAGGAATGGCCTGCTTGGGGACCCAATGAGTTCACAGGGTCTTTCTGCTGCTTCCTCTACCACTGTGTTTCGCTCAGCTCTCCAAATTGACTCAGCTCCAGGAAAAGTCAGAAACTTCTCCTGCAAACAGACCTTCAGCTTCACCAGTTAGGGTGTATGTTTGGGAGAGGAGGGTCTCCCTTTTCCACTTCCACAGTTAGGGCACTCACAGTTTTGGGAGGGTCACCTGGGTCCTGCAGGAGCAATTTGCTTCCTTCAGAGCATCTGTGGGTCCTCTCGGGGTTGCTGGCCAAACACGGATTCTTGACTTCTATGCACTGGCAGGCTCAACACCATGTGGAAGCTGCCAAGGCTTGGGGCTTGCATCCTCTGAAGCCACGGCCTGAGCTCTATGTTGGCCTCTTTCAGCCATGCCTGGAGTGGCCGGGATGCAGGGCACCAGGTCCATAGGCTGCACACAGCACAGGGACCCTGGGCCTGGCCCAGGAAACCATTTTTTTCTTCTAGGCCTCTGGGCCTGTGATGGGAGGAGCTGCTGTAAAGACCCCTGACATGGTCTGGAGACATTTTCCCTATTGTCTTGGGGGATTAATATTTGGCTCCTTGTTACTTATGCAAATTTCTACAGCTGGCTTGGATTTCTCCTCAGAAAATAGGATTTTCTTTTCCAGCACGTTGTCAGGCTAAAAATTTTTTGAACTTTTATGCTCTGCTTCCCATATAAAACTGAATGCCTTTAACAGCACCCAAGTCGCATCTTGAATGCTTTGCTGCTTGGAAATTTCTTCCGCCAGATACCCTAAATCATCTCTCTCATGTTCAAAGTTCCACAAATCCAGGGGCAAAATGCGGCCAGTCTCTTTGCTAAAACATAACAAGAATCACCTTTGCCATAGTTCCCAACAAGTTCCTCATTTCCATCTGAGACCACCTCAGCCTGGACTTTATTGTCCATATCACTATCAGCATTTTGGACAAAGCCTTTCAACAAGTTTCTGGGAAGTTCCAAAGTTTCCCACATTTTCCTACCTTCTGAGCCCTCCAAACTGTTCCAACCTATGCCTGTTACCCAGTTCCAAAGTCACTTCCAAATTTTCGGGTATCTTTTCAGCAATACCCCACTCTACAGGTACCAATTTACTGTATTAGTCCATTTTCCCACTGCTGATAAAGACATATCCGAGACTGGGAAGAAAAAGAAGTTTATTGGAGTCACAGTTCCGTGTGGCTCAGGAGGCCTCACAATCATGGTAGAACATGAAAGGCACTTCTTACATGGTGGTGGCAAGAGAGAATGAGAGAGAGACCAAAGCAGAAACCCCTTATAAAACCATCAGATCTTGTCAGAATTATTCACTACCATGAGAACAATATGGGGGAAACCACCCCCATGATTCAATTATCTCCCACCAGTTTCCTCCCACAACATGTAGGAATTATGCGAGTACAATTCAAGATGAGATTTGGGTGAGGACTCAGAGGCAAACAATATCAGTCACTTCGAAAATTTTATGAAAATTCAAAGAATAGCCAAGGAAATCTGAAAGAAGAAGAATACCGAGGTATTTACCCCACAAAATACGAAAACTTATTATAATGCTATAGTATATACCCCAGTACAATATTGGTACAGGGATAGACAAATTTGCTAGTAGGAAATACTAGAAAATTTAAAGGCAGACCCACCATGTATTAAGTGACCTGATTTACAAGATGATATTACAATGATATGAGAAAAATATTTTTCAATAAATGAATCTGGGGCCTGTAGGATATCCACATTGGAATACATATATATCTTCTCTTCTTATAGCTTATACACAAAAGTCAATGCCAAGTGAACTAGAGCTCTAAATCTGAAAGATGCAATTATAAAGCTAAAAAAATTTCATGAGTTTTGAATGGTAGGTATTTATTAAACAACCCCCAAAAGAAAAAAAAACATAAAAATATAAACGATATTACATATTGAACTATATTAATATTAAAGGCTTTTATTCATTAAAAGAAACCAGTAAGAACAGCAAAAAGCAACACACAGGTTGGAAGACTATATTTGCAGTGCAGTTATTTTAAAAAGGATTTATATTCAGAATATTTAAAGAACTCCCACAAACCAACAAGAAGACAGATGAAGATGACACAGTAGAAAAAATGGACCCGAAGTCTTATGTATTTGAGAAGTGAGAATGGCCAAATAGTCAATAGACATATGAAAAGGAGCTTAATCTTTAAAATGCATTAAAACTTGAAGATTAGAAGGATTGATAGATATGTGGTTTAAAAATGTATACTAGAATAGTATAATATTTATGTGGTACATATAATAGTTATGTGGAACATATAAGATTGTCATTGTAAAATTATTCTTTTTTTGGTTCGAAAAATGTTATCACAAATATATTGGAATAATATTCAGAACAGAATGAATTTTCAATATGCACATAACAAAATGACTAAACTGAAAACAAAATAAAATGTCAATTTTCGAAGAGGATATGAAGCAAGTAGAGCTCTCATACACCACTAGTGAGTGTGAAAATTGGTATAACTACTTTGGGAAACTATTTGGCAATATCTATTAAATCTTAATACACACATTCCCAGTCAGATGTGGTGGCTCATGCCTATAATCCCAGCACTTTGGGAAGCCAAGGCAGGTGGATCACTTGAGGTCAGGAGTGCAAGGCCAACCTGGCCAACATGGTGAAACCCTGTCTCTACTAAAAATACAAAAAATCAGTGAGGCATGGTGGCACATGCCTGTAATCCCAGCTACTTGAGAGGTTGAGGCAGGAGAATTGCTTATTCCTGGGATGTGGAGGTTGCAGTGAGTTGAGAACTTGTGCCACTGCACTCCAGCCTGGGTGACAGAGTGAAAGAGACTCCATCTCAAACAAACAAACAAACAATAGCTACAACCTGGCTGTTCTACCTCTAGATATATGCACAGTAGAAATGTGTATACATCTTTACAAAGAAACATGGACATAACTGCCAATCAGCAGTAAAATATATAAATAAATGGTTGTCTAGGCATAAAAATACTATAAAGCAAAGAAACTGAAAAAAATTCTGTTTTTATACAGTACTGTAGATGAATGCCACAAATATTGTTGAACAAAAGAAACTGGAAACCAAAGAGCACATACAGTGTGATTCCATGTATGTAAAATTCAAAACAGGCAAAATTAATCTATAATCTTAGAGGTCACGATAGAGGTGACTGGAAGGGGCCAGAAATCAGGCTTTTAAAATGCTGGTAAAACACTCTGGGAGACCGAGATGGGCGGATCACTTGAGGTCAGGAGTTCGAGACCAGCCTTCAACATGGTGAAACCCTGTCTCTACTAAAAATACAAAAATTAGCTGGGTATGGTGGCGAGTTCCTGTAATCCCAGCTACTCGGGAGGCTGAGGCAAGAGAATTGCTTGAACCTGGGAGGCAGAGGTTTCAGTGAGCCAGGATTGCACCACTGCACTCCAGCATGGGCAACAAGAGCGGAACTGTCTCAAAAAAATAAATAAAAATAAAAATAAATACTGGTAATATGCTGTTTTGACATAGATGATAGCTACATGGGTCTGTTCCATTTGAGAAAAATTTATCGATCTGTACATTTAGCCATATACTTTGTTCTGTTCCCTGGGAGAAACTCCCTTTTGAATTGTGTCTGTGTCTTCTGGTTATGCTTTTGAGAAAATATTTTTCTCATCCATAACCACAGCTGAAGTGGTCCTTGAAGAGTTATTCTTGTCAGTTGAATGGGTTACATTGCCTCTTGGTGCAGTTTTGGAGGCCCACAGACAGCTTTAGAGTTGGAAAGACTTACTTGTTGCAGATACGTGATTTATTTGGAAATAACATTTTCTTTAAAAGCTTGGTAGGCTTTGGTCAGTTTCATGTTTGACTTGAGAAACTACAGCCATTGACTTCATATAGAGAGATACCACATCATAGGAGGCAGAAAATACACACACACCTCTCTGTGCTTGGGCCCAAATATGAAACATTATTTGGTTTTTTGTTTGTTTGTTTTGAGACAGAGTCTTGCTGTGTCACCCAGGCTGGAGTACAGTGGTGTGATCTCGGCTCACTGCAACCTCTGCCTCTTGGGTTCAAGAGATCCTCCTGCCTCAGCCTCCTGAGTCGCTGGGACTACAGGTGTCCACCACCACTCCTGGCTAATTTTTTTGTACTTTTTGTAGAGATAGGGTTTCGCCATATTGGCCAGGCTGGTCTCAAACTCATGACTTCAAGTGATCCAACTGCCTCGGCCCCCAAGGTGCTGGGATTACAGGCATGAATCACTGTGCCTGGCCAAAGATCACTTCTTATTGTTGCGTTGACCAGAACTAGTGATATCATCGGGACTCAGATATGGAGGGAAATTCAAGGAATAATTGGTGAGTATTATTGTCTGTGTAATGACTGCCCAAATCTCAGAATCTACTTTTAATTTTAGAACTCATGAGGTTTTCTTGGTGGTTGCTTTTTTTCTCTTCAAGAAAATTCATAAATATTTTCTGCTCATGTATTCCATTCTCTCATGGGATGAGATAAAGTTTGAAACCTTTTAACCTGCTCCCTGAATTTCTTAACAAGTCTTTCATAATTTTTAATTATTTTGTTTCTTGTAGGTAAATAAGGATAAATTATCAGTAACATATGTCAATGTACATTCCAGTTTATTAGTCACTTTTTATCTAGTCTAGTGTTTAGCCTAGCCTGATTCCAACTTATATATATATATGTGTATGTGTTCGTGTGTGTGTGTGTGTGCAAAGTCATGTGCCACAAAACCACATATATGTGATGATGATCCCATAAGATTATAATTGAGCTGAAAAATTCCTCTTGCCTGTGACGTTGTAAGTATCATAACATCATAGCACAATGCATTACTCCTGTATTTGTGGTGATGCTGATGTAAACAAACCTACCGCGCTGCTAGTCATATAAAAGTATAGTACATATTATGTACAGTACATAATACTTGAACATTATAAATGACTGTGTTACTGGTTTATGTATTTACTATACTACACTTTTCATCATTATTTCTACTCATAAAAAAGTTTACTGTAAAACAGTGTATCATGTTATGTGGGCAGATGCCTTGCATCTCATGTTTATTGTGTCTCTTGATTACATCAGTTTATCTTGCGTTGATTTAATTTTGTCTTGTTTTATTCATTATGACCCCTAACCATATAAAACCCATACCTAATATTCTCAGTAAGAGGCCATGTGGAGTGACCAACCTGGAAACAAAGTCAAAAGTGATTAAGGATTATTTAAGTGGGAAATTAATGATGATTATTGCCCACCAGTCAGGCGTGTCCCATTCCACTATAGCTATGATCTTGAATGACAAGAACAAAGTAATAGGAATTGTTAAAGTATCTGCTCATTGAAAGCAACAAAACTAACAAAAATTGGAGAAGGGCCTGTATCAGATATGGAGAAACTTGCAGTGATCTAGCATGAAGACCAGACACAGAAGTCTAGCCTTCTCAGCACCATGACAGTTATGACTAAAGCAAAAAGATTGTTTGCTATGTTGAAAGCAAAGGCTTGACCTGTCTATGATGCTGAATTTACTGCTAGCTCTGGGTTGTTTAAACAATTCAAGAATTGTTATTCATTACATGATGTAAAAGTGAGTGATAAGTATATGAATGCTGATGCGAAGACAGCTGAAGAATTTTTAGAAACTCTAGATAAGCAGATTGTGGAGGAAAATTACTTGTCATAGAAGATCTCCAATATGGATGAAACCTCTCTATTCTGGAAACAGATGCCTGGAAGGACTTTCATACAAAATGAGGTCAAGTCAATGTTAAGTTTCAAGACTTTTAAGGACAGAACAACAGTCTTGCTTAGGGTCAGTGTTATGGGCCACAAATTGAATTCATTTGTGATCTGGCACAGAAAACACCTCAGGGTCTTCAAGTATGTCAGTAAGAACACACTGCCAATGTGTTACAAGAACAATAAGAACTCATGGATGACCCACCTTCTCTTTCAAGATGCCCTTCTGAGTTGCTGCTATGCCAGCGAAATGGAGAGGTACTGTTTGAAGAATAACATACTTTTAAATGTTTTGCTTATTATTGATAATGCTCCTGCGTATCCTCCTTTTATTGGTGATCATTTCAATAACAAAATCATGTGTCTTCCTCCAGACAACTTTCTGATCCAACTAATGGATCATGGATTACAGCAGCTTTTAAGGCTTGCAATTTAGGAGGATCTTTGTCCATGCTATTGCTACAACCAAGGAATACACTGAGAAAACACTGTTGCAATTCTGGAAGGATGACTGCATGAAGGACCTTGCTTGGGCTTGAGATAATGTCAGCAAAGAAGGTATGAATGGCATAGGGAAGAAGACAATCAAGAGTTTATCCGTGATTTCAAAAGACATACCGAGAATGTATATGATGCAAAAATCAACAAGATTGTGGTTGAGATGGCAAACAACTTTAATGTGGATGTGGATGAGGTTGACATTGAGGACCTCTTATAGGTGGTTCCTGAGAAATTGCTTAAGGATGAGTGGAATAGGAATGCATAGATGAACAAGAAAAAAAGTAAAGGAAAGTGCAGGAAAAGAAAAAGAAGAACCCCCAGCAAATTCACAAGTGTTTAGTAGAAGCTTTTGCAGACCTCAACAAGCTTCCTAAAAATTTGGAAACATGAACCCCCAACACCAAAAAGTTTTCATTAATAGAGAAGAATGTTCATGATGTATTATCTACTTACAAGCAAATCTATGATGAATAGAAGAAACAAACCAAGCAAACCACCGTGGACAATTTCTGAAAAGTGTGACACCTCCTCTGGAAGAGCCTTGGGCAGGTTCTTCAGAAAGTATTCCTGAAGGCATTGCTATCATATGAAATGGCAGCTTCATGCCTGCTTTTGCCCCTGAAGACCTTTCAGTGGGACAGGAGAAAGAGGTGGAAAACAGTGATATTGATGATCTTGAATCTGTGCAGACTTAAGCTAATCTTATTTTTTATCTTATTTTTTTCTTAGTTGTTCACAAAAAATAAAAAAGTAAAAAAAAAAGGTTGTAGAATAAAGATGTAAAGAAAAAAGTATTTTTGAACAGCTATATCATGTTTGTATTTTAAGTAATATTTTTATAAAAGAGGAACATTTAAAAAATTGAAAGTTTGTAAATAAAAAATGTTACAGCAAGCTAAAGTTAATTTATAATTGAAGAAAGAAAATAACTAAAATAAATTTAGTGTAGCCTAAGTGTACCGAGTTTATCAAGTCCACAGTACCTTATGGGAATGTCTTAGGCCTTCACATTCACTCACCACTCAGTCACTGACTCACTCAGAGCAACTTGCAGCTCTGCAAGCTCCCTTCATGGTAAGTGACCTATACAGGTGTGCCACATTTTATCTTTTATACTGTTTTTTTTGTTGTTGTTGTTGTACCATTTCTGTGTTTAGGTACACAAATATTTGCCATTGTGTTATAATAGCCCAGGGTATTAAAGCTTTTAGTGTTTGCCTGTAATCTTGGGCATCCCCTGGTTTATAGGTGCATCACTCTACTTTGATCTGCCATCTTTACATGTCCATCTTTCCTCTTTGTATATCTGTGTCTTCACACAGGCTTCTTATAGGGACACCAATCATTGGATTTGAGGAGTAACATAATTCATTATGATCTTATCTAACAGTAAGACCACATACCTATTTTTAGCCTGGGTACAATAAGTTGTACCATGTAGCCTATGTGTGAAGTAGGCTTTATCATCCAGGTTTGTGTAAGTATACTCTTATGATGTTTGCACAATGATGAAATCACCTATCAATGCATTTCTCAGAATGTATCCCCGTTGTTAAGCAATGCATGACAGTATATATACATTCCTAATATTTTTTGCTATCCTCTCCTTTTTGCCTTTTTTACTCTATCCTCCGCCTTTATTTTATTCTTCTTATGAATGAGGTTTTCCTTTCATTTATATCATTAACATCTTTTTTTTTGTGCTAATTATAATTTTTTTTTCTTTTTTTTTTTTTAATTATACTTTAGGTTTTAGGGTACATGTGCACAATGTGCAGGTTTGTTACATATGTATCCATGTGCCATGTTGATTTCCTGCACCCATTAGCTCGTCATTTAGCATTAGGTATATCTCCTAATGCTGTCCCCGCCCCCCCCACCCCCCACCCCACAACAGTA
This sequence comes from Hylobates moloch, assembly GCF_009828535.3. Lineage (NCBI taxonomy): Eukaryota > Metazoa > Chordata > Mammalia > Primates > Hylobatidae > Hylobates > Hylobates moloch. The sequence goes on along the minus strand of NW_026652279.1, from coordinate 64,631,608 downwards.
CCCGGAATGTGATGTTCCCCTTCCTGTGTCCATGAGTTCTCATTGTTCAATTCCCACCTATGAGTGAGAACATGCGGTGTTTGGTTTTTTGTCCTTGCGATAGTTTACTGAGAATGATGTTTTCCAGTTTCATCCATGTCCCTACAAAGGACATGAACTCATCATTTTTTATGGCTGCATAGTATTCCATGGTGTATATGTGCCACATTTTCTTAATCCAGTCTATTGTTGTTGGACATTTGGGTTGGTTCCAAGTCTTTGCTATTGTGAATAGTGCCGCAATAAACATACGTGTGCATGTGTCTTTATAGCAGCATGATTTATACTCCTTTGGGTATATACCCAGTAATGGGATGGCTGGGTCAAATGGTATTTCTAGTTCTAGATCCCTGAGGAATCGCCACACTGACTTCCACAATGGTTGAACTAGTTTACAGTCCCACCAACAGTGTAAAAGTGTTCCTATTTCTCCACATCCTCTCCAGCACCTGTTGTTTCCTGATTTTTTAATGATGGCCATTCTAACTGGTGTGAGATGGTATCTCACTGTGGTTTTGATTTGCATTTCTCTGATGGCCAGTGATGATGAGCATTTCTTCATGTGTTTTCTGGCTGCATAAATGTCTTCTTTTGAGAAGTGTCTGTTCATGTCCTTTGCCCACTTTTTGATGGGGTTGTTTGTTTTTTTCTTGTAAATTTGTTTGAGTTCATTGTAGATTCTGGATATTAGCCCTTTGTCAGATGAGTAGGTTGCAAAAATTTTCTCCCATTCTGTAGGTTGCCTGTTCACTCTGATGGTAGTTTCTTTTGCTGTGCAGAAGCTCTTTAGTTTAATGAGATCCCATTTGTCAATTTTGGCACTGCTCAATGAAATCAAAGAGGATACAAACAAATGGAAGAACAAGAAAAATAAAAAACGCCCAAATAACATTATAATTCAATCCATCCCTCTTCACAGAATTGGAAAAAACTACTTTAAAGTTCATATGGAACCAAAAAAGAGCCCGCATTGCCAAGTCAATCCTAAGCCAAAAGAACAAAGCTGGAGGCATCACGCTACCTGACTTCAAACTATACTACAAGGCTGCAGTAACCAAAACAGCATGGTACTGGTACCACAACAGAGATATAGATCAATGGAACAGAACAGAGCCCTCAGAAATGATGCCACATATCTACAACTATTTGATCTTTGACAAACCTGACAAAAACAAGAAATGGGGAAAGGATTCCCTATTTAATAAATGGTGCTGGGAAAACTGGCTAGCCATATGTAGAAAGCTGAAACTGGATCCCTTCCTTACACCTTATACAAAAATTAATTCAAGATGGATTAAAGACTTAAATGTTAGACCTAAAACCATTAAAATCCTACAAGAAAACCTAGGCAATACCATTCAGGCCATAGGCGTGGGCAAGGACTTCATGTCTAAAACATCATTAACATCTTAAATACACTTGTGAATCCTTTTAGACTACATAGGGATGTTATTTTCATTTATACTTACTTTATGTTTCTGGTGTTGGTTTTATCTGCTTACTTTCCTCACCTGGATTTCTTTAGCCTGTTTGATTCCTTATTGCCAAACTAAGTTTGCAGACTGCACAGCAACTTTATTTGTTTACTTGTTTTTTAACTTCATTTCTTCTGTTAAAGTGGGCAATGAAATGGTGTAAAAAGTCTGGATTCAAGCAGTAAGACTGGTCCCTGTCTTCAGTCTCACATTAATGATTTTTAGTTCTTTGCCCTGCCCTAAGAGTTAAAACCACCAGCCACAAGTCTCAGCAAGCCTGTGGCGTCAGGTCTCCATCACGTTGTATTGGTGTTACTTTTCTTCTAAGGAGCTCTTATGTTGTTTTTATCCTGGCTATGTAATTTTGATTTTTGAGTTCTACTACATTTTATCATTTTCCTGTCTTGGGAAAGAAGGGCCATCAAAGCAAGGAATTATGATATCACCTTAATGGGAAATTCAACATAACAAAAAGCAAGACTCTTCACTTACCTATTGGATAGAGGGCCTTTTATATGCCTGTTAGGTTTTGCAAATTTTTCATGTATCCATTCAAGTTGAATAGTGTAATCCATCTGTTTAAATTTTTAGAAACTTCTGCCCTTAATTCTTAAACAAGTTACCACAAAATTAAAACAGCTATTTTCCCAAATATTATTATAGTATTTCAGGAAAAATTGTTATGAAAACATAGTTTGGTGTTATTGTAATGAAAATAGTATGATCTTTAGAAATATGTTTTATTATAATTCCCTGTTAAGGACTCTATAAATGCTAATGCATCTTTTAACAAAGTGTTTGTACAAACATCGATTGGAATTTCATGCCAATTATCTTTTTATTTTATGTATTTTATACTACTTTTCAGGTAAACACATACATATGCATATATAGATCTATATATCTGTGTATAAGCACACACACACACACACATACTGTTTATCAAGGCTCTTCATGCTATATGGTGATCTTGCTATGTGTCTATTAGCAAACCAAATTTCTTCTTATGACAAGTATAACACATTTTCTTATTTATTTGCAAGCAAATCTTGGTAGGTGCTAGCACCTGACCATAGTGGATAAAGTCAGGAAGCAAGCTATACTTTTCTTCTGGCTTTTCAGGTTTACATTTAGGAAGAAGAGAAGTTGTTATTGAATCATAAATGTATCTTTATGTATTCTCATTCCTAGGCTGAGTCGTCTGTTCAGAGACTCACTCTCTGTTTAGAAATGCAGTCTTCATCTAATGTCCTCAAAATATGCTCTTTTACAGCCTCTTCCTTCTGTATAAAACTAAATGTGTCATTTGTCCCTGAGCAGATGTTAACAAGTATAAACAGAAAGTCGAATGCAGCTACATATTTAGAGAGAACAGCAAAATAAAAAGGGAGAGGTGCTAACTAAAATTAAAGTGCAATTTAGCGACTTTCTTTATGTAAAATTTTTTTCTAGATGCATTGCAAAATTCATAAATATCTGTGAGTATGTTGATTGACAATGTGAGTGATGTAACAGACATTTTCAGCACATCTTGGCCTGTCAGGATATATGAATTTGGCAATTCCTTCCTTTGATTATGGAAAGTATAATATAAGGGAATGAAGTAGTCCTCATTGGTGAACTAGTTAACGCTGCTATTTAGTGCCAGAGAGTTATCAAGGCAAAATATTTTATCCCTCATTGCGTAATTTTAAATCTTAAATATTTTAAAACCTGAAAATGAAAAAAGAAAATATTGATTTTATAATATTTGCTTTGGTTTTAAGAAATTAACGTTGTTGCAGTTGTCTATTTTGTTGCAAATATTACTGAACATGGAAAACACCTATTAAAACTGTGATGCATAGTTGAAAGTTAACCCTTAACTGAGACAATGTCTAGAAATGAAAGGCAACATTTACATATGTTGTCTCATTATCCAAACTATTTGAAAAATATTAAAGCAGTGAACTCTGCCTATATAATTACTTTCTAGTATTTGCAGTGTGACTTAAATATTGTTATGAGGAACCATGCTAAGGATCAGAAATAGATTTTCATTGAAATGGAGAAAACACAGTGAATAGAAGAAATATGTCTTAGCATAAACAATGGAGAAGGATAGTTTTACGACCTCAGCAATACCTTCCTGCCCTCATTTCCTCATTCCAGCTACCACTTGTCTGACCTGGGACTCAAAATTATCATTCAAAATTGTAAAAGATGCTTTTATTCTCAGTGCTTACCCATTCATAAATTACTTAAATAATATGTATGACTAATACATCTTTATGTATATATGCAAGAAATATAATTTGTAGATAATTTCAGTAACCCATTATGACTAGTTAAAAGTATAACCCAATCAGGAATTATTATATAACATATATGTTTTGTTACGTATTAGTATCCTAGGGCTGTCATGACAAATAATCACAGACCGATTGGCTTAAAATAACAGGAATTTATTGCCTCACAGTTCTAGAGGCCAAAAGTCTGAAACGAAGGTATTGGCAAGACCAAGCTCCCTTTGAAGGTTTAGGAAAAAATTTTTTCTTGCCCCTTTTAAGCTTCTAGTGTTTGCCTGTAATCCTTGGCATCCCTTGGTTTATAGGTGCATCACTCTACCTTCTGCCTCCATCTTTACATGTCCATCTTCCCCCTATGTGTATCTGTGTCTTCACACAGCCTTCTTATAAGGACATCAGTCATTGGACTTGGGGAGTACCCTAATTCATTATTATCTTAATTACATATGCAAAGACTTTGTTTCAAAATAAGATCATATATTTTTACCAGTTCTAGGGGGAACATGAAGTTTTGGGAAAAACTACTACAAGTCAGCATATTAATTTTTATAATGATATAAAATTTCTACTTACGATTTAAAGCACAGCCATGTGACAATCAAATATGTAGACTAATTCAATATGAAGTCATTAATTTTGATCAGTGTGTGTCCCTTTCTTCAAGGTTAACACCTGACATCTGGGTAAACTCATTCTCATCAAGAAGTACTTGGAAATCTAAGGAGATTTAAACACATAGCACTAGTAAAAAATATGTAATAGTTACATATTGGTAAAACAATTAACTGTTTTGTCTTCTGTTTTTAGTATTTCATTTATAAGCAGTAGTCCCGTTGTGTGGAGGGTACTGTCTTTAGTGAAATCTGAGGAATACTGTTAAATACAACACAGAGAAGAATAAAAACCTGGGGATTTTGGAAATCTGCACACTTTTTTTTCCAATTTCAGGAAATAATCTTAATTCACACTTTAGATATGACCTCTAACAGCCTTATATAGATTTTGGAAAGTTTGTGAAGTGATGAAAACATGTTAATGATTTTCTATGAATTTCTGTTGATCTTACAGGTGCTCCCTACTGGGAGGCTTTGATTTATTCTGTACTATGAACCATGGGAAAGTAAAGTATTATCCAGGCTGTTTCCTTTTAAGGTTGAAATGGGAATTATTAATAATTACCCTGGGACAATAGGTATAAAGAGGACACTTGAGCCTCCTAGCTATTTATAAACCTACTGATCTTTTTATTGCTAATTTGAATAATTGTTTCTCTCACATGCCTCATCACAGAATAAAGTAATGATCAGACATGACCTCTCTTAGTCATGGTTAATGTTTCATAGCCATTGAACTAGTGAGAAGAAAGGTACTAATGCAGTGGGATGACTATGCAAAATGGTATTATCTGTTTTGTGAAATCCCACCGAGGGAAGAAACTACATATGTAATTTGGAAAAAAATGTAAAAGCTACTGTCTTTAATTTAAAATTCACATATAATGAATTAAACATTCTTGCGTACATATCTTTTTTCCCAATTGCATGGATTAATGAAAATAAAATTAAGTGGTTCTGAAAATCATCAGAATATTGTTGAAAATACTCTGACACCCATGGATAGGGAGGGCCAACTGTATAGGAAATACTAAAGGAAACAGAGGGAGCTTTTGAGGAACAGAGAATATGGCTGTGACAGCATGCATGGAAAGAGACATTTGATTTTGGAAATCCCTTATTATCTACAGAGTGTTACTGAATAAGAAGATTTACATGGAGTGTTTTTGCCACAGAAATAGGTTCTGGCATGTGCCAATGCGATTAAGCACCCTATTCATCTCTGTCAGTCATGGCCCTTCAAAGACTGATTTCAAAGAATTGCTTGTTATGAGGAGGAGGACAGGAGGAAACATTTGAAAGAACAAATGATTAATGGCATCGTTACTGAGTCTTGTAGTTCTTATGCAAAACCTACAGTGTTTGTATGAAAACATGGAAACAACTGGAATATCCATGGATTTCCTCATTCTGAATCTTTGACCTAAAAATACATTAACCTAACAAACCACATATTGAAACTAAACTTGATTTCATGGCTGGATAGGAAGTGGTGATCAGTGTTGGTTCTATCTACACATTTTGCTGGGAATAGAAAAGAGCTAATATTATTTCTGTTGCATAAATTATGACATTTGGTCTTTGGGGGCAACCTGTTAATAGAGACTAAAACTCATGGAGAATGAGGCCTTCAGTGATGTACAATAGTTTGTATTAATTTATGAGACTCTCATTAGCCAAGAGATTTTGAAGCTCTATGCCATGGGTACCTTAAATTAACATGGATAAATGAAAAAAAATCTATGTTGGACTATGTGTATAAAATAACCTGATTTTTGTAACAACAATACCTACAAAATTTTGGGGACTATACATGTATGTATAATATACATACAATCATAGAAATATATTTTGTCAATGCCTTCCAACTGGTTATACTGTAGTAATCTATGACTTATTGGATTCAGTACTGGACTGAGAAAAGATGGGAAAATCTGGGAAAATATTTTTTTTTTACTTGATATTCTGTAGAAGATGTTTGAACTTCTAGAAAGAGACAGAATTATTAAAATCTTACTTGTATAACAGATATGATAAAAAATGAAATTACATAATGTATAACATTCAAAATGAAGGAACAACAGTATTCTTTGTTGCCAAAAGGCTGAGAATGGTGTGTTGGTCCTTAGGTAAAAAAAGGAAAGAGGGATATGTAACAAAATTACTGTTGCCAAGGAGAACAAAGAGGATCCCAGCTTCATTTTCTGGGCAAGACCCTGCAAGTATAATTATGTTTCTTAAGACTTTTCAGGTTGCCACTACTCTCCTTCAAACAAGTCACAGAAATGACGTTATTATCAACTATTTGGATATGATTGATATTATGCATTAATGTGCCAATTCTGCCAAATATCTATTAAATATGTGAGATATATATTACCAGTCAAAAAGTTAAATATTTTCCTGAAAGTACTTTTTAACTATTGTACTTACAAATAAATCACAGGAACTTAAATATATCATTCTGGCTTACTACAGAGGATGGGGGTAATTACACCAATTTCACAAAACTTATTACTAATGTACAGTGTCAGCCTATTATGTTGCTAATAAGAAAGATAAGGGAAAGTTGAGACAAGGCCATGGAAAGGACAAGGACGATGGAGACTGCTGGCATTATTTAACATCTTATGAAATTGCTGCATTGTGAAGAGCAGGTATACTTGTTAAAAAGAGCAGATATTTGGCAGAAAATTAATTTTAAAGCAATGTATCATCAGTCTTATCTAGTCAGGACAACAGAAACATCCTAGTTAATTCAAACAGAAGGTATTTAAAACATGAAATTTTTCCCAAAATATTAGAATGATGGAGGAGTAAAAGGGAGAGAGAATATATGTAATTATCGCTTACCACTGGAAACTACTATTACCTCCTTGGCTGGAGGGGCAAAAGGGAAAGCAGTGACCCAGATCCCTATTGTGGCATGCTGCTGTGGCCACTTCGGCTCTTCAAATTACTGACTTTCCACATTTCAGCAACCCTTGAGTCACACACCTCCTGATGCTACAGGAACCTTGGAGCCCATAGGCTGAATGAAGCTCCTGGACTCATCTAGGCTATTGATGGAATCCGCATTTCAGTTGTTACTACTGCATTGTCTGTTGTTGGAGTCAGAGCCAGTGAGCACTGTGCTGCTGAGTCTACTGAACTAGCTCTGCTTTTGTTGCCAGAGCTAGAAGCAGAATAGGGGAAAAATGCCTTTTCTCCTCTTCCTTTTAATTTCCTACCGGGATCTCTCATTGGCGAGATCTACTGGAGGTCACACAGCATTGGATTCTGCAGAATTCCAGCGACAAATTGTATTAATTTATTCAACAAGCATATATTGAGTATTTACAGTGTGCCAGATATATTTTTAAGCATTGGAGACTCCAAAGTGAATAGACGAGACAGAAGTCTGCCTCTGTGGTGCTCACGCTTTAGCAATGAGCAAGAAAATAATCACATATATAAATGACTAATGTAATATGATGAATGATGATAAGGACTAAGAAGAAACAAATAAATAAAATACTGATATGAAAGTTATAGACTTATGGTGAAGTGGTGCCAGAGTTGAGGGAGTCTACCTGATAAAGTAGTATTTGAGCAAACTTCTAAAGAAAATGGATTCTGAGCCATCTGGGTATCTGCAGAAGAGTGTTCTTGGGAGAGGTGTAATCCAGTACAAAGCCCTTCAAGCTCGGATGATTGGCAAGTATGAGACCAAAACATGGAAGCCAGCATGGCTGGTACAGAGGGGCAAAGGCAAGAGTTGTAGGAGTTGAGAACGAAGAGGTGTCATTCTCCTTCCCCTGCTCTGGGAAGTAATTTGAATTTCTTATGTGCGATTTTGTCTACAGATCAGGGTTCATATGTTATATTTTCTTGGAAAATCACCCTTAAAATGTGTAATTTTTATATTAACAAACAAAATGGGGAATGAGGTAGTTGATATTAATTTAAATGTCAGAAGACTATTAGTATTTTTATGGGACAGTTGAGTTTTTGTTACTTTAAACTTTAAAGTTTGTTACTATAAACTTTAAAAATGCTTGTTAAGAAGTTTTTACCCCAAATTATCATCATAACTTCATAGTATTTTAATAATTTTTTAAAACAATTTTAGGGAAATAGTTTTGCAATCTACTCATCTGACAAAGGGCTAATATCCAGAATCTACAATGAACTCAAACAAATTTACAAGAAAAAAACAACCCCATCAAAAAGTGGGCAAAGGAAATTAACAGACACTTCTCAAAAGAAGACATTTATGCAGCCAAAAGACACATGAAACAATGCTCATCATCACTGGCCATCAGAGAAATGCAAATCAAAACCACAATGAGATATCATTTCACACCAGTTAGAATGGCCATCATTAAAAAGTCAGGAAACAACAGGTGCTGGAGAGGATGGGGAGAACTAGGAACACTTTTACACTGTTGGTGGGACGGTAAACTAGTTCAACCATTGTGGAAGTCAGTGTGGTGATTCCTCAAGGATCTAGAACTAGAAATACCATTTGACCCAGCCATCCCATTACTGAGTATATACCCAAAGGATTATAAATCATGCTGCTATAAAGACACATGCACACGTATGTTTATTGTGGCACTATTCACAATAGCAAAGACTTGGAACCAACCCAAATGTCCAACAATGATAAACTGGATTAAGAAAATGTGGCACATAGACACCATGGAACAATACTATGCAGCCATAAAAAATGATTAGTTCATGTCCTTTATAGGGACATGGATGAAGCTGGAAACCATCATTCTCAGCAAACTATTGCAAGGACAAAAAACCAAACACCGCATGTTCTCACTCATAGGTGGGAATTGAACACTGAGAACATATGGACACAGAAAGGGGAACATCACACACCGGGGTCTGTTGTGGGGTGAGGGGAGGGGGGAGGGTTAGAATTTGGAGATATACCTAATGTTAAATGTTACTGGGTGTAGCACACCAACATGGAACATGTATGCATATGTAACAAACCTGCACGTTGTGCACATGTACCCTAAAACTTAAAGTATAATTAAAAAAAAAACTCTTCACAATAAATGTTTTTGTTGAAGTTCATTTTATTGAAAATTCTCAAGGAGACTGCATTAACAACTCTTGATATAGGTAGTCTATGGACTTCTCTTTGAAAAACATTGTTCAAAATGTACAGCAGATATGTATAGATATTCATCACAATTTTGACAATGGTAGTATTTCTAAATTTGATGTACAGAATGATGATATGCATAAGCTTCTGGTAAATAAGAAAATTAGCTATCAAATAAATTAAAACTATATTTCACCCGTCAAATTAAAATTGTAAACGGACAACACTGGTAAAGGACCTTGAAGCTAGTACCCTTGTTTATGCTGATATCCATTGTATGCATTGAAAAGCAAATAATTCCTGAAACCATAAATCCAACAATGGTAGCCATATATTCTTTCCTGGTATTAACTATTTATGAGACTTTTGCCAAAGGAATGCAAAAAGAGTACATGTGACATGTGCTTTAAAATGTTAATTGCCTAGTTATTTAAAATTTCTAAGAGAACTAAGAAAAATGGCTTTAGAATTCAAAGTGCATTCTTCAGTGAATATATTTATGCTACTGCAAATAGAATTTCATCAAATTATAGATATTTTGTGATGACTTGGGTCTGTTCAAAAACCGAGTTCTTAAGATCTTTCTTCTCTGTAAAAAAGGTCTGAAATTATAGAAATATTTTGTTTCAAAATTCTTTTTAATAGAATATAAAATGTTACTTTTTTATTCTTTTTATTCTTACAATTTTAATATTCAGAATTATTAGTCTTATTATGGAATTTTTCACTCTGTGGCACTTGGCTTAATCATCTAGCATCCTGAATTCCTCTGATTATGAAAATACAGATTTTAAAAAATCATGTGGAATATTATTATGTCTTTATGCAAAGACAATTGATAGGAAATTAAGCTAAAATTATAAATCTTATCTAGACCAAATTGAGTATCTCACAATTCTATAGCACTGGATTCTAGAATAGTAAATATGCCTGAACTGAAATATCTCATTTGTTTTGTCACTTGTGGAAAAGCTTGTAACTTCAAAAAGATTGAAACTTATGGAGACTATTAATTATTCTCATTAGGTTTTTTTTTTAACTATTTTAGGAATCACCAAGAGTGACAATATCTGCAGATGCAAGAGAAATATACCATTTGTAGATCTTTTAACTATAGTAAACTTGTTGGCTATAAGAATAATGAATTTTAGCGTAGATTACCTACACTTTGCAGAATCTCATAATTTAAGATTTTTAAATTGAAATAACATTGTAAGTACATACATACATATGCAGGTATATGTATGTGCATGTGCTCATGTGTACTCATGTATATGGATTTGTACATCAAATCTCAAAACTATGGCAACAACTTTTTCTCTAAAAATTATGTTAAACCTATTAAATCTGAATATAAGTCTGCTGAGTACAGAAAATATTGAGAAATCAGTGAGAAAGCTAGTAAATTACTAAATATGTTCTTTTTCTTTTCCTGTTTTAAAAAACTGAATTATCCATATTCTTTTATCAAGAAATTGCTAAGCAGATGGCAAGAGAGAGAAGTAGGAGACAAGGTAACTTCCATTCCCCCTACTTTCTCTCTCTCTCTCTCTGTTTTTAATTTTCTTTCTGCAGATCCTGCAGTCTCAGATTTCCACTCTGTTCTGAGACCAACACTGTTATGTGAAATGGGTCAAGTGTCATCCATCTTTGGTAAGTTCACTTAAGTTCAGGCTTTTGTCTTCCCTGGTTCTCAGTTTCTTTGCTCTTGGAACCCTATTCTTCATGCTCTAACACCTACTCCGCAATGCATCAAGACCTCTTGTGTCACTTATTTACCAGTTGAGCACCTTGAACACTCTTCCAACAAGTGAACTCATTGTATTACAGATATGGCAAATTCAGACATCCTGACATGTCATGTGCCCTTGTGCTCTGTTGTATCTTATTTAGAATATATTTGTGTCTCTGCACCTTTGTCCACAATTTCAGCCACATCATTTGTTCTTTGTCATATTTTTCTGTGTTGCTCATTGTGGTCAATGAGACTACACAGCAGCAGCAGAATCCCATAGTAGGTGGCTTAGGACAGCCATTGGGTTAATAGGTAGAGTTTTTAAGATCACCTTTTCTCTAGAAAAGGCCTAGAATTTGGGAAGGTAGTACAGAATTTGGTCCCTAGAGGTATAGGAAAAACCAGACCAAGGGTAGAGGGGAAGGATGAAGAGAGGACACAGGTTTCTGTAAGGATATGCTTATTGGGATTAGGTTTGTAAAACACTGATTTCCAGATAAATGATCTCTGGAATTTTGGTGGGAGTGGAGAATAATGAAGGAGAAGGGAATTGGGTTCTAAGGAGATATTAGTGGACAAAAGTAGAGCCCCTAAATTGAGATTTATAAAAGAGGACTTCTGCCACTTGTCCTACTCTCCTGATGAACTATTATGGAACGTCATAATAAAAGGATCTGCAGAAATTAAAAAAAACTTATAAACAATGGGCATGTCTTTGATTTCTGTTCTATCGTTTTTTAAGATGTGTTTAGCACTTTCTTGAAGATTTTACTTAAACACAAGTAAGTTAATTTCCTTGAATCTAAGTATTTTAAGAGTAGTCATTTATTTTCTTATTTATTAATATCTATTATGTATTTATTATGTTCAAGGGGCTGTTAAAGGTGTCATTTATTACATACCCCACTGAAAAGAATGTTCGCTTTTATTTCTTTTGATTATTCTGATTATCTGTTCATTATGATTATAGAAAACGTAAAAACTAGGATTTATTACCTTCTGGTGTCTTGCAACTATTTCTAGACTTTTTCCTTATTGTTGTTTACTAGGAAAAAAATTCATTTTGATATTTCTCTCCTGTTATTATTTTATAATTGCCTTAGTTTTATTTTTATTTACATTGATATTGCATCTTTTGTATGCATCTTATGTTTTCATTGGTACTTTTAATTTTAAATATTTTTAATATTTAGTAAAAGATGTCAATTTTTAGAAAAGATATAGGTGTATTTCATGTTTTTAAGTCAACGTTTAGTACTTAATTATTATTTTATTATGGAATTTAAGCTATTTAGTAGTGTCTCCCCAAACTCATATATATATTTTGTGTAATTTGAAAAAATAATTTACAACATACCTTGAGTTATACAACCTTGGGAAATTATCAAAAGTTCATAGTACCCTTCAAATTAATAGGTTAAGATTAGCTTTTCTGTTTTTTCTGTATGAGTTCATATATATGTTTATAACAAACATTCATGCATTGCTTAGTGATGGCATATGTTTTGAGAAATTTATCATTAGTGGTTTTGTTATTGTGCGAAGACCATGGAGTGTACTTATACAAACCTAGATGGTATAGCTGGTACACAGCTAGGCTATATGATATATCTTTTTGCTTGTAGGCTGCAAACTTGTGTAGCATGTTACTGTATGGAATATTATAGGCAGTTGTAACACAATGGTAAGTATTTGTGTATCTAAACATAGAAAGGGTACACTAAGCCATGTGATATGCACAATATAAAATGGTATACCTGCACAGGGAAGCTCCTTTATACTAGTATGGGACCACCTCTATATATGCAGTCAGTCATTAACTAAAACAGCATTATGTGGAGCATGACTGTAATTTCATTCCCTGGTCCATTTAGACTTACTTATTCATTTAACTAACTACTAATTTTTTCTATATATATTATAGGAATAAAACTGAATAACCACAGAGCTTTGCAAAATGTTTTATATATTTTACCAGAGATTTGCCATGCTCTCTCACCAGTGATAGAATATGACAAAGTAGTGATCTGTATAGCTTCTTTATAAGCTTGAATTTTATGTCATATACTTCTCATCTTTTTTTGTGCTTGGATAGCTTATTAGTTCTCATTTGAGGTCAGTAGGGTAAAATTATATGTTTTCATATGTTCCCATGCCGATTTCAGTGGTTTTCATTTTATCTTCCAGGATATGCTCTATGTGCTGAACAATATCTAGCCATTGTTAACTGAGTAGGTTAATTAATTGCAATGGAATTTAGAGGCAACTGAGTGGGTGAGTTGTTGGATGAGAGGATTTTTTTAAAGAAGGGGAAGTAGGTATTTGCATCCCTCTTAAACTGTTTCAATAAAGAAAACAATTTTCTCTGTGTTCCTATTAGTGTAAACTGTTGATGAATTTGAAAGCCAAAGCTATCTGGACTTATTCTGAGGCACTGTAAGATGAAAGGATCAGCCTAATCTGGTTTTAAGGGAATAGCTTCATTGGAGTTAATCTGCTATGAGCCAGAAATACAGTTTTCAGAGATTTGTAAAGTAATTGAAGCAGTTGCAAAAGTTAGAGAACAGGAGCCAAAGGTTTCTTTTGCTTTATATTGATTCAATTAGTGAGAAATATAATCTTTAGGGTTGTAATGATAGATATATAGAGATGTAGACAAATAGATCCATATGATATTTTTCATGTTAATATAACTAGTTATTTTGGCTTTCTCCTTATATTAAAAATCATATAGTTTGGAAAGATTTTTTAAAGATGAGCTAAGAGTTATATTAACTTCCTAGAGAATTTGTTTTTAAACTATATACTAATTAGTGTAGATGAAGATTATTTGGGCATACCTCTTAGATAAGTAAGCAAACAACAATTGTGTTTTAATTTCTTAAGCTAGTCCAGTAGATCTATAATCTTTGAAATAGTTTTCAAAAATAAATACCAGCAAAAAATTCTGGCATAAATAAATAAAAATATGTGAGTTACCGTTCATAAAAATCTTCTAATACTAGTTTGATTTTTTAAAATTTTCTAGTAATTCCTTATCATTGGCATTTGGGAATGACAATATGCATATATGAGATTTTAAATTGACTATACAATTTATGTATGATTGTAATAAAAATAAAAGTATATGTCTGGAGTTCACTTATTGAATTTATTTATACTTTACCTTTTTCCAAAAAGATATGGATCAACTAATCATTACACTGTGCTTTCTGTGTATATATATTTATAACTTTGAAACTAAAGATATTCAAAATAGTACATCTTATGAGGAACCTTTATAGTGCCTTAAGGTGTTCAATATATATTTGTTATATAAATGAGTGAGAGAAGCCAAAAGACATATTAAGTGAGCAAGTGGAACATCTTGGTCTAGAACCTCAACTTTCTTAACCAGAAACTCTGGACCAGAATTATAAATGTTGGCTCGGCATCTGACTTTATGCTTGACCTTAAGCAAGGTTCTGTGTATATCTGAGCATACGTTTCTTCAATTATACAATGTGGGAGTTGGCCTAGATGTAATCTAAGCTTCCGCCATTCTGTTTGGTGGTGTGACTGGCGATTTGTGCTTGCACAGTCGCATAAATAGCTTGTTAATTACTGAGTATGCCCATTCTCTGGAAAACTCTGAATGCCAATAAAGTCTTTCTTATATTTAGCTAAAATTCTGTCTAAGTTGTACATCGTTCATAAATGTACTAGGTGTGCCTTCAACATATTCATAGAAATTATTGGTGGAAATAGTTATATAAGACAAGACAGGGCATTGTGTTATGGTTAAATTTTTTAACAGCAACAACAAAAATAATCCACCCGATTTCTGAGGCAGCAAATGTAGGAGTCAGTCTTGATCCCTTTCTACCATCAAATTTTGCTTCAATTTGACCACTTCCTAACAGCCTAACCACAACTATTTTAGTCCTTGCCTGGCAGTTGCCTGATAATTGATCTCTCTTCTATTTCTTACCTATTACTCCCAGTAGTAGCCATAATGATGCCTTAAAATTAGATTATATCACTGTTTTGCTCAAAACCTGGAATAGCTTCATTTATCTCTTGGATCAAAATTCAAAGGACTTACTATTTCTTGGAAGGCTCCAAGTGGCTAAGCCCAGCCTACCTCTCTAACCCAGTCATCAGTTAAACCCTCTGTTTTTCTCTTGGCTCCCAACTCTTCTGGCTTTTTTCCTTGAACTTGGCCTTTAAACTTGTTCTTCTCTTCTCTTTTCTTTTCTTAAATCTTTTCTCAAATGCCATTTGAGCAAAGGGTTGAATGGTGAGCAAAGGATTGAATGGTATGGGAAGGGCTTTACTCAACCTGTCCAAAACAGTCTTCCCAATTCATCATGTTATATCCCCTTAACATCCATTCTTTTCTTACTAGCATTAGTTGTATGTTTCCCCGTAACAGTGTAGGTTGCATGAAGTCTATCTTGTTTACCACTGTATATATAATTTCTGTCTCATAGTTAGGAGTACAATAATTATTGCCAACTGAAAGACCATTGTTTTTCTCATAAATAATCTTTTATTCCTGTTGCATTTATATTTTGTGCTTCTGAATGCCTTATGAAATTGTTCACTTTGATATATTTGCTTGAAATATATTGGTGACATTTTGACTTTTGTATGAAAATCAAGCTATATTTAGGGGGAAACTGCTGATGGCTATTATATTAAAATATTAGCCTTATAAACATTCAACACACATAGTTGAAATTAATAATTATTTAGCTCAGTTTTACAAGTTTTCTGTTTAATCTGATGAGCATATATTATCATCAGAAAAATTAAGACATCAGGAATAAGTTAAATATTTTATTGAAAACATTTTATGAGTATAGGTCAGAAAGTTGATTCTATTTCTAGTCATTCAAATTAATTTTTTAATATTCAAGAACAATAATGCCCCATCTTTACCTTTATCAAGTTAATCTCACTTTAATGTAATAATATGGTTATGTTTTTATTGTGGAAAGTTTTAAGTTCTTAAGAACAACTTATTTTAATACAAAAAGTTTAGGTAGATATAGTAAAATATGAAAAATGCAGAGAAGCTTTAAGATAGCAGTTACATTTGAGCATGCCAATGGAATACAGTAGGGAATGTGACCTTTAGTGATATTTGTAAAGATGTAATTTTAAAGCAAAAAAATATGAAATTAATAAAATCAAAGTTTAACATTTGTTCATACATGGTGCTGGGCAAATTCTTGTCTGTCTCATATTATTACTTATAACTTTTGATATGTTTTAAATATTTTTAATAAAATGGAATATTTTAAAAAAAGAAAATTGGTAATACTTTGTCATTTAAATTAATCTATAGCCTAGTAATTGTTGGCTCTGTATAACTTGAATAAGCTTTCTGTTAAAGATAGTATGTTTTTAAAAAACTTTAATTATATTTTAATCTACCTATTTCAGTATATGTATTTAAGTACTTTTCACACATTTTTGATACTATTTTTCTAAAATTATTTGCTTTTTTTTATCTTCTATTACCTTTTCACAACTGAATACAGAATGTCTCACTTTAAGTGTCGAAGAACTAGAAAAAACATGAAATCTGAAACAGAAACTATGCATCTTAAATAAATTCAAATCGTTTTGATTGTGATAGGGCATAAATAAATGAAATACACTTAAAGAGAAAAAAGACAAGATTCACTTTTCAAAGTTTCTGTTCGTTTTAAATTTGCCCTTACTGTCAGTTGCATAAATCTTCTCTTTTTTCTTGATTGAACTCTGTATTTATAATCCTATTCAATCAGTCAGTAAATAAATATATATATAATGTAACCGTTTTGTAATGCTGTAAATGTGGTCGAATTTCAGTAGCCAACATAGAAAGTCCTGTCATGTTGAAGTGAATAAAATGACTTGGGTGAACATTTTGAGTAAGTCAGGAACTAATTGCCAATCAATAGTGAGACAACAAGTATGCCATCATGAAATTTATACTCTAGCAGGAGATATTGAAAAGAAAACAGGAGATTTCAATATTGTGAGATAAATGCAATGCTGTGAAAAATACTGAGACCGTGAAATAATAGAGGAGGTGCCTATCTCAAACATAGAGTTTAAGAAAGCTTTCTTTGGATAGTTAGCATCTAATTGGGGAGCTAAAGGAAAGGAAGGATTTAGTCAGGCAAAAACTGGAAAGGCACAGATGTTTTATTTTCTTTGTTTTGAAAAAGGGGTTCACTCTGTCGTCCAGGCTGGAATAGAGTGTCACGATCATAGATCACCCTAATCTTGAATTCCTGGGTTTAAGCAGTCTTCCTGCCTTAGCCTTCCAAGTAGCTAGGACTACAGGTGTGTGCCACCATGCCCAGCTAATTTTTTCAAAAAAATTTTATAGTGATGAGGTCTCACTATGTTGCACAGGCTAGTTTTCAACTTCTGAACTCAAGTGATCCTCCTGCCTTGGCCTTCCAAAATGTTGGGATTCCAGGCATGAGCCACTGTACCTGGCCTTCTGTAGATATATTCACAAGTCCATAAGCAAGAGAGAGAACATAGTAACTTAAAAAAATGAAATATTGTTTAATATGCTAGTGGCATGGTTTTTGAGGGAGAGGAGTTCAAGACCAGGCTGGGCAACATAGTGAGACCCCATCTACACACACACACACACACACACACACACACATGGGCATGCCTGTAGTCCTAACTAGCTACTCAAGAGGCTAGGGTGGGAGGATTGCTTAAGCTTGGAAGGTGAAGAACGCAGCGAACTATGATTGTGCCGCTGTACTCCAGCTTGGGTGACAGAGTGAGACCCTGTCTCAAAAAAAATAAATAAATAAAGAATGTGGATTTAATTCTAAGAGAATGACATAATCCAATCACATTTAAGAAAGATGTCTGTGGCTGCAAATGCTGCTTCATCTTACTTTGTGTTATTTACTTTAATTTTTTTCATAGAGAAGCTCTCTAATTTTCTAAACCTAGTCATATCCGCCTTATATAGTTTTCCTAGCACTTTGACTCAACCTTTGGAGCACATTTTTAATTACAATGAAATAATAAATTGTGAGCTGAGATGCTCAGTGTCTGGTTCTACCACCTGCATCATAAGATAGTAAGATCAAAGTGTCTGGTTTATTGCTGTACTCTCCGTGTCTTTTATGTAGTAGTAATAAGTAATCTATAGGGATCCAAGCACCATGAATAAGACAGTTTTCCAGATTAATAATTTAGCTAAAGACAACAAAAAATCACTATTGATTTTAACCTCTTTTCTTCTCATTCTTTCCTTACTGAATGCATTTAAAAAACATTTATTGAGGGCCTATCTGTGCCAAGAATTATAATTGAACCTAAGGAAGATAAGTGATGTGGTATGTGACTAATAGATAATTTAAAAAATAATGTCTATATTTCAAGAAAGGTTTGTAATGGAGATATGATCAACAATGTTAAATATGCACCTAACGATATGAATTGTCTTATTACAACTTAAAAATATTTTTCATCGTATATGGATCTCTTGTACTCCAGAAGCTGCATTTCAACTTTCAAATTATTTTCATGCCAGCACAAAAGAATTGCATAAATACAGTTTTTTTAAAAGTATAGTTGCAGACCTGCTGTTTATAATTTGTTAACAATGATAAAACACTATCTAAAATATCAGGGGATATTGATGAATCGTAGATACCTATCTTTTTGCTTTTCTTAAATATCTACTTAATTGTCTTGATTAATGACAAGTGAATGCTTATTTGGTAAAGTTTTAAGTCATGTAAAAATATTTCTAAGTAAAAAATATGATTTTAGACAATCTTTAGTAAATATTATCGTTGTTAAAAATACCATTCCATTATAAATAGCACCCACAAATGTACTTATAAAAGCACCTGCATTCAGATGGAATCTACTTAGTATTTTGGTTTTCAAAAAGACAAAATTAATTCCAGCTCTTGAAGTTATAGTTTGTGTTTAATAGAGACGAAGGGTTCCGAATAGCCCAACTTAGTTAAATTTCACATAGGGTTTGAGGATACCGCTTCATAATCTTTGGCAAAGTCCAGTGACAACATGGCAGAGTTTAGTAGAGAAAATCCTATTAAAGGAAATAAGGTATTATTAAGAAAGAAAAGAAAACTGAGAGAATCTTCTTGTTTGCTAGCAAAGTATGAAAATACATACATAATCTAAAGTTGTATATTTTGATTTTTTTCATACTCTTTCTGTTGCTGAGACAGAAATTAAAAGTGTGTTGAAGAAAATCATCAAAATTATTTTGTGAGAAAAGGAGAAAACTGTGAGGTAATAAAATATTTACTTTAGCAAAATGACATTCAGATTAGCTATTAAAATATGGAGAAAATGTTAGTGATAAAAAGAAAAAACTTTTATACAGGTAAGTTAATTAAATCTTTTGTCAGTAGTAATTAAATATTAAATACTACTGTGATATTATGATTTAATATTATTATTAAATAGTACCATGATTGAATCTACTAGTTTATTAAAATTATGGGCATATCAAGGGATGGATTTTTAAAAGCTAAAATGGTGATGAAATAAGGATATGTCATTTTAAAGGGAAGCATGGGAAAGAAAGTTAAAGTAAATGGCAAAGAGCATTTAAAATCCAATGTAAGGAAAATGTCACAAATATTCAAATGTCTGTTTCTTTACACTTAAGTTGTGCATTTCTTTATATGTATTAACAATTTGTATTTTAATGTTAATAAGAGGGTTCATTTCTGTAAATGGTACATAAAGTAATTTGGGCTATTTTTCTATACCTAAAGTAAACCATTGTTCCCTAGTGGGAATTACGAAATTACTGGCATAGTGCACAGGAATGATTACAGACTGCTATTATTTGGCTTGAATGGGAGGTGATGAGCAGAATAAATTCCAGGAACACATATTGTTTACCTACTATTTTACCTATATTTTCAAATTGAATTCTAAAAATTCTGACAGTTATTTATTGTTTTTCTCCTTTTATAGATAAGGAAACTGAAGCTCATAAAGTATAAGACAGTATCTTCCATAACATCAATATCTCTCTTTCAGTGAGTCAGGGTTTAAATAAAAATATGCGTCATTCTAATACATGCCTTTCCCTTTATGCTATAGACCTCTCACAAGAAGTTGATAATCATGGCAATTGCAGCAGCAGTAGTAATAATTATAGAGATAGCACATACTTACTGTGCTCATTGTTCCAGGCATTGTTCCTAGCACTTTGTATAAATTCATTCTATTTAGTTTGAAAAATAACCCTATGAAATAGGTACTGTTTTATGCCAGTTTTATACATGAGAAAAAACATCTGGGAAATAGGAATAACCATCATTGAATGTGTCATATAGGTTTGTGTGATTCTAGAGATGCAAAGTGGTAAAATGCAGGTCTTTGATAAACTAAAATGTTAAAGATGCTTTCTATTTCAATATGGTTTTAAATATATATCATCCTTTAAATAATTTATTTAAAATGCTGTTCATCAAGTGCTAAAAAGATTATGAAGTATTTAAGTCCTAAAGAAAGAGAAGATGGAGGATAGACCAATCCATATTTATGGATGATTAAAGAATGCTGTGGAAATATTTGAGCTTCTTGGTTCCAGGGACACATAAAAGGAGTAATTAAATTTACCTTTTGATTTAGGATCTTGGGACAGAGCCTTTGGAAAGTGATCAACATTGTAAATACATGTCTGACTGGAGATACTGATCTATGTAAAACAGAAAGGAGTAATAGCATAATTGACAGTTCTCGTAATTATCTCCTTTGGGGAATCTCCTTTTTTGGGTAACATCTTTACTATTTTTGTTAATATAGTACTATTGTTAGCATTAGCTGGCAGGTTAATAAAGATCCTAATGTACTTACTGAACATCTGTGGAAAAATACATCTAATATAGGTTGGTGCAGAAGTTATTGTGGTTTTTGCCATTTAAAGTAATGGCAAATCCACAATTACTTTTGCGCCAGTCTAATAGTTTTGAAGAGACTCATAGAAAAAAACAAGGAGCTAGGGGGAGAGAAACAGAAGAGACAGGGCCCAGTGTGGAGTGAGTAATGAGTAGATTGAAAGAGCTATCCTCAAAGGGTAGGAAGTAAGTTGGGCCTAATATCATAGATTATGTCAAAGGTTATTCTTTTGATTAAAACGACTTTTTAGCACTTGAGAATATCATTTTTATAGGTCTTCAGAACAGAGTGCCGATGAGTTCAAAATACTAGTCAATTAGGAAATATAAGAAGCCCAAGCAAATGGCAAAGACCTAATTTGAATAACAAATAAAATTTGCAAAATGAGAAATCAAATCAAATGTTTTATTCATTAACTTAAGTAGTCTAATGCCTGGTAATCTCCAAAGTGTGAAAGATTTACTATTTGTGAATCATTGCTGTGCTTTCAGTGGGCTGTAGTTTTCTAATTGCAGCTAAAGAATTTGCTTTCCTACAGATCTCCATTAATTTTCCTACATAGTATCTTCTAACAGTTTTTTTTCCATAGCCAGAATATTGTTCATATTGCAACCTCGTTTACACACAAACAAACACACATTTTTTGGCCAGGCGTGGTGGCTCACACCTGTAATCCCAGCACTTTGAGAGGCCGAGGTAGATGGATCACCTGAGGTTAGGAGTTTGAGACCAGCCTGACCAACAAGGTGAAACCCCATCTCTACTAAAAATGCAAAAATTAGTCAGGCATGGTGCCAGGCACCTTTAGTCCCAGCTACTCGGGAGGCTGAGACAGGAATTGCTTGAGCCCAGGAGGCAGAGGTTGCAGTGAGCCAAGATCTTGCCACTACACGCCAGCCTGGTCAATGGAGTGAGACTCCATTTCAAAAAAAAAAAAAAGAATTTTTTTTCATTCTAGTTTTTACTTTTCTCTTCAGTACAGTTCCTAATAGAAGTGCACAACACTGTGGAAAAAATAAGCTTCCTGAGTACCTCCACTTTCCCATCTTTGCAGGAGGCAGTTAGCCTGCTCCCATGCACAGTACACCACTGCTACCACCTACAAACAACCACCATTTGAGAAAAACCACTGCACTAAGGCTATCTATAACCAAGGAATTCATACAGAGACTTGGACCCCTAAAAACACCCAGAAGCAAAGACAAAGAATCCACCCAACATTCATTACACTCACACCCTGAAAGGGGAAAAAAAAATGTCTCACCCAACAAAAGTAAATTCAAAAATAAAAGTGACAGCCTCCCCGGGTGAGAAGGAACCAGTGTAAGAACTCTGGCTTCATGAAAAAATAGTGTATGACACCCCCCAAAGGATAACACAAGCTCCATAGCAATGGATCCTAACTAAAATTAAAATTCTGAAGTGACAGGTAAGGAATTCAAAAGATGGACTCTAAGGAAGCTCAATAAAATCCAAGAGAAAGTTGAAAACTAGCAACAAAACTTATGTCTAAAAAATCATGAAAAATTACTTATCCTTACTACTTTATATATTTTTAGCATCCTCCCTCTACCCCCATCCCACCTTGACAATCATGATGAACTACATTATTTTATTAACCTAATCATGATTGAGATTTTCATTGCATAGAGATTGGAACACAAAAAAAGGATTATAAATCATAGATAGTAATAACTATATGTTAGAGATTTACTCATATGCTAGAGATTGAAGTAAATTTTTGAAGGGAAAAAGCACCTAATGGCATATTTTCCAAATGGATAAAATTATATTCTAAGTTTACCTATTAAACTTTTATAGTCTAATGTTATTAACACATGAAAATGTGTACTTTTAAAACCATTGCTTTATGATTTAAATAGTTGTGTTATATTAAGAGAAGTTGTACTGTCAGTGACAGTTAATATATAAAGGCGTTATGTACTGGATAAAATTTCTTTATATTATATAATTCCTTGACCATTCGGTGATGGAAGGCAATGTGCAAGGCAGCAAAGAGATAGGGGTAGGGAATGCATTAGAAATCAAATACAGTGCAATTTTATACTTTGGGAACTTACTTTTATAAGGCTTTTTGAAATTGAGTTTTAATAATATTTAAGGTAATTTATAGTTGGTTTTAATGTTATTTTATGGGAAAAATATGCATTTCAAACTTGGGCTTTAAGTATGTACAAAACGTATAGGAAGGTATAACTTTTTTTTAAATAGATGCTTGAGGTATGTGCTAGAAACTCTTTGCAAAGGGATTTTGATACACAGCATTTTGTACAGGCTCTCATAAAGAAAATTAATGTTTGAGCTTTATTAAAAGTAAATAAGTGATCAGAAAAACAATTTCAGTTCTAACCTACTAGAAAAATGTTTGTAGCTATAAAACTTAAATTACTTATTATATCACTGACACTGTAATATTTTATACAGTCGATAGCAGAGAAATTACAAAGTTCATTATTTTGAAATCTGAAATCATAATTGAGTATTTTATAGTTAAGCATATGTTGTCATGATTTCTTTAAGACAAATTTTGTAGTTAACATAAAATCAAATGTTACTCCTTATTGACTCTACTGTATTATTCATAAATAAAATATGGGCAACAGTGGAACGTAGCTGCTTTTAATAAGTGTGTAATGGAAAAAAGCCTACTCTTTGCTATGTTGAATGATATGTTGTATTTTTATGTTAATATCAAGAGATATTAGATCACTGTTAGTATACTACACTGAAAACCAGGGAAAATATAAAGTATCATGAACTTCAAAATTAGAAAAACTTTTCAAGAATGACAAAATCACATAGATTTAAGCTTGAGAGCATGGATTAAATGTACACACATATACATAAAATGTAAAATAAAAGAAGTTTTAGAATTCAATTAAAGTTTGTGACAGGATAATAGATTCCATAGAAATTCATAAAAGTACATTAATATTATCTACAAAAGAGTGTTGTCTCTTGCTTAAAAATGACTCATTTAGTTACTTCATTTAATTTAGCTTTAGGGAATATTTTTTATATTTATGTCTATTTCAATAGGAGAAACCATCTTTTTTAAGTCTATTGAGGCAGGGATTATAATTGACTGTAATAACTTCTAGGTATCGGATACTGTTTAAAGTTTCATAGATATAGAAATCTATGCCTTTGGCCAAAGTAGAAATGTGTGTCCATCTCTAATAATACTTTTCTTAATATTTCTTCATTTGACAAATCACTTTGCTGCAAGCTTTTTGTGCTATTAAGTACAGCTGGATTTTTTTCTTTATTTTTCATTCTGTTAGTTCCAAGTATTATTTAACTTTACAGGAGGAGAAAAGGAGTGCATAAAAATCATAGTACATTTTTTAGAGCATATCTCAAAAGATCAAAGTCCTCCTTTGCTAATTACCCAGTTAT
Organism: Hylobates moloch; assembly: GCF_009828535.3. Lineage (NCBI taxonomy): Eukaryota > Metazoa > Chordata > Mammalia > Primates > Hylobatidae > Hylobates > Hylobates moloch. Next base: position 64,607,027 of record NW_026652279.1, on the reverse strand, counting down.
TTTATTCAAATAATCAATTTAAAATAATTGTAAGTATTAATAAAACCTAAAACCATATGCTTCTAGGACAAACAACAGGCAAGTAAATGACTTTGGAGTAGGTGGAGATTTCTTAAAGACTACTAAAAATACTTGCATTACAAATCATGTTAGGGAGATAAGGGAAAAGGCAAGAGAAGTCAATTTTATGTTTTCTTTTAATCATAATAAATGGTAAAGGAAAACATTAATAACCTTTAGTGAAGCTATTTTGTGCTCCTGTGAACTTTCATTTTTAGTGACTTGTCTTCCTACAACCAAAGATGTTTGAATTTAAACTTAAGTAAGATCAAATTAATTGATAGAAAATGGGACTAATTATGGAAAAAGAAAAGGTACAGCATATTTACGGGCATAACATTCATCTATTAGAAAAATGCCCTTATACTACAGTTTAGGGAAAGTAGCAAAAAATATTAAACAAAATGAAAACCTACATTAATTTATTCAGTGCACAATCTGTTTACTGAATGTTTACTTTGGTGCCAAAGACCCACTCTTCAGGGGTTCTTAAAAGGTGATGTCAAAATTCTCTTGGTCAATTAAGTTCCATTTACAAAAACAAATCAGCCAGTAAACATATTTGCATTTAGATCCTTTTATTGATATGTAACTCTTTCTTTCATCATTTAATTACCTGTATTACAGAAACCTGTAAGGATTGTGTGTGTGTGTGTATGTATACCTATAACTCATTATATTTTAATATGTATATACATTTTAGGATGTATATATGTCAATCAGTATATTTGTGTGTTTTGGAGAATTCCCCCACTTATTTAAATAACTCCATTAAATGGCTTGAACTTAAATAAAATTTCCTGTTCTCTGCAATGAAAATTTAAATAATTGGAATTCACAGACATCATAGAATAGAAATAATTTGTTCTAGTTTTAAATAGAATTTGAAACAGTAGTTTATATAGCCTTTAAGAAGAACAAAATTTTATTTAATCCAAATTGTATGGATTATCAGAGAACCCTGCAAGTTATCTTTGCCCAGAATTCTTTAAGACTGTTAATTACCTGTGTAAGAAAAGAGTTAATTCTCATGCAGATATCTAATAATACTGTCTTTGTTTAGACCAATTATGTTATACTTTAAGACTAAGGACTATGCATATAACTATATCTCAAAAAATATTTAGGAAAATACATATAGCAAAAACTCAATTATGGTAGTGGTATATGTGATTTTAATTTTCCTTCATGATAGGCAGTATAGTGTTACTTTCTGAAAGTCACTAAATAAAAATCAGTAAGTACTTATTTTTTTCAGATCATACATAAATAGAAGAGCATATTAATTAGCTATATAAATCCTTTTACATTTTTAATTATGATATTAATATTTTTCAAATATGTTTGATAAAACATTTTTTAAAACTTTAAAAGTATCCAGGAAACTTAAACACTTAAATCATGCATTTTGAAGATGATTGCTTTTCTCCTAAAGTATGTTGTTAAAATATTCTTGATTATCATAAATTGGGAATGGATAATCTCTCAGTGCCTTCATAAAACTCTATTCAACTTAAATGACTGAAGATTATGACATAAATTAATTTTCAGAGATAGTTTTGAATTTTTTTTAATACACAACTTTTTTTTTTTTTTTTCAAGGCTCTGTCATCCAGGCTGGAGTGCGGTTGTGTGATTCCAGCTCACTGCAACCTCCGCCTCTGGATTCAAACAATCCTCCTGCCTCAGCCTCCCAACTAGCTGGTACTACAGGCACGTGCCACCATGCCTGGCTAATTTTTGTATTTTTAGTAGAGATGGGGTTTCGCCATGTTGGCCAGGCTGGTCTTGAACTCCTGACCTCAGGACCTGCCCACCTTGGCCTCCCAAAATGCTGTGATGACAAGCATGAGCCACTGCACTCAGCCTAAAAAACCTAACTTTTGATGCATGATGTGTGTATTTGTGATAACATAGAAGCCAGCTTGATGGGGCTGATGTGACAATTTAAATATCTAGAAGAATAATGTGAATCAACTGAAGCTGATTGAAACACATTAATTATATTAAAATAAATGAGTCTACCTAATGTCTAGAGAAAGAGAGAGAAAGAAAAAGAGAATGCCAAAACAGAAAGCCTTTTTAAGAAAAGCCTTTTAAGAAAAATATTAGCTATTGTACCAAAAATTTGTAATTAAGGAAAGAATTAAAAACATCTATGTTCATTTTCTAGTAGAAACTCTATTTCTGGTTAGCCAGATGGTTCCAGTTGATGAGAGACAGCATTCATTACAAAAAATGCCTCATGCTAAATAAAGAAGTAATGATAGAATTAGAAACCACCGTTTTTCAAAACTTAAAGGAATAATTAATTCAGCAAAGATTGTCAAAGAATGGTAAAATCAGTACGTGAAATGATTGAGGAAAAGAACTGTTCAGATGAAAAAGGAAGAAACATTACCAAATGCGAGATGTAGACCTTGACTGGGTAGGTAAATTTGAAAATAGACTACATTTTTCAGGTAGCATTAAAAAATTGTCAGTTTTATTACATGTGAAAATTTATATAAGAAACCGTATTTTTCAGAGTCTGATTAAAGTATTTAGAATTAAAATGTTATGATATCTAAAATTTACTTTAACAAATGATAAAAATGTATGATATTTGTAATCATTAAAGCAATGCAATTCATTCCACTTTTTTGTTTTCTTCCAACTTTTAAGTTCAGGGGTATGTGTGCAGGATGTGCAGGTTTGTTACATAGATAAACATGTTCCATGGGGTTTACTGCACAGATTATCCCATCACCTATATATTAAGCCCAGCATCAATTAGCTGTTCTTTCTGATGCTCTCTATCCCACCAAGCCCCGTCCCACAGGCCCCAGTATGTGTTGTTTCACCGCAAGTTTCCATGTGTTCCCATCAGTCGTGTCTCACTTTTAAGTAAGAACATGCAGTATTTGGTTTTCTGTTTGTGTGTTAGTTTGCTTCCTATTCCATTCATGTCTTTGCAAAGGACATGATCTCATTCTTTTTTATGGCTGCATAGTATTCCATGGTGAATATATGTCAGATTTTCTTTATCCCATCTATCATTGATGAGCATTTAGGTTGATTCCATGTCTTTGCTATTGTGAATAGTGCTGCAGTGAACATACGCATGCATGTATCTTTATAATAGAATGACTTATATTCCTTTGGGCGTATACCCAGTAGTGGGATTGCTGGATCAAATGGTATTTCTGCCTCTAGATCTTTGAGGAATTGCTACACTGTCTTCCACAATGGTTGAACTAATTTACACTCCCACCAACAATGAAAAAAACATTTTTCCTCCATAACCTAACCAGCATCTGCTATTTTTTAATTTTTTAAATAATTGCCATTCTGACTGGCATGAGTGGTATCTCATTGTGGTTTTGATTTGCATTTCCCTAATGATCATTGATGTTGAAAAGTTTTTTACGTATAATTGTTGATTGCATGCATGTCTTCTTTTGAGAAGTGTCTGTTCATGTCCTTTGCCTACTATTTAATGGCTTTTTTTTTCCTTTAATTTCTTTAAATACCTTGTAGATGCTGGATGTTAGACCTTTGTCAGATGGATAGATTGTGAAATTTTTCTTCCATCTTGTAGGTTGTGTGTTCACACTGCTAATAGTTTCTTTTGCCATGCAGAAGCTCTTAAGTTTAATTAGAGCTCAATTTTTTCTTCTGTTGCAGTTACTTTTGGCATCTTCATCATGAAATATTTGCTTGAGCCTGTGTCCTGAATGGTATTGCCTAGATTTTCTTCTAGAGATTTTATAGTTTTGGATTTTACATTTAAGCCTTTAATCCATCTTGAGTTGATTTTTGTGTATGGTTTGTAAGGAAGGGGTCCAGTTTCAGTTTTCTGTATATGGCTAGCCAGTTCCCCCAACACCATTTATTAAATAAGGAATCTTTCCCCCTTGCTTGTTTTAGTCAGGTTTGTTGAAGATTCGATTGCTTAGTTGTGTGATCTTTTGTCTGGGTTCTCTATCCTGTGGGTTCTTTACTTGGTTACATTGGTCTATGTGTCTGTTCTTGTACCAGTACCATGCTGTTTTTGTTACTCTAGCCTAGTAGTATAGTTTGAAGTCAGGTAGTGTGATACCTCTAGATTTTTTCTTTTTCCTTGGGATTGTTTGGCCATTTGGGCTCTTTTTAAAGTTGTTTTAAAAAATAGTTTTTAAATAGTTTTTCTATATCTGTGAAGAATGTCAATGGTAGTCTAATGGAAATAGCCTTGAATCTATAAATTGCTTTGGGAGGTATGGCCATTTTCACAATATTGTTTCTTCTTCTCTATGAGCATGGAATGTTTTCCATTTGTTTGTGTCGTCTCTGATTTCTTTGAGCAGTATTTTGTAGTTCTCCCTGAAGAGGTCCTTCACTTCCCTTATTAGCTGCATTCCTAGTCTTATTCTTATTTTGGCAGTTGTGAATGGGAGTTCATTCATGATTTGGCTCTCTGCTTGCCTATTGTTGGTGTATAGGAATGCTAGTGATTTTTGCATATTGATTTTGGATCCTGAGATTTTGCTGAAGTTGCTTATCAGCTTAAGAAGCTTTTTGGTTGAGTTTGACTTCCTCTCTGAATACCCTTTATTTTTTTCTCTTGCTTGATTGCCCTGCCCTGAACTTCCAGTACTATGTAGAATAGGAGTGGTGAGAGAGGGCATCCTTGTCTTGTGATGATTTTCAAGGGAAATGCTTCCAGCTTTTGCCCATTCAGTATGATATTGGCTGTGGGCTTGTCATATATGGCTCTTATTATTTGCAATATGTTCCTTTAATACCTAGTTTATTGAGAGAGTTTAACATGAAGAAATATTGAATTTTATCGAAGGCGTTTTCTGCATCCATTGAGATAATCATGGTTTTTGTCTTTAGTTATGTTTATGTAACTATGCAACATATGCAAATCACCTTTACTGATTTGCATATGTTGAACCAACCTTTCATCCCAGGATGAAGCCAACTTAATTGTGGTGAATAATTGTTTTGATGTGCTGGTTTGGATTCAGTTTGCCAGTATTTTACCGAGGATTTTTGCATCAATGTTCATCAAGGATATTGGCCTGAAGTTTTTTTTTCTTTGTTGTGTCTCTGACAGGTATATATGTTTTGGTATCAAGATGATGCTGGCCTCATAGAATGAGTCAGGGAGGAGTACCTCCTTTTTAATTTTTTGGAATAGTTTCATTAGAAATGTTACAGCTCTTTTTTGTGCCTCTGGTTAAATTCAGCTGTGATTCTGTCTGACACTGGGCTTTTTTTGTTTGGTAGTCCATTTATTACTCTCTCAATTTTGAAACTCATTATCAGTGTATTGAGGGATTCAATTTCTTCCTGGTTCAGTCTTGGGAGAGTGTATGTGTCCAGAATTTATCCATTTCTTCTAGATTTTCTAGTTTATTTGCATAGAAATGTTTATAGTATTTTCTGATGGTTGTTTGCATTTCTGTGGGGTCAGTGGTGTTATTTCTTTTATCATTTCTGATTATTTGAATCTTCTCTTTAGTCTTCTTTATTAGTCTAGCTAGTGGTCATTCAATTTTATCATTTTTTTTTTTTTTTCAAAAAACAAGCTCCTTGATTTGCTGTTTTTTTTTTTTTTTTTTTTTTTTGGTTTTGGTTTTGGGTTTGGGTTTTTTTTTGTTGTTTGTTTGTTTGTTTTGTCCCCAAGACAGAGTTTTGCTCTCATTGCTCAAGCTGGAGTGCAGTGACGCGATCTTGGCTCACTGCAACTTCCACCTCCTGAGTTCAAGTGATTCTCCTGCCTCAGTCTTCTGAGTAGCTGGGATTACAAGTGCCTGCCACCATGCCCGGCTAATTTTTGTAATTTTCGTAGAGGTGGCGTTTCACCATGTTGGCCAGGTTAGTCTCAAACTTCTGACCTCAGGTGATCCACCCGCCTTGGCCTCCCAGAGTGCTGAGATTACAGGTGTGATCCATCGTGCCCAGCCAATTTCTTGATTATTTGGAGGGGTTTTTCACATCTCTGTCTCCTTCATTTCAGCTTTGACCTTTGTTATTTCTTGTTTTCTACCAGCTTTGGGGTTTGCTTGCTCTTGGTTCTTGTAGTAGTTCATTTTCACACTGCTATAAAAATACTTCTTGAGACTAGGTAATTTATAAACAAAAGAGATTTAATTGACTCCCAGTTCCCCATGGGTAGGGAGGCCTCAGGAAACTTATAGTCATGGCAGAAAGGGAAGCAAGCATGTCTTACATGGCAGCAGGCAAGAGAGTGATTGTGTGAAGGAAGAACTGTCAAACACTTACAAAACCATCAGATCTTGTGAAAGTCACTATTACAAGAATAGCATGGTGAAACCAACCCCATGATCCAGTCACCTCCCACCAGGTCCCTTCCTCGACACATGGGGATTACAATTAGAGATTTATTTGGGTGGGGACACAGAACCAGATCATATCATTCCATCCCTGCCCACCCCCCCCCCCACAAATCTCACATCTTGCATTTCAAAACCAATCATGCATTCTCAACAGTCTTCCAAAGTCTTAACTCATTTCAGCATTAATCTAAATGTCCAATTCCAAAGTCTCATCTGAGACAAGACAAGTTCCTTCTGCCTATGATCTTGTAAAATAAAAAAACAGTTACTTTCAAGATACAGTAGGGGCACAGGTATTGGATAAATGCTCTTACTCTAAATGGGAGAAATTGGCCAAAACAAAGGGGCTACAGGCCCCATGCAAGTCCAAAAATTAGCATGGCAGTTCTTAAATCTTTTTTTTTTTTTTTTTTTTTTTTGAGAAGTTCTTAAATCTTAAAGCTCTGAAGTGATCTTCTTTGACTTTATGTCTCACATCCAGGACATGCTGATGCAAGGGGTGGGCTCCCATGGCCTTGGCTTTGCAGGGTACAGCCCCCCAGCTGGTTTTATGGCTGGCCCTGAGTGTCTGCAGCTTTTCTGGGTGCACTGTGCAAACTGTCAGTGGATCTACCAGTCTGGGGTCTAAAGAACAGTGGCCCTATTGTCACAGCTGCACTAGGCAGTGCCCCAGTAGGGACTCTGTGTGGAGGCATCAACCCCACATTTTCCTACTGTACTACCCTAGCAAAGGTTCTCCATGAAGGCTCAGCCCCTGCAGCAGACTTTATACTGGATATCTGAGTGTTTCCATACATCCTCTGAAATGTAGGCGGAGGTTGCCGAACCTTAATTCTTGACTTCCGTGCACCCGTAGGCCCAACATCACATGTAAGCTGGCAAGGCTTGGGACTTGCACCCACTGAAGCAACAGCCCGAGCTGTACCTTGGCCTCCTTTAGCCACGACTGGAGCTGGAGCAGTTAGGATGCAGTGCTTCAAGTCCCATAGCTGCACAAAGCAGCTGAGCCCTGGGCCTGGCCCATGAAACCATTTTTCCCTTCTAGGCCTTAGAGCCTATGATGGAAGGGACTGCTGTGAAGGTCTCTGGCATACCCTGGAGACATTTTCTCCATTTAGGATATTAACATTCAGCTCCTTGTTACTTATGCAAATTTCTGCAGAAAATGGGTTTTTCTTTTCTATCACATTGTCAGGCTGCAAATTTTCTAAACGTTTTTACTCTTTTCTTTTAAAGGTAAGTTCCAGTTTCAGATAATCTCTCTCCAGTTAAAAGTTCCATGGATCTCTAGGGTGGGGGCAACAGGCTGCCAGTCTCTTTGCTAAAGCATAGTAAGAGTGACCTTTGCTCCAGTTCCCAATAATTTTCTCATCTCAATCTGAGACCACCTCAGCCTGGACTTCATTGTCCATGTCATTAACAGCATTTTGGTCAAAACCATTCAGTAAGTCTCTAGGAGGTTCCAAATTTTCCCTTATCTCCCTGTTATCCTGTTCCAAAGTCACTTGCACATTTTCAGGTTATCTTTATAGAAGTGCCCCATTCCGGGTACCAATTTCCTGTATTCGTCCATTTTCACACTGCTATAAAGATACTACCTGAGACCGGGTAATTTATAAACCAAGGAATTTTAATTTACTCACAGTTCTGCAGGGCTGGGCAGGCCTCAGAAACATTTAACTCATGGCAGAAGGGGAAACAGTTATGTCTTACATCTTACATGGTGGTAGGCAAGAAAGCGAGTGTGTGAAGGAGGAACTATGAAACATTTGCAAAACTGTCAGATCCCATGAGAACTCAAGTCACTGTCAGGAGAACAGCATAGGGCGAACCACCCCCATGACCCGATCACCTCTCCCCAGTTCCTTCCCTGGACATGTGGAGGTTATACAGATTATAATTCAGATGAGATTTGCGTGGGGACACAGAGCAAGACCATATCAGTTCTCAAGTTCTTTTAGTTGTGATGTTAGGTTGTTAGCTTGAGATCTTTCTAGCTTTTTGATATGAGCATTTAGTGCTATAAATTTACCTCTCAACACTGCTTTAGCTGCATCCCAGAGATTCTGGTATATTAGCTGTTTGTTATCATTAGTTTCAAAGAACTTGATTTTTGCGTTAATTTCATTATTTCCACGAAAGTCATTCAGGAGCAGGTTGTTCAATTTGCATGTAGTTGTGTGGTTTTGAATGAGTTTAATCTTTAGTTCTAATTTGATTACACTGTGGCCTGAGAGACAGTTTGTTATGATTTTAGTTATTTTGCATTTGCTTTGGAGTATTTTACTTCTGATTGTGTGTCAATTTTAGAGTAAGTGCCATGTGGTGATGAGAAGAATGTATATTCTGTTATTTTTGGGTGGAGAGTTCTGTAGGTATCTAACAGGTCCACTTGACTCAGAGCTGAGTTCAGGTCCTGAATATTTTTGTTAATTTCCTCTCTTGATGACTTGTTTAATATTGTCAGTGGGGTGGTAAAGTCTCCTACTATTATTGTGTAGGAGTCTAAGTCTCTTTGAAGGTCTCTAAGAACTTGCTTTATGAATCTGGGTGCTCCTCTATTGGGTGTATATATATTTAGAATAGTTAGCACTTCTTATTGGATTGAACTCTTTACCATTATGTAATACCCTTCTTTGTCTTTTTTTATCTTTGTTGGTTTAAAGTCTGTTTTGTCAAAAACTAGGATTATAACCCCTGCTTTTTTCTATGTTCCATTTGCTTGGTTAATTATCCTCAGTCTCAATATTTTGAGCCTTTGTGTGTCTTTGCATGTGAGATGGGTCTCTTGAAGATAACATATCAATGAGTCTTCGCTTTTTATCCAGCTTGAAGATGACATACCAATGGGTCTTGGCCTTTTATCCAACAGCCCGAGCTGTACCTTGGCCTCCTTTAGCCATGACTGGAGCAGAAGTGGTTAGAATTTAGGGCACCAAGTCCCATAGCCATTCTGTGTCTTTTAATTGGGATATTTAGCCCATTTTCTTTTAAGATTAGTATTGTTATATGTGGATTCAATACTGCCATCATGATGCTAGCTAGTCATTTTACAGACTTGTTTACATGGTTGCTTCAGAGTGTTGCTGCTTTGTGTACCTCAGTGTGTTTTAATATTGGCTGCTAATTGTTTTTACTTTCCACATTTAGTGCTTCCTTCAGGAGCCCTTGCAAGGCAGGTCTCATGATGGCAAATTCCCTCAACATTTGCTTATCTGAAAAGGATTGTATTTCTCCTTCACTTATGAAGCTTAGTTTGGACTGATATGAAATTCTGGGTTGGAAGTTTTCTTTTTTAAATATTGGCCCCCAGTCTCTTCTGGCTTGTAGGGTTTCTCCTGAGAGGTCTGCCGTTAGTCTGTTGGGCTTCCCTTTGTAGGTGACCTGGCCTTTCTTTCTGGCTGCTCTTAACAATTTTTCTTTCATTTCAACCTTGGAGACTGTGATGATTATATGTGTTGGGGTCGATCTTCTTGTGGAGTATTTTGCTGGGGTTCTCTTCATTTCCTGAATTTGAATGTTGGCCTCTCTTATTAGGCTGGGGAAATTCTCCTGGATGATATTCTGAAGTGTGTTTTCCAAGTTGAATCCATTCTCCTTGTCTCTTTCAGGTACCCCAAGCAGTCATAGGTTTGGTCTCTTGACATAATCCCGTATGTCTCAGAAGTTTTATTTATTCATTCTTTTTTCTCTGTTCTTGGCTGCTTCTCTTATTTTAGAAAGATATTCTCAGGCTGAGATTCTTTCCACAGCTTAGCCAATTCTGCTTTTAATACTTGTGATTGCGTTGTGAAGTTCTTATAGTGTGTTTTTCAGGTCTAACAGGTTAATTGTACTTCTCTCTAAATTGGCTATTTTGGTTGTCAGCTCCTGTATTGTTTCATCATAATTCTTAGCTGCTTTGCATTGGGTTACAATATGTTACTTTAGCTCAGCAAAGTTTGTTATTACCTACCTTCTGAAGGCTATTTCTGTCATTCCAGCCATCTCAGCCTCAGCTCAGTTCTGAGCCCTTTCTGGAGAGGTGTTGCAGTCATTTGGAGAAGGAGCACTCTGTATTTTTGAGTTTTACTATTTTTGTGTTGATTTTTCCCATCTTTGTGGGGTCTTTAAGGTTGCTGACCTTTGAATGGGGTTTTTGTGGGTTCTTTTGTGTTAATGTTGTTTTCTGTTTATTTGTTTTTCTTTTAACAGTCAGAACACCCTTCTGTAGGGCTGCTGCCGGTTACTGGGGGTCCCCTCTATACCCAGGTTGCCTTAGATTTTCCAGTACCTGCAGGTATCATAATTGAAGGCTGTGAAACAGCAAACATTGTAGCCTCCTCCCTCTGGAAGCTCCATCCCAGGGGAGTACTAATTCATTTCCAGCCTGAACATGCCTGTAGGAGATGGCTGGAGACCCGAATTAGGAGGCCTCACCCAGTCAAGGGGAACAGGGTCAGTAACCTGCTTAAAATAAGCTGTCTAGCTGGGCCTGGTGGCTCATGCCTGTAATCCCAGAACTTTGGGAGGCTGAGGTGGGCAGATCACCTAAGATCAGGCATTCTAGACCAGCCTGGACAACATGGTGAAAACCCATCTCTACTAAAAATACAAAAATTAGCCAGGCATGGTGGCATGCACCTGTAATCCCAGCTATTCAGTGGACTGAGACAGGAGAATCACTTGAACCCGGGAGGCGGAGGTTGCAGTGAGCCGAGATCACGCCATTGCACTGCAGCCTGGGTGACAGAGTGAGACTCTGTCTGGAAAAAAAAAAGAAGGAAAAGCTTTCTGGCTGCTTTTTGGTAGAGCAAATGTGCCATTTTGGGGATCCCTTCAGCCCTGATTGTTATGGGTTTTCCAGGGCCCACAGGCTGGACTGACTGAGGTGCCCGAACAATCAAGGTGGTGGCCTGCCCCATCTCCCAGCCACTTTGTCTTAGATGGAAATTAGAGCTCTATTCATAGAAAGCTGTCTGAGTCCCAGCTGAAGCCCTGGCTGGGAGGTCCCACCCAGTGAGGAGGAATGGATCAGGGTCCTGCTTTAAGAAGCAGCTGCCATCTGGCAAAGCAGCTGTGCTGCACTGGGGGAACCCTTTCTTGTCTGGACTGTTTGGACTCTCAAAAGCCAGCAGGCTGAGATGGCTGAGTCCACCTAACCACAGAGATGGTGGCCTCACCTCCCCCCAGGGACTCCATTTTAGGTAGAGGTCAGAGCTCTGTCTGTAGAAAACTGGCTGGGGTGGCTGAAGCCTGGCTGGGAGCCCCCATTTAGTGAGGAGGAATAGATCAGGGTCCCACTTAAAGAAGCAGTCTGACCATGGTGTAGCAAAGCAGCTATGCTGCATTAAGGGGACCCTTTCATCCAGACTGTTTGCACTCTCCAAAGACAGCAGGCTGGAATGGCTGAGTCAACAGAACTGCAGAGATAGTAGCTGCCTTTTCCCCTGGGAGCTACTTCCCCTCTCAGACAGGCTCCACCCTGTCGCCATTGGCTGGCTGGAATTTCAAACCAGTGAGTCTTATCTTGTGAGGTATCATGGAAGTGGGGCCCTCAGGATACCGCTGCTTGGCTCCCTGGATTCAGCCCACTTCCTAGGGATATGCATGGACCTCTTGCCTTACCAGAGTTGCACACACCCTTGTTGAGGATCCTAGAGCCAAAGTATGTAAAGCTCCTGGGTCTCTGTGTGTACCTGAGAAGCTGCTCTGCTGGCACTCCACACATCTCTGTGTGTTGGACCCTAGGCCCTGACGCCGTGGGCTCATGAGGGGATCTTCTAATCTATGGGTTGCAAAGATCCATGGGAGGAGATTGGTTTCCGGGCAGGGTCACACAATCATTCACTGCCTCCTTTGGTTGGGGGTGGGGGTTCCTTGGCTGTGTTCCAGGGTGGGCCATCACCCTACCCTGCTTTTCTTCATTCTCTGTGGATTGAGTTGTTTGCCTAATCAGTCCCAATGTGAGAACCTGGATATTACGGTTAAAGGTGCTATATTCATTCACCCCTTTCATTCCTCTATGGGAGTGCTGTGGACTGCAGCTGTTTTTAATTGGCCATCTTGGCCCCTCCATGCAATTCATTCAACTTTATATCCTTTATTTATCCTTTACTCTTTCGGGAGAAAATTTTCAAAATAAATATTTAAAAAACACAGAATGTACTTCACTTATTCAGCTTACCTTTTACATTTACTTTACCAAAATCCTTTAAAAAGAGAGAACTGGTTTTCTATTATTTAACATATATTCACATTACTTAAACCATTCAAATTAGAAATAATGAAAAATAATTATGAATGTTCAGTAGAATTTATCTGCAGGATTTAGAAGACATTAAATTGCCTTAGTATGTCCTCCTGTAACCAACCCAGGTTCAGCTCCCCACTGCTTGAAAGCCAGACAGGAGAGACAAGGGTTAGTAGGAAGGAAAGCAGGTTTATTTGGAAAGCCAGAGAGTTAGCAAACTGAGCAGATGGTGGACTATAATCACAGATTAGTTCACCATCTCTAAAATGCATAATTGTAAAAAATAGTGTATTTTTGTTTTTTGGCTGTTTTTAAAGTTTTAAAAATATTTTAATCAAACATGTATTTTAAAAATATTAATGTCATAATAAAAACATGCAAAACGATTTATTTGGTTAACATATGCTTCTCTATGTATGATCTGAAAAAAATTTTTAATTTACTGTAGGATTTTTAAAGGGAAACTTGGTATGGGAAAGATACAGGAGTGGTACAGGGTGCAGAGTCTATGTGTCTTTGTTCCAATGGCTTATCTTGGGTAATCATCCATCTGGATGTCAGGATGGCATTATTTTGACTTCAGCCCCTTGGTGGTAGACTAATTCTTTGCAACCCCCCTTAAGCAAGAGGATTCCTCAATCAGGGCTCCATTCCTGGTTTGTTTCCAGATTAGCCTCTGGAGTTTCCTAAGCAAGGACATAACTGATAAGTACGTATTGCCAGAGGGAAGTGTCTAGCGAGGGACAAAGGATGAAGGGGTGAAATGAGAGGGAAAGAAGAAGAAGAAAGTAGGTGATTAAAATATATTTTTAAAAATGAGGTCCTGGTTACATTCCTCTGACTAACAATATATTTAATTATTGTATTTCCAAGTTTCTAAAATCGCAGGTTTTTGTTACTTACCTAATTAATTATTTAGCTAAATATGTTTATAAAAATTTTAGTTTAACTATTTTCATGATTTTGAAATGTAGACTTTGACACAGGCAAATATATGGACAGCAAATAGTTAAGTTTCTTAGAATTTTCCTAACTCTACTTTGATTTCCGAAGTTCTACAAGTGAAATTAGTTATAACAGAATTCTCTTGTAATTGTACAGTTTCGTCAACACCTTGTAAGAAGTGGGAAAGTAAGAAAGATTCATGATCAAATTGCAAATCGCTATGAAAGTACAAAACAATTTAGGATTTGAGAGTTTCTTAGAAGAAGAATTTAGTTATGAATTTTAAGGACACAGAGTAAGTTTTTTATTATAAATTTTAAAGTGAAATAGGAAAGTTAAATATGTGACACAAATAGTTGTGAACTGAGGAATCAGAGAAGAGAGAGAGTATGGATATTTAATGTGTTTTGGGTAACATAAAGAACATGATGATTATCCTGTTGTGTAACAGGAAGTGACCAGATGATAGTTGTCATTATTTGGAAGAAATGGCTTTGGTATTTTATGACTCAATTTTTATAACAATTGATGAAAAGTGATTTGAGGTGATATTATTATTGTACCAAATAAACAAATTTGATATTTATTACAACCAAAATAATTGGTTCATATTGTCCATGCTAAAATAAGCTATTTGTTAATAGCTTCATCTTAAAAATATGAAATACGTTTTTCTATTTTAATGGGTTCTATTCACAGGGGCAAGTAAATTTACACATACTTAAGCTACAAAGAAGGGTGTTTATGAATAGAATACTTCACTTTGATTGAGCAGGCCATTTTATTTTAACTTAAATGTCCTGGGAGGTAGTAACAATTTCTATCAGATTTTTATTCCTTGCAGATTTAATCTTCATTTCTGTTTTTAGAATTTATTCTTTATGATCCATTTTTTATTTTATCTTATACCATTATTATTAAATATATTAGCACATTTGGTATTTCTAATTTTAGTTGTAAATTACCACTTCTGTAAGTGATCATTTGTTTCCAGAACTGTTTTTTCGGCATACCTTATTATTTTATTAACCATGGTTTTAAAATAATCAAATACAAATTTCTAGAATTATTAGACAAAATATAGTAAGCAGAAATAGCTATTTTTACTGATTTTTTGTTGTGTTAAACTACCTATTGAGTATAATTTTACCCTATGTGTAACTGTGTTATAATAATATGGTAATTGGGTACAGGAATATTTGTAAAAATTACTTTATATTGTTTACATTATTTACATTATTTTCAAATATTAATGGTTTATATAAAATTATAAATTAAGGGGAATAATTAGAAAGGCCAATGAAATTTAAATAAAATTCACAAATTAAGTACCATAAAATAATCACATAATTCAAATGTCCTTTTCCTGAAGGACTATCAATCCTAAATATGAAAATAGAGGTTAGAAAAAACATCCTTTAAGTATAATAGCTTTAAATATTATCTTTATTCCTAGCATTATAAAATTATCTTCTCCATTACTTGTTTTTAATATACTAACATCATAAAGAAATGGGGATATGATATCATTTATTTTTTATATTAACTTTCAATCATAATATAAAGATTCAAATATTGGTTCTCTAATGTCTACCCAACCTTTGTACAATTTTAAATGATCCAGTAACACTAAAGCATTTAGATTAATGGTTACTGTTTTAGCAACCTCTCTTCTTCAAATACTTACCATGTTCGTTTTCACTAAACCTGAAGACAATACTCACATTAACAACATTTTTATGTATTTTAGAAATAAACTATGACTAAATTATCAGTAGGTTAACTACCTGAGGAATAGTTCATACTGGGGAAAAATAAAATCAAAATATGTTTTTATTTTCCAATTAACTACTCTGATTATTTGAGCAAATTAAGAATGATATATTATTCCAGGATACAATATTATCTTTTCCATTCAAGGTTAAAAATATAACTTGTGATATTTAATTTTGGTTAAACATTTACACTTATTTTAACTATTATATGAATATATGTATATGACATATATAAAACCATTATAGGTATTCTACATGGACATACTTTCTGTTACATAATTCATTTCATATATTCTAGATTTTAAAAGACCATATTATATTTAAACATTTTTGAAAATATAATATATAAAGATAGCATATAAAAATTTCCAGATTGTTGTGAAGCATCATATTTCATTTTATATAAAGGATACCATCCTAAATATTATATATATTTATAACAGTTCAACTTGCCTTAAACATTATATATACACATTATATATGTTATATATACATTATATATATACATTTTATATATATACACATTATATATATACACATTTTATATATATATGTATGTGTAGTCCTAAGGATGTTTCTGATCTAATTTACACATCCGTATTTTCAAATATATCCTAAGTTGAGTTAGTTCAATGTATTTATATTGAGGATATTATTAATATGACACGAGAGGACTCATTAGTGAAAATGAATATTTAGTGTCATACCATATAGCACCTTCGTTGTGCAGAGTTGCTAAAACAGTATGGAACAAACCTCCTAAGGAAAATTTGATAGAGCTTTCCTATGCTTTTCCAGACCTATTTTCAACACTGCTAAAAAGGGGGAAAATTCAAGAAGGCACTGAAGAGGCCACCTCACCAGAACCTGATGTTACTTCTCCTCTGGATGTACATGCTGCAGCTCCATAGGAGCCAGGTTGGAAAAGTTTCTAGGGAAACAACATATTCATTTATAACATACATTTTTTAAATGGAAAGATATTTTTGTATGGAAATATGTCATTTTAGACCCCAGAGTTAAGTACATTAAAGTTCACATTTTAGTTTCCACTTAACATTTATTTCTTAAATGTTTTTTAAAACTCAATAAAAAACATTTGGCTTTTCAAAAATATGTTTGAAATGTAATGGTTTTAAAGCATGCAAAATTAGGTAATTAAAAAAGTCATGTATCTGCTTTACATAAGCCTAAAAAAATCAAGCTGTTATGAATCCATTATAATGATAGAGTATGAAGTTAAATTATAAAATTTATATCAAAATTTTCAAGCTCTTTTGTGTATATTATATAACTGGCAGTGGACAATTTCTGTAATTCTTTTTTTTCTGTACTTCAAGCTCAAGGAAATGTATAATACTGCTCTTGGTTTTAAGTTCAAGTTTAAAAGTAATAAGTATTCATATGTTCATTTCCTAAGCCTAGGAGAACTCTGGAATACAAACCAGGGTATTCCAAAATGACCTTGAAGGGACATTTTTTTTTAACGGAAACTAATTTCGAGACCTAAATTTCATAGTCAACTTACTGTGCAATAGCACACCAGAACTTATTCCTCCTATCTAACTATAACTTTGTATCCATTTACCAGTCTCTCACTATCCACCACCAGCCTCTGGTAACTACTATTCTCTTTTCTACTTTTATAAGATCAACTCTTTTAGATTCCACATATGTGTGAGATCATGCAATATTTGTCTTTCTGTTCCTCACTTATTTCATGTCCTCCAGGTTCATCCGTGTTGCAGCAAATGACAGGATTCCATTCTTTTTGTGTCTGAATAATATTCTTTTTTGTATATATATATATTTTTTTCTTCACTCATCTGCTACCTATTATATTCTATATTTCAAAATAGCTAGAAGAGAGGATTTTGAATGTTCTCACCAAAAAGAAATGATAAATTTTTGAAGTAATGTATATGCTAAGTACTCTGATTTGATTATTATACAGTGTATACATATATCAAAACGTTATACTGTGCCCCAAAATATATACAATTATGTGTCAATTAAAAACAAAACAAAAACACAAAGATTTTTAATATCCTAAATTTCAGATTTTATATATTAAATGCTTTTGAAAGTGTAGTGACTCTGTTCAGAATATTGAAATGTGCTGGGGTGATAGCCGTTCTGTGAATAGAAGATGCCCATAATGGTTACAAGTGCAAATGATGTATTTAAGAACATAAGCAGTTAACAGTGTTAGTGAGACTAAACTGTCTAGTTATCAAAACTTATTCAAACATAAAGTAAATAATAATGTAGGGTTCTTTCACTTTTATAATGAAAGCAAAGTTGACTGTTGTATGATAGAGTATGGTATTGATTACTGTAGTCCCAGCTACTCAGTAGGCTGAGGTGGGAGGATTGCTTGAGCCTGGGAGGTTGAGGCTGCAGTGAGGCTAGCAGCCTATGTTATGCTGAAAAATAAATTGAAAAAAGTATCTGTAAAATGAAATTTAAGGAGATAAGAAAGGAATGAATTTGAGATGTTGGAAATTATCGAAATGTAAGATGAGTTTTGCAATTTGTGATATATATGATATATCAATAATGTTCTAATAGATCATAAATTGTATTATATCCATCAGCGAATAAACATGCTGTAATATATTTATCCCTTTTTAGCTACTACACATTTTTCTATAAAATTCCTTGCAAACTTATCTATATGTTGTCTCGGTTAACTCTCCATGAAAGAATGGTATGTACTCACCATCTTCTCTCACAAAACCATGCTAGTTAGACGTTTGTCCCACCACTCCACCAAAACAACTCAATTCCAGATCATTTATAACACTCACATTGTCTACTTTAAAACTTAATGTTAAACCCTCATCTTACATGATTTATCAGCAGCTTTTATCATACATAATAGCTACCTCTTTTTTTAAACAATTGTATCACTTATATATTTCACTTTATTTTTTTTCCTTTTACCTTTTAAATTTCTCTGGCTTGTTTCTCTTCCATTAATCAGAACTTTGATTCAGGTATTACCATATATGGTCCATATGATCTTATTTAGTTTCAAGGCTTTAAATCTGTTAATGAATCCTGAATTTGTATTTCAAGCCTTGACTCCCACTCTGAACTCCGACTTGTTTATTTAGTACTGTACCTATTCAGCTGGCATGTCTATCAGGCATCTTATCCATCATATCTAAAACTGAACACCTTGGCCGGGCGCAGTGGCTCACGCCTGTAATCCCAGCACTTTGGGCGGCCAAGGCGGGTGGATCAAGAGATATGCAGTTTTCTCATCTGTAAAATAACTCGATATTACCTATCTTTCTAGGTTTTTTGGAGGGTTAGGTAAAATGGTAAGATCAAAAGATCAAGAGATTGAGACCATCCTGGCCAACATGGTGAAACCCCGTCTCTACTAAAAATACAAAAATTAGCTGAGCATGGTGGCGCATGTCTGTAGTCCCAGCTACTCAGGAGGCTGAGGCAGGAGAATCGCTTGAACGCGGGAGGCAGAGGTTGCAGTGAGCCAATATCGTGCCACTGCACTCCAGCTTAGGTGACAGAGAGAGACTCTGTCTCAAAAACAAACAAACAACAAAAACAAAAACTGAACACTTTATCTCCCCACCTCGGTCTGTTTCTTCTACCGTTTTCATTGTTTTATAATTTCAGCATTTCAGTTATTCTAGATAAAAATTTGGAGTTCTACTTAATTTTACTTTTTCTGAAACTGTATTTTCAATTGAGCAACAGATATCCATGATTTTATCTTAAAAATATATCCAGAATTTGATTGACTTTTACCACCAGTATTGCAACCGGTCGGGTCCATGATACCATCATCTTTCTCCTAGATTAATAAAATCATTCTAAGTGGATTTTCTGATTCCAAATTCACCTCCATTCCCAATAGTCTGTTTTCCTGTATAGACATGTGCTGTTCAATACGGAACTCCAGAGTTGATGATTCCTTGAAATGAAGTAGTCTGCACTCACCCTGTGTTGTCTGAACTGCAAAGCCAGGCAAATTCCATCGTCAGCTGACTCATACATGATCAAGGCTAACGAAAGTTGTGTAAGCCGTGCATTCGAGTTATAATTGATTACCGGCTTACTCAAATGTGTTGCATGTGTTACTAACCCTACAAAATAAAATCATAGACCTGTGTTACTTTGGTCAGGTCACTTAACAATTCCATATGTAGTTTTCTCATCTGTGAAATAACTCAATATTACCTATTTTTCTAGGTTTTTTGTAGGGTTAAGTAAAATGATAATTTTAAAACATTTAGTGCAGCACATTAATAACAGATTTACCTTATAATTAAATGATGAAAAATATATATATATCTGTAAATACCAATAAAATTAGTAGATTAAAGTTGTAAAATTTATCTTAAAGGCTAAAGAAAGGTGAAAAAGAATAAATATATTATCTTGTTACAGTTGATGAGCCTACATTGATACATAGTTATCAACCAGAGTTCATCATTTACATTAGGATTCACACTTTTTGTTGTACATTCTATGGATTGAGATAAATTTAAAATACCATGTGTCTACCATTATAGTATCATACAGAGTATATTCCTTGCCCTAAAAATTCTCCATGCTCTGCTTGTTCATCCCTCACTACTGCCTAACCCTTGGCAACCACTAATCTTTTTCTGTACCACAGTTTTTCGTTTTCTAGAACATTATGTAGTTTCAATGATACAAAATGTAGCCTCTTAAGATTGGCTTCTTTCATTTAGTTATATGATTTTAAGTTTCATCCATGTCTTTTCCCTATATGATATCTCATTTCTTTTTTTTTATTATTACACTTTAAGTTCTAGGGTACATGTGCACAACACGCAGGTTTGTTACATAAGTATACATGTGCCATGTTGGTGTGCTGCACCCATTAACTCGTCATTTACATTAGGCATATCTCCTAATGCTATTCCTCCCCCCTTCCCCCACCCCACGACAGGCCCCGGTGTGTGACGTTCCCCTTCCTGTGTCCAAGTGTTCTTGTTGTTCGATTCCCACCTATGAGTGAGAACATGCGGTGTTTCATTTTTTGTTCTTCCAATAGTTGGCTGAGAATGATGGTTTCCAGCTTCATCCATGTCCCTACAAAGGACATGAACTCATCTTTTTTTATGGCTTCATAGTATTCCATGGTGTATATGTGCCACATTTTCTTAATCCAGTCTATCATTGTTGGACAATTGGGTTGGTTTCAAGTCTTTGCTATTGTGAATAGTGCCGTAACAAACATACGTGTGCATGTGTCTTTATAGCAGCATGATTTATAATCCTTTGGGTATATACCCAGTAATGGGACGGCTGGGTCAAATGGTATTTCTAGTTCTAGATCCTTGAGGAATCTCTACACTGACTTCCACCATGGTTGAACTAGTTTACAGACCCACCAACAGTGTAAAAGTGTTCCTATTTCTCCATATCCTCTCCAGCACCTGTTGTTTCCTGACTTTTTAATGATCGCCATTCCAACTGGTGTGAGATGATATCTCATTGTGGTTTTGATTTGCATTTCTCTGATGGCCAGTGATGATGAGCATTTTTTCATGTGTCTGTTGGCTGCATAAATGTCTTCTGTTGAGAAGTGTCTGTTCATATCCTTCGCCCACTTGTTGATGGAGTTGTTTTTTTTTGTTTTTTTTTTTGTAGATTTGTTTGAGTTCTTTGTAGATTCTGGATATTAGCCCTTTGTCAGACGAGTAGATTGCAAAAATTTCTGTAGGTTGCCTGTTCACTCTGATGGTAGTTTCTTTTGCTGTGCAGAAGCTCTTGGGTTTAATTAGATCCCATTTGTCAGTTTTGGCTTTTATTGCCATTGCTTTTGGTGTTTTAGACATGAAGTCCTTGCCCATGTCTATGTCTTGAATGTTATTGCCTAGGTTTTCTTCTAGGGTTTTTATGGTTTTAGGTCTAACATTTAAGTCTTTAATCCATCTTGAATTAATTTTTGTATAAGGTGTAAGGAAGGGATCCAATTTCAGCTTTCTACATATGGCTAGCCAGTTTTCCCAGCACTATTTCTTAAATAGGGAATCCTTTCCCCATTTCTTGTTTTTTTCAGGTTTGTCAAAGATCACATGGTTGTAGATGTGTGGTATTATTTCTGAGGGCTCTGTTCTATTCCATTGGTCTATATCTCTATTTTGGTACCAGAACCATGCATTGTGCAAAAATCACAAGCATTCTTATACACCAATAACAGACAGAGTGCCAAATCATAGTGAACTCCCATTCACAATTGCTTCAAAGAGAATGAAATACCTGGGAATCTAACTTACAAGGGATGTGAAGGACCTCTTCAAGGAGAACTACAAACCACTGCTCAATGAAATAAAAGAGGATACAAACAAATGGAAGAACGTTCCATGCTCATGGATAGGAAGAATCAATATCATGAAAATGGCCATACTGCCCAAGGTAATTTATAGATTCAGTGCCATCCCCATCAAGCTACCAATGACTTTCTTCACAGAACTGGAAAAGACTACTTTAAAGTTCATATAGAACCAAAAAAGAGCCCGCATTGCCAAGACAATCCTAAGCCAAAAGAACAAAGCTGGAGGCATCACGCTACCTGACTTCAAACTATACTACAGGGCTACGATAGCTCATTTCTTTTTAGTGCTGAATAATATTCCGTTGTGGATGTACCTAGGATTTTTGAAAATAGGATCCTGTACATATTTTGGATATTTTCCCCAACTATTTTTAAGTAAGTATGAAGGCAAAAACTGTTTTTTTAATTGCACTTGGCAAAGTTTATCTTTGCAAGACTCTTAAAATGGATATAGTCATCTAAAACTTAGAGTGTCTTATAGATCAGTTGTTTTCATATATACTTTATTTGCTTCTGTATATTCTATGTGTCATTGAGGAAACTTTCTATCATTTCTTGTCAACTACCACATAAAGTTGATTGTGATTCCTCCACCCATATTCCTTTACAGTTCATGTGTAACCTTGGCATAATTTTGGCTGTTTTGAAACTTAGGAATCAGTGCATTGTTTAAGCTGTAGGAAGATATCTTAGTAGTTCTTATTGATGTTACTTTTTCTTGCCCTGAAGGTCAGGAGAAGGAATATTAGATATGTTTTTGAATAAGCCAGCTTTATGGAAAAAAATGCTAAGTATTTAAAATGTAATTACACTTTGATAAAAATAAATGAATAAAATCTTATATAGATTCGTGGTAAAAGGAAAGTCTTTATATTTGATTAGTGATGTTTCCTCTATCTTCAGATATGCCTCCTTTCACCACAAACTCAAGACTCAAGAAATTTGTGGGTATATAGCAGATCTAAGATAAATGAAAATCTGGTCGCAGTTCTATTTATCAAACAAAACACCTATACCTAATTGTCTAGATTGTTTGCTAAGTAAAAATTAATCTGCATTGATGTACCAGAGAATTGGAATAAGGTACAAAAGACTAAAGGGCACCAGAAAAGTTGGATTGCTTGAACTGAGATTGGCTTTACTCACCCTGCAATGTGTCTTTTGACTGTGTGCACCCTAAGTTGTGAGTGACTGGGACATTTGGAGGTTATGCCGTGGAGTCCTGCTATGCTGTTGACCATCACCATGTATGGCGTTTTGTTGTGTGCTGTGTATCCCTTTTCATAATGCTCAATAAAATTGGTGTTAGATGAATCTTTTTGTCTGTTGCACTTGATTGCCAAATCAAACCCAAGAACATTGCTCTAGTTTTACAAGTGTACATCAGGTCCAAGGTAAATGAGAATCTGGCCCAGTTACTGATTGATAGATGGAGAAAAAATTGTAAGTTTTTTTTCCACTTGTTTTGAATTTAATCCTAATACAAAATTTAACTTAAATCGTAAAAACAAAAAATATTACATGAAACAAAAATAGCTATTAGTAGCAAAAGGTGTGCAGCATATAAAAAGGCAGTATAAATCTAGCTGTTGAAAGATGGGCTGTGAATTCAAAATTTTGCAGTATTACTCGTTAGCTCTGTGATTTGGGCCATATTATCTAATCACTCTATGCCTCAGTTTCTTTATTTGTAAAGTTAGGTTGATAATAATTAATGACATGATGGGACTTTTTGAGAATAAAGTGATATTTTTATAAAAAGTATATATATAACATTGCTGTGTAAAGTTATCTATTAGCACGTGAAATTAAATCTCTCTAAATAATAAGGATTGTAAGCAGGTGATATAGGGTTACAGTGGGTAATCACTTAAATGACTAATATTAAAAGGTGGGCAATGTGTGTGGGGAATTTATTTTATTCCTTAAATACTTGACTAAATGCAAATACATTTTAAAATCATATTTATTTTTCTAACTTCTATTTAAATGTCAGTATTTTTACCACTTTCTTCTCTGCTTTTCCTCTACTGCTTAAACTTACTCTCTCTAGGACATCTCATTTATGGCTACCATGATCTTAGAAGGTTAAATACTTATCAAAATATTTTCTGTAGCCCAGACTTTTTCCTGAGGACCAGCACCATTTTCCTAATTGAGTACTGAAAATTAAAGTCTTAACATTAAACCTTTTGTGTTCACAAATTCAACATTCATAGCTTTGAAGTCTTTGTGTCCTTACTTTTCCTTAAAATTTATCCTTCTGTGCAGTGTCTTCTAACAAATAAAGTTCTATTCAGGGAGACCTCACTTTTAAAACTTATGTTAACTTGTCGTTATCTCAAATTACTGTGTTTAGCAGACGTTAAAGGATCTTGGAAACCTGGTGGGTGTCACTTTCCCAGCTTCATATTGCATCTTTCCCCATTAGCCTAATGTTCCAACCACAATGCTCATCTTAGCATCTCATAATTTCTCGTGTGCTTCCATATACCTATTAGAGGTTCTCTCATTCTCTAGTTACTGGATTGTCCAAGACTACTCATGCCCTAGTTCAAATACTAATGCCATGTCCTCACCTATAAAGTCTAGGAACTCTTAGGCAGAGACTCTGTGCCCCTGTAATACCCTTTGCACAATACTGGTATACTGGTGTAAGCCTCTTTGCCCTTGATGTTCTGAAAGATACTGAGTTGCATTTCTCTGTCTCATGAAGTTGCAGCTTTGTGAAGTCAGGAACTGTGTCTTTTTCTCAGTTGTAATATATTAGTTCATGGAAAAATCACTGTGAGTATTGGATTTTTAAAGTTTAACCAATGAAACAATTAAGCAATGGAAGTTGAAGAGAAATAAATCATCATTATTCTTGGGTGGTAATCTTCCAAAGATACTCTTTTGCTTAATATCTAATTATCTGTTAACTCTTGAGCCTCCTGATTCTATAGAATTATTTTTGAGTATTGCTGTTTTAGGGTATATGTCCAAGTTCAACTTCATCCACTTTTCATTACTGTATGTATTTATATTGCTATGTACACATCATAATTGCCTTTTCCATGTTGATATGCCAGTTTTTCACTAGTGTCTATTATGTCTATCTAGATCTTCATTATTAAACATTTAAATATTTTTTATTGGAATTTGTTATTTAAGAGAATTAGTGATGGCTAATCATAATTTTCTTCTCATTTAACCCAGCTTTTTCTTTTATTCTTTTTCCGTTTATTGTTTATGAATTATATTTAGTGTTGACTTCTTTGCTTTTTTTTTAGTTAAGAACTGATATTCAGCATTGGCAGTGGAATTATGATAGTGAAAATTATTCTTGTTCCTTAGTTTCTTCACTGTTATAGATTTTATTTTCAAGAAAAAAATAATTGAGAAGCTGTCTAGTAGAAAGTAGGTTTTCTCCAGCATGGTCAGTAATAGTCTGCCAACCAGAGACTAGCACATAGTCTATGCTTTTTTATACTGTATTACTTTTTACCTATTACTTGATTTAATTATTTGTTCTAACATACTTTATACTATATTAGTGACATAAAGAAATCAAAATATGCCTTTGTTAAGTTTTTTATTTTTGTATTAATTGAAGATAAAGTTATTTCATTGATCAGCAGCATTTACAAAGTAATCATTACCAACAACTCAGTTATTATTGCCTCCTAAATAAAAAGGCACATAACTCTTTGCTAAGAGAATTCAAGTATTTGAGAGACAATCTTTGACATCAAGATGCTTATGATATATTTTCTATTAAGAATATAAACTCTATAAATCATCATCATCATCATAGTTCTGGTTTACTAGTATCTTATTTTATAGTTTATTAATTATCTTCACATGTGAAGATATGTCGTAATATCTTCATAATAACTCAAGGGAGTCATATTATGTCCTTTACGGTCCAATATAGACCTGAAAGTCAGAGAAATTTAAGCAACTCATCTGATTTTTATTCAAATCAGAGTACCGAGGCTGTGGATTAAATCATATCTTTCGATTGAAATGTCCAAGTTATATTATGCAGTTTCTTCTTTATTTATAAAACCAGAGGATGATACACTATAGAGTATGTTATTTATGCAAACTGAATATTATAGCAGTTGAGAGAAAGAAGCTATCTCTATGGCCTGCAGTAGTCATGAAAATTAGCATGGTCTCCAGGAAGGAAGAAAGGTAGGAGTTAAGGAGTTGACTTACTGTTTCTCAGCAACCTATGAAACTATGGTGTACTTGGTTTGATGTAAGGACAGACTAGGTGGGTATACTTAATCTTGACAGTCAAGGTTCTTGGAAAATTTATTTCTCATCATTCAGCCTGGGTACTTGTCCTCTTATTCTCCATTGTACTAGGAAGAGACCATCATCATTAAGCATTCCTCACTACACCCATCCAGACAAGAAGGTGAGCTACTTGTGGTCTGATGCGTGTTAAATGACTTGATAAGCACTGCCTAGTACAGTGCCTAGTACCGAATAGCTGTTTTCTAAACTTACTTTCTGCTATAGTTTGGATGTGTCTTGTTCCCACTGAAACTCATGTTGAAATGTAATTGCCAATGTAATGGTATTGTGAGATGGTAGGGCCTTTAAGAGGTGTTTGGATCATGAAGGCTCTGCCCTCATGAAGGGATTAGTGCAGTTCTCACAGGGCTAGCTTAGTTCTTGTGGTGCTGAGTTAGTTCTTGTGAGAGTAGGTTATTATAAAGAGGTTTGGCCCTCTTCGTTTCTCTTTTGCTTGTGCTTCTTGCCTTTCTGCCATGTTATAACTCAGTATGAAAGACTTTACCAGATGTTGCTTCCATGCCCCAAAATTGTGAGCAAAATAAAGTTATTTTCTTATAAATTATCCTGTCTCAATATTGTTATAGCAACTGAAAATGACTTTCTGTTACCCAGTGTTAACAATATTTGACCTTTGCCAGATGTATAGTTTGCAAAAGTTTTCTCCCATTTTGTAGGTTTTCTATTTACTTGGTTGATAGTTTCTTTTGACAGAAAATCAAATACTGCATGTTGTCATTGGGAGACAATGGGGAGCGAAATGATAAGAACACATGGACACACAGAGGGGAACAACACTTTAGTATGCCACAGTGTCTGTCTGTGGAGGGTGGGAGGAGGGAGAGGATTAGGAAAAATAACTAAAGGGTACTAGGCTTAATACCTGGGTGATGAAATAATCTGTTCAACAAACCCCCGTGACACAAGTTTACCTGTGTAACAAATCTGCACAAGTACCCCTAAATTTAAAAGTTTTTAAAAAATTAAAACATTTAACATAAATAAATAACCAAAAAAGAACAATATTGAATTCAAGATTTCCTGGGTTTTTGATAGCCTATGTTTTTCTCATATATCATGATGCTAAGTTAGGTTTTCCATCCTGTATAGTATACTAATCAAAGAGTTTATTTTTTTAAATGAGAAGTTAGTTTGGTAATTCAATTTAGTATTTATATTGTTAAAAAATAAAGATGAAAAATGTACATTTCTAATTATGTGATCACTGTCTATTGAGATGTTTTATTTGGAAATTCACTTAGCGTTTGTATTATTGAAAGTGGCAAGTCAATTGCCAGAATTGTATTTGTTTCTAGTTTAAAAACCCAATATACATATTATCACCTTTCCTTTTTCCAGGCGTTTAAAATTGCCTGGAATTTTAAAATTACACAAATAGTACATAGTAGCACAAAAATACTCCAATAATACAAAAATCCATGAAGTAAAGTGTTAAAAGTTTATGGCTCCTGCATACATTAGAGAAGAAACTTGACTTTTCTCTTTCCAAGTCTTCTTTTTAAACAAAAGTAAGCTAATTCTACACTCTTTTCTGATGTTAAAGTTTGGTATCTGTCTTTCAAGCCCTTTTTAAAAAATAAAAATGGGCCAGTTCTACACATTTTTCTGCATATTGCTTTTATCTCACCTGAGAGACAATCATCTATATCACCATATGCTGATCTATCCATGTTTGACATTCCTTCTTTCTCTTATACCCCATATTCAAGCCATTAGTAAATCCTGTCCAGTGAATCTTAAAATAGAATTGTTTACTGCTGCTCTTCAAATCTAGGCTTTGTCTCCTTTCCCCTGGACTATTTCAGTAACTTTTTTTTTTTTTTTTTTTTTTTTTTT